>NC_142192.1:27802500-28137500 GCF_026936395.1 Plectropomus leopardus | reverse complement strand
TTTTTATTTCGAAACATTGGTGATGGTTGGTTGGAACAGTTGAAAGATGATTCAAGTCAGTTTTTTGTTTTATTTACTTTCTGTTGACTTTGAATAAAGTGTGTTTTATGGTAATAAAATTACTGTTTATTTAAATACAGTTTGGTGGGTTTGGTGATAGCGATTTCAAAGCAGTTTCTGGTTAAACAATAAGGATCTTGCTCTTTAACCAAAATGTTTTATCTCTGTAGGGATCCTTTCCTTAATGCTGTCAGACTCTTGTAACAATTTGAACCTGTCTGTGGCAAAAACAAGCTTTTTCAGTGCTTAACAAACAAACTACTGGTTTGTTTGTTCTGCTGTCATGTTAGGTAAAGAGCGTTACTGTCGGTATTTGAATAGGCAGCATTAGGACAGGCAAAAATAAGCCATGGGCTTCAGCTTATTCCTTTTCGGTTACTGATTGAAAAAAAAACGTGTGATATAATCTGTTTTGAATGATGCATATAACCAAAATAAAATTATTCATATTCATCCATTCAATAGATTGTAAATTCTAGAGGGGAGGTTTTTTTTACTGTGAGCCCCTTTTTGGGTTTCTTAACCTCTGCTGCACAAGTTTTGCTGTGTTTGTTGTTGTCTACTTGTTTTTATCACATCTTATGTGCAAATAAATTCAAATTCAAATGGTGCGCAATCACCCTTCAAATATATATTGCAGCCTGTTTTGCCACTGCAGCACTATCACTCAAATCTAGCAATTTCAAAATGTTGTTGTTCCATTAATTATTTAAAAGGAAAAACATGGGAATGATAGGGTTAATACGGCTGAAGAATACCAAATTCATCATTTGAGTTCATTCTCACACAATCTGTTGTAAACTTACTTGAGTTAAAATGATGAGCAGCTCATTCTTTTGTTATCCGGTGGTGGATTCCAAATTTCTGGAGCCGAATGGGACGACGAATCTGCAAATATAAGTTGTAAAGCAGATCTATAACACAGGGTGGAGTAACATTGTTTCTATGGTGCTACATGATGGTTTTGTGACATGAAGACGTCCTCTGTGTGTCTTTACCAGTGTTCCCAGTGTTGCAGTCATTTCCACCTTAAGACAAACACTGTCCGGGTTTTTCTGTTTGTTCAAGTCATAACATATTTTTCCCCTGAAGGCTGCAGCGTTTAATTCCTCTGGAGACGTCACATGAGCCGCCCCTGTCCACGTGTGAGAAGCAGAGATCTCAAACCAACAAAGACGGAGTCACTGTGAATCATAAACTGGAGCAAAACAAACACATTGATATGTTGATGATGGTGCACGTACTGCTAATGATAAAGCAGAAAAACAGGACATGATAAAGAGCGGCTCATGTGGCACACTGAAACATTTCTAAAACACCTCAGCTACCAGAGCATAGCCTAGTTTGCCAATTATAACAAACTACAAAGATTTAGATACAAAGATTTTTATTTTTTTTTTTTATTAAACGTTCATTCTTGACTTCTTAAACAGAACCTCAAAAAACAATTTCACCACAAGGTCCATGCAGTAATTTTACTATTGCTTTTATCATATTGCATGTCGCTCTTCAGCAGAGGGAGTGAAAAAGTTATCATGGGAATTTTCTATTTTTGTGTCCAAGTAGGCTTTTAAGATTTAAAGTTTATTCTAAATCTTGGATGCAGAAGTTGGGGAACCAAATCAACAATGAGGTCCATTTAGCAGCTGTTCTGAATCTTCATCATCTTAAAATTTTTAAATAGCAAGAGTCAACATTTCATTCAAGAATAAACTTTTTTTTTGTCATAATAGTAGAGCTGTATCACGTTATGCATAAATTATTATGTTTTATTTATTAAGAGACTGTCAAAAATGTATCTCATTTGTTATGTCATTTTTTAGTTATTTTTAAAACTGTAACCTGTGTGTGCTATTGACAGCAGTTATTACTTGACTTATACCTGCAAGTTGTATCAAATAACACAAAATAAAAAGAATAGGTTAAGAAAAAGAAATTACTTTTTAATCTCAAACTTTTACGCCAACATTGCACTTGAAGTTCCTAGAGTGGCTATAATCTTTTTTTTTTTTTTTAAAGCCAAAAATACTGTAAATCACATATATATATATATATATATATATATATATATATATATATATATATATATATATATATATATATATATATATATATATATATATATATATATATATATATATAACAAGGTTGCTTGTAGTGATGAACCCACAGGGAATTATCACCTTAATCTGTACATCCCCTTTTCCCCCATGGAGCTTCATTTGGATTGTCAGCTTATTGTTCTGCTGTTCTGCCATAACTTTACTGTTTTGGCTCACTTTCACTGTTTTAATAGCGTTTTCTTTTTGGGAGAAAAATACTGTAAACCCGCAGCAGACAGATATAATCAGAGACTAGCTGGTGAACGTAGTGGAGCATGTAGCAGCTAAAGAGTCAGATATTTCCCTCAGGAATTGATAGACACTAAAAGTAAGAGAAAAGAGGGTAAATATTGAGCTTTAACAGGTAGGTATGACCCCAAATGAATGATAATGTTGCTCTGTAACTGCTGGATGTATACATTTAAAATAGTCCGCTAACAAGTTCACCTTATTAACTAAAAAGTGATTCATCAGTGTTGTTTTAACTTGTTTCTGCTGGCACCAAGTGGCCAAAAAAAGTCATTGCATGTTTAAAGTGCCATGATAACATTTACACTCTCCATGACAACCAACTGCTGAAGAAGATCATGCGATATTAAATGGATCTTGTGGTGAAACTATTTTGCTTCTGTTCCTGAAAATATGAAACCGATACCTGTTCGGCGTTACTGAAGTCCTCATGTGAGTAAATGTAGCATCTGGAACAAAGATGATTCTTCAGTCCTGCTTCACACACCCTCTTTCAGTAACCCGAGCAGCAGAATAGCTACTAAATTATGTTGACTGACTTATTGGCAAATGTTTCAACCACAGACTGAATATAAAGATGGACAACATGACAGTTCCCCCAAAGTGTAGCTTATAATCTTGATCGCCCCCTGGTGTCTGTCTACAGTATAGGTCATAAAACCCGCCCCTCCGTGTTAGGGAAAGGGACATAGGCAAAACTAAAAACTCAAACAGAATATTTTTTTTCCAAAGATGGTTTCTGTCACTGAAGGATTCACACTGAATTCTAGTTTTCCGCCATGATTGACAGCTGTGACAGCCAATCTATACGCTCGTACTCAATGGAGCTGCTTCCTATTGGTTGGACAGGTGTTTTGTTGGGAACTCCCCCAGCATAGATATCGCTACAGTGCAGACTCCGACAGCAAATGGTGTCACCAGCGCAAGATGGCAGTATCTGGGATATTTTAGCTTAAGTTAAACAGTGTGGGTAAGTGGGGGCGCATCGTCCATCTTTATATACACTCTATGGTCTCAACACGTTTTAATAGTTCCTTTGACCTGGTGAAAGTCTTAAAGGTGAAGCCAGCGATTCTAATCCAACACACTTTGTGTCAAATTCAGTGAATATCTCCTAACGGTCTGCTAGATGTCTGTTCTATGTGTGCACTGAAAAAATAGATCCAGTTTTCTAACACAAGTTTGACTCTGTCAGGAAGAAACAAAGTGGCTCTGACCAGGTCAAACAACAGTATTCCAGCTAATTAATTAATTAGCAACAGGGTCTGACTGTATTTGTTGACAGGACAGGTGACAGGCCATAGTAGTACAAAGAGAAAGGCAGAGGAGACGAGAGTGACGATAAATTTAGCACATTTTAAAGTGCTAAACTCGGTCAAGAACCTTTCTCCAGAACTGTTGACTCCACCTTTAAGGTGCAAACACATGACTTGACACTACTGCCATAAATAAGAGTTGGTCACAGCATTTATTTCCATTTTCTGACAAAACTCCACACAAAAACAAACTGGAGACCAAGCTGAAAAAAGAGAGATCCTTCTATTTTATTTCATTTTCTTTTCTTCTTTTTTTTGCTGCTGTTTTGCAAGTTAAGGTACAGTGCCTTATTCCATATTTTCACTGATTTATTTAAATAATGAAATCGGAGAGAAATCTCTTTTTCCGAGGACACAGAAAGATTGTATTTTTTTATAACAGGGGTGGTGAGGGGGCAGGTTGCGGGCAGGGGGCAAGGAAGGGTGGGAGAATAAGAGGAGGCAGGTAGTGAAAGTGGGTGGAAGTTTACAAGGACGGAGGGTTTGCACGGTGTTCACAAACAGACAGACAAACAGGGACAGATAGACAGGCAGGGTGAGGAGGGGGGAGGCAGGGAAAGGAAGGAGTGTGAGAGAGAAAGAAGAGAGGAGGAGGAGGGAGACAGTGTGCTTTGTCATGTCCAAATGAAAACAAGCAGCTCTCAGACCCACACCGAACTTAAAAAAAAGAATAAATAAATAAAACTTTTACGAACAATTTTGTTTTTTAAAAAACACCCAGTCGTCTATAAGAAAACAACAACAACACAAGCAGAAAATAACACATGGGGAGGAGGGGGGAGGAGGGAAGGAGTCAGAGGAGGTGACCTTTTTTCCACCCTGTTGAGGGCATGAGTGAGTGTTTAAGTTTTATGGTGAGACTGATTCTTTATTGATAGGGGAGGAGGAGGAGGAGCAGGAGGAGGAGGAGGAGGAGGGAGAACGGCAGTAGAAGATTGGCAGTGAGTACGTAGAAATAGAGAAAAACGGAGGGAGAGAAGTTTGGCGAATGGTAGGAAATGGCAGTGATTAAGGAGCTGGATCTGGGTGGCTTTTCTATGGCAAGAAAAAAACTAAATAAAAAACGATGCCACCCACCCGCTCAAATCGCCAGTTGGGAGTCAAGACGGGAGCTGCCATGTTGTTGTTCTGCTTGGCAAGAGTAATCGCAGTGGAACAGTCAGGTTTTTGTCTTTATTTTTGTAATTTTAATCTTTATTCTGGTGTAGTTTGAGCACACGTATGAAGAGTGGCTGCAGCTGACAGTGCAGTTATAAACATCGGCACAACAGTGTTATTGGCAGATTAGTGCTGTAGAGACTTTGGATAGAAAAAACAGAGGACAGAGGGACGGAGAGGACAGGAGAGATTTACAGACCCCCCCCTCCCCCGTCCTCTCCTCCTCTGTCGTTGGTCCTCGCGTCGTCTTGGCGTTTGATTTTTTTTGTTTCTTTAAGGGATGAGAATGGAGAGGAGGAGGAAGGAGGAAGAGTAAACATTTTCTTGTACAGTTTGAGTATGTTGGCAGGAGAGGAGGGATGGATGGAGGAAAGGAGGAAAGAGAGAGGGAGGCAGAGGAGAAGGGATGAGTTCAGGGGAGAACGGGGTGAGAAGTAAATGATGCTTTGATAATTTAATAGTATGTCTCTTTTTCGACCCAGCCTGCAGAGACAGAGAGGAGAGGAAAGAGGGAAACAAGGAAAAAAGAGAAAGAGAGAAGAGTTACCTCTCAAATTTTCACTGACATTGACTGCACACTCTCCCAAAAAGTTGTAACCTAATGAAGTAGCACTAAGAATATGAATTATTTAAAGGAATGGCCTCTGTAATGATTTATAAATGTTATGTTTTTCCGTTATATTTGTCATTTCTTTGTTTTCACCTTTTAGAGATCCATTGTGACATGAATTAGAATCTGTATAATGTTAATCACAATAACATCTTACAAATGTGTAAATACTTTTGTACTGCAGTTTAGAAGCAGCCTGATAGAGGTGAATAAAACTCTATTTTCAATATAATCTTGTTTCTAAAAAACTTTCAGGTTGCAGGCTCACAAACACAAACAATGTTTGTTCAAAAAACATTCCCTTCAAAGTTTCCATGCACCTGTGAAAGAAACTACTGTGCAGCTAAAAAACACGTACACAAGTGAGTGTGTGCGCGAACTTACCTCCAGGGTTTCGGCGAAGGATGAGTTTTCGGATCTCATCGTAAACAAAGATGAGGAAACTGTACGGGAACGCACAGAACCACCAGCTGGGCCTGAGAGGGAGACGGAGAGTGAGAGCAGTGTCGGGTCAAAACACAGAGACAGCAATGAAGAAAACAGTGTCAGGGCTGAATGATTCACCCATCTCATACCACAATTTGAAATAATTTTCAAATGGCAAGAGCTGGAAGCTTTTTAATGCTACATGATCTAACCAACCACAGTCAGAAACAAGTGGCCCTGTGGGCTTCACCGCCCTGCGCTCCGTGTGACATATGTGAACGAGAGCAGAGGAAGAAATAACTTGAAAATGCCAAGTTAGCAAGCTGTGATGCTTGCAGTGATACATTTGGAAGTAGCCAAGTTCGTGTTTAAGTGCAATCCACATGTTTACACATTACATTGTTGATGCACTTACAGCAGACAGGCGTTCAGAGCAGAGGAGAAATTAGCAGGTGGCTCATGTTATTAAATGTACAGTGTCTGCTTCAGTTTGTCCATGAATAATTGTTGCAGCCCAGAGATTTATTGTTGCTGCTCTGAACTCCTCAAAACCCAAGAAAACTGTATGTTGCTTCACAACTTCTCAGTAAAAATGTCAACATATTTATGGTGACAGTTATCTCATTATTCTTTGTGTGGTAGAGCCACAGCAGTCAATTTGCACCTAAGTTGTGATTTATCATGGAACGGACTGGAGATCAGTAAGATTCATATTCATTTTCTCATATATTAATGTTTGCACTGAGCCTGTTGTTCTACATGGTGCTCAGTACCTGTCTTAAAAAGTAAAGTGCATTGTAATTTTAGGACATGGAATTACACTGACACAGTCTTTTATAATTCATTATCCCTGAGAGTGAACATGGAGGGCTGCTTGTGTTACTTACTTGAGCGGATACATCCGTAGTGCCAGGTCCATGCCAGGGCAGTAGGACAGGAAAGCAGCCAAAGCTGTTTCCTCAAACAGGCCAAAGATCAAAATCTTATTCCTGCAGGAGAAGAATAAAAGAGTTAATTACAGTGCACATGTAGAAGAGAGATGCGAGGTAAAGGCAGACAGAGTAAGCAACACTTTTTTTCCACTGAAAAGACTGGAAACGTCATCTGACCTCTCTTTGAGGAGTTTAAATGTACTTTTGGATCACAAAATGGCTTCAAACTTGATTCCCTGCAGGCAGAATTTGAGGACAGCTGTAGCAGCAATTGGGTTTGTGTATGTGGACTTTTAAAGCTGCTGGCAGAGCAGAGCAGCAAAGAGGGCGACGGACAGTGCGAGAACCAGACGAGACGGAGGGAAAGAGGGGAACACACAAACAGGCTTGAAATTAGGCCCATAAATTGAGGGTGTCTCAGTGAAACTTAGCTCTCTAGTGAAATCTAGTGGCAGCTGTGGGATACTGCAGCAACCACGGCAATGCCTAGTCACCACCACAAACCCAACTTATTTCTTCTTGAGATTTAACCCTTTGAGGCCTGAAGCAAATCACTTTACTCGTCTGCTTTCAGATGTCTTTCACTAGTATTTAACCCTTTGAACACTGTGCATATTGATGTGATTTCTCTCGTCTTGACTTACTTCATGCCCTGCTGGAACACAGAGTTGCGTCTGGTCTTGCAGATGATGACATCTGCCCACTGCACCACCACAATACTGACGAAAAAGGCTGTGTGGCAGGTAAACTCCACAATCTTACGTTGCTCATAGGTCTGCACACAGAGAGAGGAGGAGGCACAACACACGTTTTTTAAAAACTTAGATTACTGCTATTAAGCTATTGGTGAAGGAAATATTGTGGGAGTTTTGTATAAGGGCTGCACAATATGAGGAACATATACAATATAATTGCTCAATATCACAATAACAATATTACTTGTGATAAATAAAGGGCTCTTCAAGAGTACTCAGATCCTGACTCAGACTTACACAGTGCTCATGTCTATTCTGTATCCAAAATATGGCCAGACGGTTGCTTATTTTAGGGTACCAATTCCTCTCTGGCAATTGCACTTTCACCTGACCTCAAGTTTTCACATTTTCCTCCTTGAACCAAGCAGAGTAGTACGGCAGCACTAAACTTCATTTGAGACAATGCCTGCAGTGACAGCTCGCTCTGATTGGCCAGAGAGTTATCAGCATGGCATGCAGCAGACAAAATAGTACCTCCAGACAGAATGTAATATGTTGTTTCTATATTCAAAGTGCAATATTGCAGTTTTCCCAAATGTGTTTATTACACTAGTTAACATCATGATAACTATAAAAAAACAATATCATAGGCAGCCCCAATTTGTGTGAGTAAATGAACATAACGTCCCAACACACACGATGGAAATGCATGAAACAGTAAACCGTCACGTTCTGTTAGGTCACTCAAACAGAGCAAGAGGACACTAATATCGTGTCATACCCATTGCTGTCCGTAGCTGTCCTCCAGGTCGTTGGTGGAGCGGTCGTCCCAGTTGAGCCGGATGCCGACAAGCTCAGACGGCAGAAAACCGTTTTCAGCCATGATGACAAAATAGGCGAAGAACCCACCAAGAGCTTGGATCATACCTGCAGACACAGATTTTAGTCAGACATTGATTAGCTCTATTATATACACCCGCTCTGCAGAAGAGGATAGGGATGTTCTGATTGACTGGTCACCAATGGGAAATCAATTTGTTACATAAAAATTTGCAGATTTAAAAAAAACAAAAAACTCTAAATTTCCACCACACAGACTTGACAGTGTTGTTGACTGCAGTGGAATCATGTCTTTATCAATATCTTTGTGTTACCATTGTGAAAGAACTCTGACTAAAAATGCAGCGCATTTAAAACACAGACAGATTTGAGGCCAGTACAGGCTGTCAGATTTCTGCGGTGGTTGTACATGCTGATAATAATTGCACCAATATCTAAAATCCAGCACAAATGATTAATTGGTGATTAAATATTACACACAACGCCTTTGACACTGTTTGCAGGCCTCATTTTACGTTGAAAAATCACGGCACCTACCAATCTGTCCATAGGCGATACTGATGAGTCTCTCGTTGACCAGTTTGTCCCTCAGTGGGTTTCTGGGCTGCCGCTTCATGATGTCACTCTCTGCTGCTTCATAGGCAAGAGAGATAGCTGGTACCTGAAGGAGGAGACATCAAAAGATGTTGTTCTCAAAGAGGTTCCTTTTGTAATTTCCTGTATGTGCAGCTGGCTGTGTTTACAGTGAAAATATTTATGTCTTTTTTTCACATGCAACACTTTATGTGACAAACTAGAGCAGTCACACACTGCCACCTAGTGTCTTTTTGTGTACATACTGTGTTTCTTACACACAACCTTGAACTCAACTTCAGAGCTGTCTGCATGTCTAAGCTTTGATCCACTACCCTTGTCTACAGAACATTTTTTGTCTGCATCTCTACTTATTTTCTACCTATAATTTATTTTATAATGTTTGTTTATTTAATTACCCCCTCCCCTTTTCTTTTTTTGGTGTTCTGTTCTTGTTTTTGTCTTAATTCCTGTTTCATTGGATCAAGGTGTGTACGGTGAATATATCTATCTGTCTGCCTGTCTTTTATCTATCTATCTATGTAAATTGAAAAAAGGGGTAGGATTTGATAAGTATTCACTACCTTCTACTCCCTTTTGGACATGATCTACTTAGGTTTGTTTACTGAATATGTCCAATGGGCATTCTGGTGTAATTTTTTTTTCTTGCTTATATTTTATTTTGTTCTTTTATTATATCTGCCATGTTCGAAAATAAAAATCTAACAAATGTCATCATGAAAGGATCGAATCACCAAATAATATTCTCATTTATTATCATTATTATGCCGGTGTAAATACAGGGGGTATGCAGGGGTAAATACCGGTTCACTGCCCTGATTTAAATGTTGATTGAAATGTTATTTATGCAGAAAAATTGACTTGACTTACATGAGTGATCATGTGACTGAGTGATGCCCTGATGATAATTACCAGGCATTAATGTGTATAATTTGCCACCTGAGTACCTGTACATGTATTGTTGACATGTTTGTGTACAGCTGAGCTTTATTGTGCATGCATGAGTGTTCAGAGATTACGCATACAAGAGCTGAATGCATGTGGCCACCTGTGATTGGAAAAGTGAGTTCACACACTGCTGTCTGCATTTTTATTGCCTGACTGAATAAAAACACAATAGATCAGAAAGCTACAGTGTGTGAGTGTCTCACTGGTTATGTTTGTGTGTTTATGTCTCTCACCATGTCAGTTCCCAGGTCGATACAGAGGATGGTGATGGTGCCCAGAGGCAGTGGGATGTTGACCAAGATGAAGAACAGGAAGGGGGTGATCTCAGGGATGTTGCTGGTCAGAGTGTATGCAATGGACTTCTTCAGGTTGTCAAAGATCAGACGGCCTGGAACGATACAGGTGGTATATAAATAAACACATACAGACCACTGGAGCAGTGAAACCCTTCAATAAGAAAGATGATAGAAATACTGCTTGATGTGAAGTTGACCCCACACCTAAATATCACTGCTAGCTTTTTAGAAACAGAAACAATAAAAATAATTAACATAGAATTCATAATGAGAAAAGCATGCAAAGTGCTTTACAATAGAATACTTTGTAAAACTGACTAAATAATTCTTCAAATCCACATCTTTCTTGCCATTCAGTCTTATTTATCATCATATTTTCACTGTACCTTTGTTTATTTTGGTAAAAACAAGACTAAAAGAGACAAAGAGATAGAAAGAAGATACACATTTTTTCTTGCCAACAGGTTTTTAAAATACATTAACTCTGGAATCATGTTGGCTAAAATTTTGGTGACATTCTCATGTCAACAAACACATATGTAAACAAAAGGGCAATGTACAATATAGTGACATGACCTCAGTCATGTCACTATATTGTACATTGTACATTGTACATTGTACATTTTAAACTCGAAAATTCAATAAAGCCTCTTCACTTCCTCCCTCCATCTCATAATTCTTTTAATCTTTCCCTCTTTGCAGTCCTTTTTTTCTCCAGCTGCCTCCGACCTTCACTTTTCTTGCTTTTATCCCTCACCTTCTTCTACTCCAGTGACGATGGAGGCAAAGTTGTCGTCCAGCAGGATCATGTCTGCAGCCTGTTTGGACACATCTGAGCCAGAAATTCCCATGGCAACACCGATGTCAGCCTTCTTCAGGGCAGGAGAGTCGTTCACACCATCACCTGTCACAGCTACGATGGCACCCTGACAGACAAGGAGGATACACAGTTTTTATTCCCATCCAGGACACACAAGGCGATAAAATGTGTGCCAATATTTTGCCATCATATTACGTATGTGCATGTTTGTAAATGTATGTGTTTATATAGTGAGTGCACCTGTCGCTGGCAGCCTTCTACAATGATCAGTTTCTGCTGGGGTGAGGTTCTGGCAAAGACGATCTCTGTGTGGTTCCTCAAAATGTCATCCATCTGCTCCTGACTGAGGTCTTTCAGATCTGTACCATGGATCACACAAGCTTTGGCATCCCTGCACAACACAGATAAAGCACAACACTCTAGTACACATTTGTATACAAATTATTAAAGCCTTTGTCATATAAAAGTGCAGCAAAGTAGAAGGCTGCATTGAGCATCTTCAGTATAAAAATAATGGTAAAAGTGTCATTTCTATCCTGCATTGCGTGTAAACTTGTAAACTTGTGATCTTAAATTTCTGTCTTACCTTGGGTTGACCTGGCTGACGGGGATGTTGAGGCGTGCAGCAATGTCTTCCACTGTCTCATTGCCTTCGGAGATGATGCCAACACCCTTGGCAATAGCCTTGGCTGTGATTGGGTGGTCACCTGTTACCATAATAACCTGAAATACAGGATGAGATGAAGAGGTAGGTGATGAAAGGGAAGGAGAAAGAGACAACATTTAGAAAAAAGTAAGAGGAGATGATGCCATCATGTGGGATAGAAGGCACAGTATGAGAAGAAGAAATAAAAGAAGGGGAGAAAGGATGTAAAATTAAAAGAAAAACAATTCAAACTATTAATAAAACAGTCTTGGAAATTCCTCTAAAAATGTGTGTGACAGTTATCCCCAGCCTTCACATCCAGGTGGGTGCTCTGTTCTGCTTTCTCAGGTCTTTAAATGGCAGACTTGAAAGGTGCCCACCTTGATGCCAGCGGAGCGGCATTTGCCCACGGCGTCGGGCACGGCAGCACGAGGAGGGTCAATCATGGACATGAGGCCTACGAAGCAAAGGTTGTCTGTCTGGAAGTTGACGTCATCTGTGTCGAAGGCAAAACCTTTGGGGTACTTGTCCTCTGGCAGGAACACGTGGCAGAAACCTGGAGGAATTAAGGATAAGTGTGTTACATAAACAGGAATTTACATGAACAGGATGCCAGCACACAATAAGATACTGGATATACCGAAACTTTGTTGCTAAATTCCAAATCATGACCCTTTATTAAATGATCAGTTTTCCTATCATCTATCATCCTTACCCAGTACTCTCTCTCCCAGTCCTCCCAGTTCCAGATAGGCGTTTTGGAAAGCCTCCTTCATCTCATCGTCCATGGGCTGCTCTTTGCCCTGCACCATGATGGTGGAGCAGCGGTCAAGGATCCTCTCTGGGGCTCCCTTCATCACCAGCAGGTAGCGGTTGTCATTTTCATCCTCGCTTTCGTGAATTGAGAGCTAATGGGAACATATTTTACCGTTAGCATTGGAAACATTTAAGAAGTATGTGGTGTTTTTGCATGTTTTAGTCAATTTACTACAAATCTTCTACATTATCTGCATCATTTGTGGACTGCATGAATAAACGAAGGGGACAAACCTGGTATTTGTTGGTGGAGTTGAAGGGGATCTCGGCCACCTTCTTGTTCTTGTCCCTCATGGCTTTGACGGGGCCACAGGACAACTCGATACACTTCAGCAGGGCTGACTCAGAGGCATCGCCGGCCACCTCACGCTTCAGGATGGGCAAAGACTCCTGGCCAGCCTTGAACACAGCGCGGTTGCACAGAGCAGCGATGCGGGCCAAAGACACCCATGTTGTGGAGCTTTTGTCAAAGGAGGAGCCTGAAGAAGCATCAGAAGAAAGGGATAATTATTGAAAGGTGTCTCAGCCTAATGCTTTCACCCTTATCTCCATAAACAGATATCTGCATATATATAAAAAAACAGTGGCCAACAGGGAAACACTTGAGTATCTGAAGTGCTCTGATCTCTGTTTGTAGCCCAAATAGTATTGACAAATCACGTTTGATTAGCAGGAAAATGGTGGAACTCATCGGCTGAAACACTGTCTCAGAACCCATCAGCTATCATCCGATCATGCTTTTATTTAATCAGTTTTATCCTTTTCGTTAGTGTCATGGTTTGGAGGTCTGTCTGTAAAGAACAGGAGCTCTCTAAATCAGACTGTGAAATGGTCAAGCTGAACCCGGCATCCGTGTATACCAGACAGTCACAGCAGGTAGCCAATGCTAACTTAAATAATGACATGTACCCTTTGCACATTTAGTCTCCCCCTCCCCACTCTCTACCCTCTGGAGAGAGGTTTTCAGTCCTGAGGTGTTAAACCAAGTGCTGTAAAAACAGTTTTGTTCCAGCTGCCATCACAGTGGTGACCAAGCTGTAGGAAAATTGCACAAAAATACACATTGCACAAGATAATTTTGGAGCCTGTATTTATGATTTATTTATTCATAGTTTTAGATTGTTTTTATTTAATGTTTGGTATTGTAGTTTAGTGTTCTTAGAGGTGTTTATTACATATTTAACATTTTGATTAGCACAGGGTCACTTTAATTGTTTTATCTGCTACTCATGTTTTATCCTGCATGTTGCCTGTGGTGTCTGAAACTGCATCAATGGATGCCTTGCACTTTATACAACAAACCAAACAAACCTACAGGTACAAATAAACCTGAACCTGATGACAACAAACGGAAATGTTGTCTGGACCTGTCTCAGGTTGCTATTCGAACTGTAAACAATGATCCATGAGTGGAAAAAGAAGTCTTGGCACGGATGTCCACTGGCTATACTGGAACCCCAAAAATATGTGGATGTTGTACCCAGAGGCTTCATTGCCTGACCTATAGCGATGGATTCTGAGAGTGCATTCACCCAAACGGGACAGCCACCTTTTTATTTCACCTCAACTATACCCAGGCACCCTGCTGTTTGCTGTTTCTGTTCCAGAAACTGCCAAGATGCAGGAAAGGAACTTAAAACTTAAACTCCAGCCTCAAAACATTACTATATTTAGTCTATGGTTTAAAATCAGTCTACTAATGCATGTTTAGTGCATGCACTAAACATGCATTGATTCAACTGGTGTTGAGAGAGAGTACAATGTTTAGTAAGAGCAGGTTCAAAAACATGCTCCCTTGCATACAGTTAAATAGGTTGGAGGTTTTCAAAGCTGCACTAAAATAGAGCCAGAGCGAGCTGTTTTTCAATGAAGCGACATGCTGCTTAGCCTGTTTGCTGAAGCATGGAGCAGGTTAAGACATTTCATTCGGAAACACTGAAACAATCTGATGTTCACCTGTTTTCATTGTGCCCAGTAAGGAAGAGGTGTCAGACTGATGACTTAATGAAAACAGAGCCAGATTAATGTTAGAAGTTTCTAATGCTGTGGTTCACAAGGGTTAAGCTGTGCCTTAAAAACTGTCCTTTGTGTGTCTTTTACTCTGCTGCAGTAGTCAGGGAAATAGTATAATGTAGCAGGAGGAGAACACGCACACAGAGAACAAAAGACATTCAGACTAGAGTGAATTTTAAATGCTTCTTTTTACAAGTCAGGGTCGAACACTTCTGCACAACTTTTCACTGTCTGTGCAGCCCTAATATTTAAATAGAAGCAATTAAAATCCAGATTCTAGTCTGAATCTCTTTTGTTCTCTGTGTGCGAGGTGGCCCTTGCTGCTCAGTAATTAATGCTGCTGTAGAGAAACCGAGGACATAATGCTCTCAATATTTTAACGGGAGTTTTGATGCATGCTGCATGAAAGCAAGAGAGAGAGGAAAATCTCACCAGACTGGTCCTCGGTGGTGTCGGCCTCGTGGATCTGGTTGTCAAACCACATGTGGGCCACGGTCATCCTGTTCTGGGTCAGAGTGCCTGTCTTGTCAGAGCAGATGGTGGAGGTGGAGCCCAGAGTTTCCACGGCCTCCAAGTTCTTCACCAGGCAGTTCTTACGAGCCATTCGCTTAGCAGTCAATGTCAGACACACCTGATAGAAGACAGATGAGAGAGACAAAGAAGGAAACAGAGAAATGACAGAGAGAGGACATAAAAGTGAAGAGAGAAGAAAAGACAGGAAAGAAAGAAAGGGGATGTTGGCGACACAATAAGACAAAAGGAGAGAATACAAACAAACCACAGGAGAAAGAGAATAAATAATTAGTATCTATGTGTTAAACTAACAGCACAGATAAGCATCTCCAGGCACTAAACTAATTTTGCCAAAGAGCAGCCACACCAGTGCCATATTGTACCCAGAACAAGCCCACCCTGACACCTGGAGATGTTCATCCTGCTCATAATAACGTTCCTTTTATAGCAAAATGCACTAAAATCAAAACCTGCTTCCAAAAATAATATAAAAAACACAGCCCAAACAGCAATGCAGAGAGAAAATGAGGCATGAACAAGTGAAGCAGTGAAGCAGAGCAGCGGTGCATTATGTCATCATGCCAACTACGGCAAGACCCATGGGCCAAACAGAACTAGCCAAGGCCAAGCAGAGGAGGCCGAATTCAGTGTATCAAGCTGACTGGTCATTAGCCTAATATCATTACATTAGCTAGCCGTTGTCATTGCAGACAGCACCGCGACTGGCCTGGAAAAGAGAGAGAGACATACAGAGAGGAAGATGGAAAGAGAGAACACAAACACACAAACACATATGGGGCTGCTTCGGGAGAAAGAGAGATGGAAAGAGAGAGATACAAATGACAATACACCACCTTCACCACAGTAACAGGTACTGACACAGTGAAAATGCTAAAGCACACAAAATACACAGATACACACAGAAATGCACACAGACATACAGCAACATCACAATACACTGAAAATACACAAGCACAGAGATACAGGAAGCAGAGACAAAATCAAACAGCAGACACAACAACACCACATCAGCCTAAACACAACCGGACAGGTGAAACTACAAACTGCTCGATGAATCTAGTAATCTAGAGTCTCGGAGTGTAAAGTAATTCTCTTGATGACAAAATCTACAATTTTGGCTTATATATGGGTAAAACAAACTACTAATACTGTCCAATCCTAATGTCCATGAATGTTAGACATTTCATGGCAACAGCTTTAAAAACATTTAAAAAATGGTCACTGTTTCCCTGACTTTGTGTAGCTTCTTAGATTTCTCAAACAAATGAAATACATGAAGCATATGAAGTCACTGAGTAGGAATCAAACACAAGAAATGTGAAGAGAAACACACAAGAGAGACACAAGAAAAACAGCTCAAAAAGAAGGAATTATACAACCATCTAATGAACAACACACACACACACACACACACACACACACACACACACACACACACTTGATAGAAAAATTAAGACTGCTTTCATACTGAACCTGTTTTTAACAAACTCAGGTTAATGTTTAATTTTTTCCCCCTTGATCCAACCCAAATGAAGCGAACATTCCTATCCTTTCTACCTTTTCCCCAACTCATCATCTCTCACACACAACTGTACACTCTTAGACACACCACTTTCTCATGTCTCTGCCTACTCACAGTGACGGTGGCCAGCAGTCCCTCAGGCACATTGGCGACAATGATGCCGATGAGGAAGATGACGGCCTCCAGCCAGGAGTAACCCAGGATGATTGACAGGATGAAGAAGGTCACGCCGAGAAAGACGGCCACGCCTGTGATGATGTGGATGAAGTGCTCGATCTCCTTAGCAATTGGTGTCTGCAGAGAAGAAGATGATGTTTGGATTGATTGAAGATTACTAGAATGCAAGAAGTTATTCTACCTATAAAACATTTTTTACTTTTTTTTTTTACATATAATTAAACAGACTGACGCAGACCAGAAAACTTCATGGATAAGCTGTGGTCTTCACATTTAGAACTATTTTATCAAGGAGCAACTGAACGATTACATAAAGATGCAAAACAGAGTCTGTTTTATGTGGCTTGTAAAAGACACAACAGACCATTGCTGTAAAAAATACTGCTTAACTAACAGTAATGTATATTTTTTTTAAATACAGTAAAATCATAATTTTACAGGAAAATTCATTACAGTGTACTGATGAATATAGTACCTTTCCAGTCTCCAGGCCTGATGTGAGAGTAGCAATGCGGCCCATCACTGTACGATCACCAGTACACACAACGATGCCACGTGCTGTTCCTGAAGAAAGAGAGGAGGGAGAGCAGGACTTTTGAAATGATTAACTTTTCGATCACTTCAAACAAGATGAAGAAAGAGGAGAGCAGAAAATATGTAGACTGTGAGTACAGATTAATTCATAGACAGAACTAAAATTGAAAGACTGAATGCAGTGTAACAAAAAGTCCACAGGAGGGCACCACACATTATTGTTTTCCTTTTCTGCCACTGTGAGGAACTATAAATGTGAGTTAAAGGGTCTCATGGTGATATGATGGATGGAACAGGTACAGCGTCAGATGGGGTCACATTTTAAGCCCCTGGGCTCACCCTGATGGCCAGTCATGTCACCGACCGCCTTCTTAACGCCAAACACTCTGATGGTGACCTACTATGAAAGCTAATGTGTAGTGTGTTTGTTTGCAGGTCGATCTGAGCACCGAACCGGAACAATACACACACACACACACACGCACGCACATGCAGCCATATGAATGAACATGGTGGCTAACCCTAACAGTGAGTGCATAATTATAGTGCATGTGACGAAATTGATGGTGATAACGATGATGTTGGTTTTGGATAGAGCTGATGGTGACCTTACCCTCAACACAGTTGGTGGAGAAGAAGGCAATGTTGCGAGTTTCCAGGGGGTTGTCATGGGTACAGTCAGGTGACCTGGTCTGGGGCTCTGATTCACCAGTCAAGGACGAGTTGTCCACCTGGACAGAGCAGGAGAGAACCATTTGGTAAGTGGGTGAGAAAGAACAGTGTCCCAGTGTACAAGCAGTCGTGGAGAAATGATTTATCGTCAGAGGTATGTTCCACTCCACCAAGGCAGGTGGAGATATTTCCTTTTCAGCTAGCTGCAATAAACCTATATTATATATACGGTCTATGATATACACCATATCACAATCACAACTGTTTATTTATATTAGCTTGGGGGTAGAAAACCTCTGCATCAGGTACATATAATTAAACAGTTCTGAATAAACTCTGCCTTCACCGATTAGTTTTAAGCCACCCAAAAAAATGTCTCTCAGTTGAAGTGTAGCCTACGTGATATTTAGAATATTTCCACTGCTTCACCTTGCTGTAATAAAGCCCTTACCGATCTGGATTTGAAGTTGTTATATCAAAAACAGCAGATTACGTTGAGAAAAACATTTCATTTATTTTGTAATTTCACTCCACTGAACGGCTGAGTTGCTGGTTTACTGCTGCCTCCATCAGCTATTTAGGAGCAACAGTTCAAATATAGTGTACACTTAAACTGATATTTTAAGTTTTATGTCTCTCACCTGAGCCAAAATTAAAAACACCAGCCCCTCCTCAGTGCTTACATTTATCCCACCCACATTTTGAGTTGGATTAACATGTTGACATGCATTTTATAAGTCCAGTTTTAGTCCGACTAACACAATAATTCGACTTTTTCTAACATGTAAACAAACCGACTGGAAATCTGTGTGAATTTACCATGAAGACAAACAGTTTGTACCTGCAACATTTGTGGAAATTGGGACATGAAAACCAATCTGGTAAACAGAATGAATTTTGAATAACATCTTAGTATCACATTGTGAGTGTGCTGTGCTTAAACACCCAACACATCAGGTGAATTCCAAAACGCGTGAACAGAGACTCGCTGTTTGCGCTTTAGTTCATACTCATATAGACACCTGACTCAACTGCAGCCATACAGTAAACATTTGTTTTCCTTAGGCTTTGTGTAATTACAGGAGTGCATCTGTGCCTGTAACCCACCTTGCAGCCGTGGGAGGAGATGATGCGGAGGTCAGCGGGGATCCTGTCTCCTCCTTTCACCTCCACCAGGTCTCCTGCCACCACCTGCTCAGCATTGATCTGCATCTTCTCTCCCTCACGGATCACCAGGGCTTGCTGTGAGTACACAGGGAAAATGACAGTCAATATACAATGTTAAAAATAACACAAAATATCTGTAAAGAAGCTATTTAGAGAAAGGTTAGAGAACAGGTGAGACAGCACATCAGTATAAAAATTGGAGCAGTTAGAAGGTACATCACAGACTGAAAAAAAAGACAAGGTGTGAAAGCTGCGACAGCATGATACTGTGGAGTGCAGCTTCATAAAAATTTCCACTTAATAAACACCTGCATCACTCGGTAACCCAATGTGATATCCTCATTATGACCCAACTCATTATCATCATTCTTCAGTCTCTGAATGACAGAGGTTTAGTCTTTCTAGAATTACTGTGTGTATTAATGTGCACCTTCATATTTCAAGCAATTTCAACCAGAGTGCCTACAGTTATGGTTGCTACTGGACAATTTTTTTTTGTGCATGAAATACTGCGATCAACCGCCACAGGAATGACGTGTTTGTTTTCATTTTTTTAACAAGGATTACTGCAGTTTTCATTTTGGAAAAAAATGTTTTGTTGCCATCTTCTAAATATGATGATTTATATCTGAATTACATGGCTCTTTATTAGTCCATAACATTCTCCATTTTTTAGACTTAACATAGCTCTGAGAATCTAAATATAGTCTTCTCAACTTGCAAGCTTGTGCTAAAGGTTTACTTACTAAAAGTAAAATCCACCATGATGCTTAAACATGCAAAGCTACAAGTAGCAGAAAAAAAAAAAGACAATCTTTGGCAGCAATTGACACAAAACGCCCATCACAATAACCTGGTTGAAACACTGAGAGTCCAGTACCTGAGGGACCATGTTCTTAAAGGACTCCATGATCTTGGAGCTCTTAGCTTCCTGGAAGTAGGAGAAGCAGCCGGTGATGATGACGACGGCTGATAGCACGATACCGAGATACAACTGGAAAGAGAAGGAAGACACAAGATGAGACTTTTATTTTGAATTCAGAAAACAATTGGTTTAATTCACCCTTATCTAAAAATCAATCAAATAGGAGGAAACAAAGTGGAAAAAATAGACCAGAGGAGAGACACTGAGACACAGACAAAGAAAAAAATAATCAGAGACATTCTGACATCAAACTCTGGAGTGTGAGAGATAAAGGAGCTATTTGTGGAAGTCGAGGCTTCTGTAAATAACACAAACGCCTTTAAAGCTTTATTTAATGTTTTCATGCCGGAGCTGACAGCAGCATGTTGTTTGATTTGACTCAGCCACCTGGAGGCTGTCCATCTGTTTGCACTATACTCCATCAATGGTTTTATCACTGTGAATGTATCACAATTAGAAGGTCTAAATGCCATCTTCTGAATAATCCTCTCATTCAGTACTCCTATCTAAGTCCAGTACCCTCTGACTAGTGATGGGGATTGAAACCTGGTTCTTTTCAGAACCCCAAAAATCAATAACCTTTGAGTTTATCGATACTGCTATCAAGTCCTGTGGGTCCTATAGCATAACATCTTGAGTTGAGCCATGTCATTTAAATCAAATCACTGGTCCACATACATGAATTGTACATCAAATTAAACCTAAATGCAGTACCTTTGCTGTCTTTGGGTTTAAAAAAAACCTTCAACTCCACCAGCTGCTGCTACTGCAGCACAGCTGGCACCGTCTTCATCATGATCCACTCGCAGCGGCAGTGTAAGCACACCCAAACTTTGTAGCAAGTCCCGTCAGTTAAAAATAGTAATCCAATGTTGAAATCGAAGTTGAAATTGGCAGAATACGAGCAAGTTAGCTACATAAACAAGGTTTCATAAGGTTTCATTGTGTTCAGCACTGGCTCAGAAGCTTGAATAATACAGTTGATTGGGTGAGAAATTTGTTATCTCAGCAATATAAAATAAACAGTCACTTGTTAAGCAATTTAAGCAAAGTCAGTTCTCTTAAAAATGCAGTCGCCTCGTCTTTCCAGCTAATAATAGAAAAGTATCGATAGTGATATCGTTAAACACTTGGATTGTTAAGAAGTCTTGGTAATGGTAACAGTATCAACAAAAATGAATGATCCCCATCCTTGCCTCTGACAGAACTGTAACTTAGACTTTATATTCTGGGTGTGTGATACAGTCTCAGTAACTCATGCTGACTCATCACTGCTGTTGTTTCACCCTGAGTTCTCCCCTGTGGTCTGCATTAAGTATTTTGTCCTTTCATGCTGTGTGTGTCAGCGCCGCTTAGCCTCAGTCCTCAGCTCTACTCAGCGCTCTGACCCGACATCAAACAGTGCTGACCCATGAATGCCCCTCTCTTACCCTGCCATTACCAACGCCAGGAGTCACACGCTCCCCGTGGTGGGCCCAGAGTGGATGCTAACAGGGTGGTGTCTGTCACACTAAAGACAGATCGGCTGGCGTGATTCAGACATACGTCTGACACAACCTTTATCACTGACACAGCAACATCCCTGAGGAGTAGTGACTCAGCAAATCGCATTTTGAGTGATGTGCTGGAGGACAGGGAGCACACACACTGGCAGCTACTCACAGTTCTCTATGTGCTTACCCCCTCTGGATGTTTTTAATATCTGGCATCTCACAGGTGGTGCACAAACAAGTGGTCAGACTGAGAATTCATCCGTCTCTACAACTCCCCACTTACGTTATCCCCGGCGGGCTCGTCCTCAGTGGCAGCCTGGATGGCGTAGGCCAAGAAGCAGAGGATGGCACCGATCCACAGCAGGATGGAGAAGCCGCCGAACAGCTGGCGACAGAACTTGACCCACTCTGGGGTGGTGGGGGGTGGAGTCAGGGCGTTGGGGCCGTCCCTGGCCAGGTACTCCGCTGCCTTAGCATTGGTCAAACCCTAAGAGGGGCGGAGGAAATGGGAAGGAAAATATGGGAGATGGATTGAAGGAAATATGGATGTGCAAATGCAAGAGGGTGTTGGAGGAGTTGGAGTTAAAGAGTGTAGAAAGAAAACTGGATTTTATATTATTTTAAATAATCTTTTTATCTTTACACCTCTTGTCTGCACTAATTTTACCTTTTATATCTTATCTATTTACTATTTTATGGTGAATTTGTATCCTTTATTAAGTTTTATATTCTATTGCTCAGTAAAGCACTTTGAATTGCCCTGTTGTATGAAATGTGCTATACAAATACAGCTGCCTTGTCTTAAAGGAGGTGTACTGACTGGGAAATCAGAGTAGATTTAATAATTGTTGCACCATCAGCACAGCGTTGAATCACAACAGAAATGTGAAGCTGAGCTGACCTCTGTTATGAAGTAAACGACTTACCTGGACGATATCAGTGTTGTATTTCCGGCAAACCTCCTCAACAGACATTTTGTGTTCCGTCTACAAAAAATTCAAATAGAAAACAAACTTGAACAACTTGTCAGTTATTGAATCAACTCAAAATAAAAATCAGGATATATTATGCATGCAATCAAAAGATACTATCGAGCAATGTAAAATGTTTCAAAGAATACGTATTTTGGGGCAAATGTGTTGGTGTGATGGCATAAAGTCTTTCCAAAAAATATGTTTTTAATGATTTGCAAAACGGGCTCTCTCAATTTAATTCAAAGCAGGAAATGAATTCAAATCACTGTTGGCGCCCTACATAGTGTCCTGCTGATCCATGGTTGACAGTGTTTACCCCTTGGCCGAATTTTATTTCATTTTTCAATATCACCAAATATCTGTTCCAGCGTTCCCCCTATATTCATTCTGCAGCAG
This sequence comes from Plectropomus leopardus, assembly GCF_026936395.1. Taxonomy (NCBI): domain Eukaryota; kingdom Metazoa; phylum Chordata; class Actinopteri; order Perciformes; family Serranidae; genus Plectropomus; species Plectropomus leopardus. Next base: position 28,114,585 of record NC_142192.1, on the reverse strand, counting down.
CGCGCCGTGTCGACTCCCTGCATGAATAAAGTGTCTGTGGTTGGTTCACATGTCTGTAATAACAGCAGGACAGTTGAGTGTCTGTAATCTAAACTATTTAAGTCAATTGGACAGGTGAAGCTGAGATAACATTGTACAGATTACAGTACAAACATGCTTGGTAGTCAGCGACACACCAGCATGCTGACAGAATTTGTGTTTTTAGTTGATCAAGATCAGAGAAAATTTGGTTAAACAGATCGGTGATGCTGTTTTGCCCTCATGTTCAGCATAACGTTTGCTAAAAGTGATGTAATGTAGCCCTGGTGCGTTTTATGTGGAGGAGCATTATTAAATGCTCCTTCGCTTGTCAGCAACCAGTCATATGATAACTTTGATAACTAATATGACCGTACATGCTCCTGCCGTTCTTCATCACGCTTTTTGCGTAAGAAAAAAAATTTGATTAAAAGGGCGAACCAACTAGATTTGGAAAAGTGATACATTTTCAAGTGTTACATTTTGGAACAGACTTTCATGTGGTAGCCATTCAACAGAACAATACAGGCAACCTAGGGGGAAACACTGGGATGGAATAATAAAATTTTACAAAAAGTAATTGCGAGAAGTGTTGTAGTGTAGCACTAATGTGTTTTATTTGCAATGAGCACAGCACCGGACTCCCATTTTAAAAACAAACCTTTTAAATGCTTCATTGCTTGCCAGCAGTCATATGGCATTTTAGTTGTTTTTAAAAGATATAAGAAATAACTTGGTAATCAATATGTGTTTCTGACCCAGCTCATATTGTGTTATAACAAGGGATATCCTGAGGGTTTGGCTTCCTGCCGTGCACAGGAGAAAATCCTTTCACAACAGGATTAAATTGCCCTGGCATATTACCTCAAACAGAACCACGACTGTACGCCAGCAGCCACAGATCACCACGTCTCTGTTATCTCTTTTTCAAACAGGGAGATTAGATTACAGTTGGATCGCAGCTCTTTGGATGCTGGAGTCCGGCCAGAATACGCTATCCATGAACTCTTAACTTCAAGGCTTTTGTTTATTCTGTCATTCTGTAATTGATTTTTTGGCTGCATGTTTGATATGTAATTTAAAATAGGTGAAAAGGAACACCCAAAAGTATGTGACACATTACAGTGAGGTCAAAGGAAGAAGGAAGTGGTGCACTTACTATGGGAACTTCCTTCTTGAGGTCATCCAGATCCTTGCCTCCCTTCTTCTTGGGCGACTCTTTCTCATCCTTGTCCTGCGTGGTGGCCACGCGGTAGCTGTCCGACCGTCCATACTGCAACACACAAAGACAAGATCACTGAGTTTGGTCCTTTCGTATTACTTTTTATACAGCAGACAGTCTTATCCTTATTATCAGCCCATCACAAGAAAGCAGATTCAACAATCATTATCATTACAACAAGTGGTTCTGATCAAGCAATCTGATTGGTCAACAAGACATGAAGAAGGTGCTCAAATTGTCATACTAGCACAGCTTCCTCATCACTGAAAATATTACTCAGCCAACTTACTAATGGTGTAATAACCAGCATAAACCACCACATTATCAACACTGACAAAAAGGCCATCAAGTGAGGACTGAAGCAGAACATGTTGTTAGATAATAACGTTGTGAATTTCTGAAATGATTACATCGATCTTTTTTCATTAATTTTGACTTTCGGACTTTGATGTGCTCTTGAGTTATTGGAAATATTTGGCACTTTCTGGCATCCTCCATCAGCTGTGCTTGTGACACGGATCTACTAGCTTATAATACAGGCGACGTTTGCCGATGTAGTAGCTAAATACGCGTATGGAAAAAATATTTTTTTCAGCAGGTATCTTACTACTACTATGGTGTGTCATTACAGTTACAGCGCCAACTACTGGCCTGTCATGGAGACTACAGCCTTTTCAGTTGTTTTTGAGGATCTGTGAACACGAGATGACACATTGCTCTCACAATGTTATCATATGTTAGTGTTATTGCATTATCGCATTACGTGTCAAATCAGCACCAGAGTATTACAAGGGTATTAAGTCAGGAGATAATCATGTCGACCCAGCCCTACCTGAAACACTATTTTTTCACTTAGGATTACCATTGATAATACCATAAATAATTTTAAGAACATTTTTGGCTGCTACTCTCATTTTCTTCCCCATTAAGACTGAGTCAAAACATCTAGATTGAGATCCAAACTTAGATGTAATCCCCTGGTGTGAGAAGGGGAACTCGACACTTCCTGATTAGATCTGGCATCATTAGTGCACATGCCTGTCTCAAGGGCTCAATTTAAACTGCAGTTTACACCAACGCCATTTAGGCTGCCGTCGTTCAGACTGCAGAGGCTGCTGCTGTGTCTGAGAGGAGGAGGACAAATAAAAGCAGCCAGGAGAGGAAAAAAATGAAGGGCCAGAAGGTAGACTGACAGAAAGAGGACCCAAGACAGGAGAATAAATCTGTCAGGAACTGTAACGTGCATCATGGGATATTCACAATTGCCAGTGTCCTACATTAGTTGGAGTGGATGTGAGTGTTTGAGTCCTACATCAAAGTGTGTTTGCATGTGTTTGTATTGCCTCTGCTAAACAGTACATTTATTAAAGATACATTTGCTATAGATACATTTGCTCGCTGGTTAATGCAGGGTTCAACAATAAGGGTTGCCCAGGACAAGTAAAATGCCACATCAGGTCAGTAAATCTAGCAACTCACTGACTGGACAAGTGGTAGTACTGTTAAAATCTTAACAATACCCATCAATAATTACCGTAAAGCACAGCTAGTCTTTTTGGGGCTGAACCCTGTATTGAAAGCAAAACCTGCAGCTTTGTTGTGATTGAATATAACTTAGTTATTCTGAGTTTCAGTGTTTCAAGATTGTCTAAATGCCAGAATCATGAACTTTCAGCCATTTCTGTCCAAATCATACAGGGAAATGTGCATTTGGACAAGTGACATATGGCAGCAGGAAAGCAACTAAACATGAATGAAGGTGAAACTGCAAAGCTTTTAGTCTATGGAAACAGACTTGCTGGGCAGCGAGACCTTTGAAAAAGTGGTCAGCTTTATAAAGGTGAAGCCACTTTGCTCAAACAAACCCATTTAGCCTCACTATGTCTTCAAGTACTCATATTGGTGTGCAGTCCCTGCCTGCTCATATGCTCCTGGGGGATTAGTGCCTTTACTCAAATCACCCTGTTACCCAGCATGCACCATCCAGGATGAACATCCTGAGGGTTTCTAGTAAAGAATTAAAATGCCAACCAGCTGCTCGGCTCACAGCTGCAATCTCCCAGAGAAAACAGGAAAATGGCAGAATGAAAAGCAGGATGAGAACACTTTGTGTGAAAATCTGACTTAAATCTGTAAATCTGAGTGTTCATGTTGCTTTGATTTTAGTATTTGTTGCATAGGACTACATCCAACACAAACATTTTCTCCAAATTTTCTATTAAGACTGTCATGTAAAATGTGGCACTTACACTATATTCCTGTGAGATTTATTCTTTTACCTCCTAAAGGGAAATGTGGTTATATTGTGTAATATTTGGAAGAAATTGAAACCCTATGAATTACAAAATGGTTCCATCCTGTGTTGAGGTTGTAACATTACTGTAACAGAGAAAAGTTACTAAAAAGCATAAATGAGCTTTGGTCGGCTTTGCTTTGGTTTCAGGCTCCTGGTATTTGGCATGCTGTGTGTGTAATAGGATGAAATAATAATTTACAACCTGTTCCTACTATTACAAGACAAAATGTCTGCTGTGAAAAATCCTATAAAATCCCCTATTTAATTAACTTTTGTGCATACATTAAAATGGGGAAAAAAACGGGCTGGGCGTCTCAGGTATGTAGTATAAACATACACAGATACCACATGACTAAAGAAGATTAAACACTACGACTAGATAATCTCATGCTCAAGAAAAATACCGAAATTGCTCTACAACCCCCCTCCCACCAAAAAACCTCCACCAGGACAGCAAAGTGAAACAGTTGTTTCAAAAACTTGCAGGGGATTTTTTGGGGAATGAACCTGAACCCTGGAACAGACAGCTGCCTCAATAGCAACACACCCAACTTGGCGATAAAAGCTACATTTTTAAATAACTGCAGAGGCTGTGAGTTTGGTGTAAACCCTATAAATCAGTGCTGCTCGATTCCATTTCCACTAGACAACAAGAAGACTATGAGGCAAAAAGACATAAAAATAAATCAATGGTACTCAAGCATGGGAACATGCTGATCTTAACAATCATAGTTCAGCCAATAAACCACAGATGGCCACAGATGGATATTTTAAGAAGCAAAGACACACTGAGACAATTTATTACATACTAATTGGGTTTAGGAAACAGGAGGAATAAAGTGAAATATGCTTAATTAAATTAATGGATTGCTAGAGGAAATCTAACTTACTAATTTTAAGAAATGTAATAGCCTGTTTAACCTTTTAAATCTGACTTTCAGCCTAAAATCTGCTGACATTTCCCAGGAGTATTTTTAAGCTGTGCAGTGAAATGTGTGACTACTTTTTTTCACATGAATGCAGTTTGACTTGATATTTGCTCATTGGGCAGATGTTCACCATCATCAAACTCTAATATAAACGTGTAAACGTCGTGTGAAAAACACATAAGGAGTCATATCGTGTAACCCTGCATGAGGGGAGAGCCGACTTATTTTAGGAAAGCTCTTATGTGGATTAGTCCACGTTGAGAGGTTTCACACTGATTTGATGGCTGTTTTATGCTTAACATCTGTTTTTCTACCACGTCTTTTTTTCCATCTCTTACATCTATGCAGCCCTCTGTGTGCATTATTGTTTTACTTTTGAATGTGTGCATGTTCAAATTGGTTGTTTTTAATGATTTATATAAGTGTCAGCATGAAATTAACCTTGTACATGTGAACGTGATTTTTTTTTGATGAATGCATTATGTAGTATAACAAAATGCTAAGCAACAGTGGGGAGACTGCAATGTTTACTTGTGTACCATATTCCACCACTGAATCCATATTGGTATTTTGTTTGCATATTGTTTATTTGTGTCCACTGTCTTCATTAACTGTTGCAGTTTTTGTATACAAAATTACTATTTATATGTCTGCTTTTTAGTGTTCTCTCGTGAGTTACTTTAATTCCATCGGTGCGGCTGTGGAAATGTTTATTTTGTGCTTGACCACAAACGTGAGCATTTTGCTGGTGTCTTTTGTGTCAGTGTGTAATTCCCTGTGCATTATATGTTAATGTGTCTACGTGTGTGTATGTGTGTTTTGCCATCTGTTAGGGAAGCAGTGTTCCCCCGGCAGTCGCATCCAGCCGGCCATCAGATTACTGCTGTTTACTACACGGACAGATTAACCCACTGAACAAATAATAATCCCTCTCAATCACTCTCTCTCTCTTTTTATCCCTCCCGTCTTTTCAGACCCAGTCTCTCATTCATTCTTACTCATTCACTTATTCACAATGTTGAAACACTGGACCTTGGACCCTCTTTGGGGGGACAGGGGGCAGAAAATTCAAAGTTAAATGCATCAATCTGGTGCATTTTAAGAGCAGAACTAAGAGGTGAGATCTGTGACCTTCGTGCTCTTGTAAACAATTTAACAAGAGTAAATCATTTGATCATAAACACATTGGTTGTATAGATACTGGGGGTTGACCAATATGTTTTCTTTTGGGGCCAATTATGATACTGATTATTAGTAATCAAGGAGATCGGTAACTGATATTTGGAACCTATATACATTTACAGTAAAAATTTAAATCTTAGTGTCAGATTTAAAATAAGACAAACTCTAACACACAAGTGCCATTTTTGTTCTGACAAAACACTTCAGCTTTCTTTAATCATGGAGCCCAATGTTATACTTTAATCTCTGGTTTACCATTTAAGTGTATGACTGACTGCAGACTCAAAGTCTCACTAAAAATGACAAAGTGACGGCTGACTCATGAATGGGGCCAGTGAGGGTTGAATTTGCACTGGCAGGTCCGTGTTATATACCTCTGGTATATGATAGTGTCTATGTCGTCATTGTGCTATATTTTTTTAATTTCTTATAAAATCATCACGTCTTGCTTGGTGCCATCCCACCCCCTCTAGCTCTCCTTGCAGTTCTCGTACACATACAACTGAAGTTACTTCCGGTAACTACTATTACTAACGAAGGAAAGCTACCAGCAGAAACACTAGTTGTTTTTCAACTTCAGTGTCAGGATGTTGGAGTTCTGTGTCTCTTTGCCTTTGAGTTGCATGGCAGCCTTCTGTGTTAACAGGCTACTACTCATGACATGATCAGATAGTGGCGCTGTGAGCAGGAAATTGAGCAAATCCAAAGAGTGGTGATTGCAGACAGAAGCAGGCAGCAGCATCAGAGCCAAAGTACCACATTTTTTCAATCTGTTTACTTTATTGGCTTACAGATTTTTTTTTAAAACTATGATTACAATTGCGCCTGATGGACTGGGAGTGTGTGACAGATGTTTTGCTAAAGCAGAGGTGCAAAACACACCAATACAAGAGTTTTATGTTATTATAAGAAGTGGAAAAATATTTTTTGTTAATTATTTAACTGTAACTTAACTGCAATAAAAATGGAGAGCAGAGAACAGCCACATTCCAGGTAATTAATGGTAAACACTGTGCAAAACTGTGTAAAATGGAAGATTCCTTTCCATTCACATCTGGCTACCTTCCTGACTCCCTCTTAATATCTTCATCTCCTCACTTAGCGTGGGCAGTTAGAAAATTTATCTCATATTAGTACCACAGAGGCAGCGTGACAAAGAATGATTAAAGGTGAAACCTTTCATGTGTTTTATCCCCCCCAATCAAATTTGGTTCCTTTAGTGTCTAAATTTAACTAAATGACTCAGGATCATCTGCTGCTATAAACAGATTTCTGTGCTGATATTCTAATATCTCCAACTACAGAGATGACAAGAAGTTGAGGAAGCTTTCCAGCGCACTGTAACTTTTTAAAAGTTCACCTCAGAGTGATACTCGACAACAATATCTGATCACTGTTCTCACTGCCACAATGTTAAACAATGAAAAACAGCCACCAAAAAGCAGATCTAGACAACCAAAACTGCTCATCAGAACATACATATGACCATCTCCACCTACAGCCTGTCAGAGCAGAGCATCTATACATGAAAAAAATGCCTCTGCAGTTTGACATCAAATTCACAAATCGTGCAGATGTGTGGTACTTCTATGGCTGTGCTGGTCTTCGTTCTCAGTTTGTGCCAATATTTTCTGCTCCTTGAGGTTATATACTTGGCTTTTCCAGCCTCGTCATTATCACAGGCCCACAGGGGACACGTCACATTCACACATAAATATTTGACCACTTTATGAAAAAAACATGTGGCTGAAATGACGAACATGAACTCCTAATTATCAAGAGCAATATATTCCCCCAACAATTTTCCTTTTTACAGATATGATATGACTTTCAAAGGTCATTACTGAACCAAACAAGCGCAAGAATATTGTCTAAATTTTAGGATGCTACACCATCCTTTTGGGAGGGGCTGTAGCGTCACATCCCAGCATTGTGTTTCATGATACTTTAACTTTCCTATGTGTGCACCAACAGCTAACACCTAGCTCAATTTCAGGGATTTAAGCTTTTATTTTTTTATTTCGACAATTTGGCCTGTATTAACACATTAGTTGAGTGTAACAACTGGTGGATTTAATCAATTTAGTTTTAAAGTTCCAAATTATCATTTTATGGTTGATTGTTTAGCGGTCGGTGTAAAATAAGCCCTTAGATGCTCGTGGTAGCCAAGACCTGTTGCCATAGCAATATTAAACATCTGGGTCAGGACTAAGAGGTTAGGCCTGAGAGGAGAGGGCAGGATTTTTTTTAATTTGTAACTTGTACACTTTAATTTAGTGTAATCTTTGAATTAATTTTATGTTTCTGTAGATATACTACTAATAAGAATACTTGAATACATATATATTAAAATTTGTTAATACTTTATTTTATAATAATAATAAAATAATTTGATTTTATTTATTTATTTATTTTTTACAACACTGTGATTTTTATATGCTTGCAGTGTTATTGATTTGAGGCTGACGAGTTGGCCGTTCAAGGCAGAAAGGCAACTGAGGGACATATGATTTTTTTTGCAATACATTTTTAATGCGTTTAAAATGTCTACCCTAAATCCTAAAAAGTTTTATTTACAAATATTAATAAAACTGACTTGACACATAGAATATTGTCCTGTGTTTATCACTTCCTTTTCTCAAGTGCATACTGCCTGTTCTCAGTCTGGTTACAGGCTGTAATACCTGAAGAGGTCTCAGCAGCGTCCAGATGTTCAGTGCTGAGCTACAGGACAGATTGTAAATGCTGAACATTTGTAGGCTGCTCTATCTGCTGGTATTCTGTATCCAACTCAGCCTGCGGCGCAGAGCACCACAGGTCTGAGGAGAGGCTGGATAAGCCATTTTTTAATCTGCTGAAATCACTGGTCAAATCTCAGTCTTCAAACTGGGACATTTTGATCTGTGCATCTTCGTTTGAATGTGAATAAATAAACGAAGCGTATCAAAATTAACCACAATAATTCATAAATCCGACATTAATGAAAAGGTTTGGATCAGAGTAAGATTTGTCAAGCATTATAGTGATCATATCAGCTGGAGAAGTGCCTTAAAATGAGATGTAATTAGAAAAGGGGCATCAATTATGAAGATCAGCATCTCTAAGATATAGATTTCCTAATTAATTTCTATAATTTTAATTTAGTTTACTATGTTATCAGTCATTTTACATGAGAGAGGCAGATTGCTGAATTGCTGCCCATTTGCAGAGCTGGTATCTGCCCATATGATTATTTACAATCACGCAAATGTGAACCATGATAGCGGCTCCATACTATAAAATCTGGGTAAAATATCTACCAGCTGGCACTGAATCATCCAGTATGTAGCCATGTTCAGCCTATCTTTCTCAACTAAATGTAATGATGTTCTAGTGACCAAATGTCACAATTGTAACTCATATTTTTTGAATGAAAGATCTTGCCAGTGTACAGTATATCGCCTCCAGTGGAGTTTAGTAGCTCTGGTGGTGCCACAGTGGATCATTGTAACCACACACGCACAAAGAAATGGATTATCACACAGATCAGTGGACTGACCGACCTAGAAAATACTGATGGACTGACAACCCCCCCCCCCCCACACACACACACACACACAAACCGTTAGAGGGGTCCTCCATCATCTACCCCTCCCTCCACCCTCCCACTTTGTTTACATTCTCCTCCCTCCGGGCTGCCCATCTGTTTCTCTGCTCTCCTCTGCTCTGATCTACTCATCTGTACTGAGGTTTAATCAGGAGTCTGAACCATGACGTTGTGTTTTAACTCAGTACATGTGTTTCTAGAGACAAATGCGGATATAATCTACAGTAAGATAAGCCATCAGTTTGATTTGTTTTTGATTTGATAAAATATTTGAACAGTTTGAGGCTTGGATGGCTGTCAGAGTACATTTAGAAAAAAAAACACCACATTTTTTGTGCTGTTTCCCACCATTTAGCAGTGTGTCACCTCACTGTGGTCCAGCATGTCTGAGAATGTAATAGAAAATGGCAGTTGTTGACAGACTGACGGCATCTACTTCCAATGGGTTGATAGATGGGGGAAGTAAGGTTTCCTAGCAACATCCAATCCGGTGGGCCCATCTAAATAATTGAAACCAACTGTGGGGGAGGGAGAAGCATTGGATTTTTTTTAATGATGTACTTAATGTGAAGGTGTGTTACGTAATAGTGCTCTAATGTTCGTACAGAGCAACTGATCAGTGTGTTCTCTCCTCCTCTCTGTCACTTCTGCTGCAGAAAGCACAGAAAACTATGAGTATCCTTCACACCTGGCATAAAGGAAGTGATGTCAAAGTGACCTCACAGTGCATTCCAGGAAATACACTAAACATCGAACCGAATCCGTGGCATTGGAAAAACCTAATGAGTGAATTGCAGTGGTATGGATCAAAACTATTCTACACAAACTTACTCACAGATGGAAACTATTAAGGGACAGGAGATTGAGAGTCAGTATTGATTAATTATTGACAAACTGAAACAATTATGCAACAGAGTCTATGGCCACGAGAGCATGTATGGTGTAACTACATTACAAATGTAATAATGAACTACACAGCAGTGCCCTCCAACTACAGTGACTGCTATAGAGAAAACCAGTACTGAGTCCTAAAAACTGGAAATGAGTTAGCATTTTAGCACGAACGGTTTCCTCGGCTCAGAGACAATGGGTTTTGGTTAGAGATCTTAAATAAGGTCTGTGGTTAACAAAATTTTTGGTTTTCAGACATAAAATTTGTCAATAAATACCCAACTAACAAACTCTAAAGCTTGTATGTGTCATCACATCAAGACATGCTGAACTCAGCTTTACAGCCACACGACTGTATTTTTTTATAGAATAGCTAACAATAAAAATAGCTTTTTAGTCCCTAAAGTGGTGTTTATTTGTGACAATTGGGGCTGCAGCAATCTACCTGCTTTAATGTATATTGTGATATGAAAAGTTGATGATTGTCCTACCATGTACATTTGCTTATCTATGATATTTAAAAAAACTAACAAAAAAAAACCCCACCACTGGATAGAGAATCTCACCTTTATTTGAGTTATTTTCAAAAAGGCGACTCTTTACACATACTTCAATTGAAAAAATGGTTTCAAGTCTTGCGGGCCGTTTACATAGCAATGGTTCTTGTATGAAACGTTAGACTTTTGTCACGATTTGACAACAGAAGTTTTGTGCATCACATATCATGCATTCACATGACAACAGTGTTTTGGGATCCTGAAAACGCAAACTTTTGAAACTGGGTTCGAGAGTGTAACCTTTTGAAAAAGCAAAACGCTAATTTCCTGGTTAGTCCACAGAAAAATGTCATTCCTATAATATCTAACTAGTTTAGTATGCCATTATTCTAGTCGCTATAACTCCGCTTTAATCTATGAATATCAGCCAAATCTCATAAACAAATGGCAGTAAGATTACTGTGCATGCACCAGCATTGTGCCTGCATGCATTCATTTAAATGTTATTTTAATGCATCCTTATGTGATGCACTTTGAACTGAGTTAGTGCTTGAAAATTCTCTGAAGCTGCATATGCATTACCATCGGAGTGCTGAGGGCACCATCAACTTAAACCCCCAGTGATTGTTTTTTTTTTATTTCTTACTAAAATCCTGTGCACAGTAAAACACAAGCAGATTATTATGTACAGAGATGCCTGAAGTGCAACACAATGTGTGTTGTTGAGTCTTGAGTGTTTTAAAGGTGAACTATACAGATTTTTTCTAAAAAAACAAAAGCAACTCAACAGATTACCATTGTTGGGGTAAAACACTGTGCTCATCACTGTCCAATCACAGTGGAGAAGGGACAAATACCACAAAGACAAACCACATCTTACATGTGCAGGTGCTAAACAACAACAATGGAGGAGAAATATGTTCATATACTGTATATAGATCAATATATGTTTCCTCCCATGAAACCACATAGTCTCTCTCCCTGCATGCTTCAACCTTCCCTTTTTCCAAAGCAAATACTCTACCTTGTGCCAACGTGTTTACTTTAGCAGATACTCTGTATCAAAGCAACCAGAAGAAACGCTGTACCTCCAAAGTGCTCTCAAACGCTCCCAGCTGGGCGTTTCCTGTAGAGCGCCTGGCATTATAAGCTGGTGAAAAACACACTTTCTTAGCAATGGCGTAGTTTGAATGTTGTGTTTAAAAACACTAAAATATTATTCCTGCAGAGTATAGTCTTCCTGTAATCAGCACCAAAAGTCATTTTATGTGATTTAATATTTGTTGCAATGGATAGTCTCGGTTCGGTTAAGCCTGCAGCTCAACCGTTTCAAGAGATTACATTTAAAATTCAGCATCTGTCTTTTATAAGCTTTTATAATCGACCTACGAAATAACCGTTAAGAAAGAAGACTCATTATTAGCAACCACACATTGAATGTGGATTATGCACTGAAAAAAGTAAAAACTGGCTCAACCAAACACTGGTGATCATTAATTTGCACAACGTAAACCCACAAACCAATGAACCAACAACTGGTTTCACTAATGGAACAACTTAATGCAGCATAATGCAAATCGGCAATGTTGGTTTTCTGGGAATGGCCGCTGCAGTTTAACATGTTCTTCACTGGTTAGTGTACTGGATGCTAAGATATGACTCTATTGCTGGCTTCCTATAATTTTAAAAATGATAGCTGCTTAACCACTCAAGGTGGATTATGAAGTTATTCATAAGCATAATTTACAGTATTACGTTTTTAAATCTGAGATGTATTTTTAGCGCATAAAGGATAGTCACATATACTGATGCATGATTCTGTGCACAGATTTTAGTGAGCTACAGAAAAGACAGATATTATCAAGACTGATACAAAAAAAAACTTTATATAAAAAGCCACTGTGAAAAGCATCAGTTTCATCATGTATGGATTACACACCATTAATGAAAGCAGCCAAAGGAGAGCTGCCTGACACACACACACACACACACACACACACACACACACACTACACACACACACACACACACACACACACACACACACACACACACACACACACACACACTACACACCATCTATCCTCCACAGCGATTGGCTCTCTTCCTAATGCTTCCACACCAAATGCATTGTGGGATACCAGCAGATGCATTCATCCTTGTAGATCTTTTTTTTCTCTTTCTGTATCAAAGTGTTCGGCTTTTCATATTTCTCCCAAAGCTCCGTTGCTCCTTCCTGTGTGTCATCACTGCACATGAGCAACATCCCAGCATCTCTCTGTGGCATTCCTCCAGTCCTCCATCTTTCCCAGTATTCACCCTTCTCAAGGTGACTCACCACAAAGGCATCACTTCCTACCTCTCTCCCTCTCTCTCTCTACCTCCATCATTCAGTGTCAATCACTTAAAAAAGGATTTCACACGTATAAAGAAGGCCTTCACATAAAATTAAGCAGTCTATGCAGTAGAAATACTTAAATACCTTCGAAATCGGTCCTGAAACTGAGGAAAAGGACGCTTTTGCTCAAGAGGTAGAAAACTACCAGAATGCTATGCACACGTGCCTTACGTAATGTGAAACGGTCCATGTGAAACAATTGTGGCCGGCGAAATAATAATAATAATGATGAAATAACGCAAAAAAAATAAAGGCGGTTAAATGGGAAGATAAGACAAGCTAAATCATGTTTCTGAAAACATTTGAGGGAAGAAATATGCACCGCAGTCACAGAATTTTGGTTTATATTTAATCTGCACTGCTTAGTTTCACGGTTTCATTTGTTTTTCGACCACTGTTTTTATCACGTAGCAAGTAGTGTGGCGCCCACTTCCTGTTCACAAATTCTCTGCAAAATGGGGCATTAAAACACATTTCTGAGAACATTTTAGGTGAGAAATAAGCAGCGCAGAAACATAATATTGATTTATATTCGATCATCACTGCCTAGTTTTATCATATGATCAAATTTCTGTTCAATTTTGAGAGACGGAGAAAGGGGCAGGTGTGTCTCTTGATCTGCTGTATAATCTTTTTGTAAATGCTGGCAGCAGGTAAAACAAAACCGCTTAGATGGAGGAAAGTCTCCCACAGTTCATCTACACATACTAACCACGTTGTTTTGATACACAGCTTGTTGAAAATGGGCAAAATATCCCTTTAATCTTGTTCATTTTTAATCTTAACAGGACATCCCCGTGAGGCCTGCTCTACAGCTGCTGACCTTTGTTTCATCTCTGCCATCCATTCTTTCACCCACCAACCCGACAATCGCTGCCTCCTGCAGCCACAGCTCCTGTTCATTGATTGGCACGGATCAAATGGCACCAGTTGCCTTGTCAACTGAAGCTCTCTGTGCCCTCTCCTGCCCCCACAACCGCCCATTTCATTCAAACACCCTCTCACTCCACCTTTCCTGAAGGCAAATCACATCCTGAACATGGGAGTTTCCACTCTCCCCACCATGCACACACACATACATACACGCACACACACACACACACACCCTACCCTCCTCTCTTTGACACAGCAGTCAGAGTTGTGTGTGGTTTTCCCCTTTGGCAGTCAAGTGGACAGGATAACAAACCGTGACAGAGCGGCACCATTTCCACAACTCGGCCTGATTGCTCTCTCATCCCATCCCCAAACCCGGATGTAGAGCAAAGTAGAAACCACTGCCTATCATACACTGTATAATCTGACAAGCTGATTTTACTTAACAAAAATCTAAGAAACCCATTGCCTCCGTCACACAGATGCTAAGTATCAATTTTTAAAAATATAGAAATTATTAAAAGAAAAAGTAAAAATTAAACATTTGGTAGCCTACTAGAACAATATAGTCATTTTTTTCAGGCCACTAGATACAATTTGCTGCAGGATTTTGAAGTGAAGACGAACATTAAACTGAAAATGTTATTAGATAATACAGATGTTGACAGATGTTTTTCCTTTGGGGACACATTGTGTAGTTACAAAAATGTAATAAATCACAACATATTGCAATAGATTTTATCTTAATACTCAGCATATCTCAATAATGCTGTATCGTGACTTAAATATCGTGATAATATCATATCCTAAGACCTCTGGCTATTCCCACCTCTAATGTTTACTTTCTGTCTGACTGAAAAGTTTAATTTAAATTTAGTCATATTTGTTTACTTTGGTGAATTTGTTGCAACTCAAAGATGACAAGTTTAAGTATACCAACTTTTAGCAGCTTAAGTGAACCAAGTTTACTGTTCTGCTGGTTGCAAACAAGTCTGGAACATTTGTATTCTTATACATGTTAAGAATATTGACTGAAGATCTCCTAACTTCATCTTTGGCAAAAATCCTGTCATAATCAAGCTAAGACAGACTAACTTTCAACAGTCATTTCAACAGCCATTTTTAAGTTGCAACAACCCCATAAAATGAAGTAGCTAGCTAGTAGGAGCAACTTCTGAGTCACAACAAACATAATTAATGCAAAATTGAGTAATAAAACTTCCACACATATATTTTAATTTATGGGGCACACCCATAATTTCCATTTATGGGTGCGCCAAGAAAAATCAGGTGATGGCACATTTTTTGTTTTCTATTATCATAACAAACAGAAAACGCACAACAGGTTGGTATTTGTTTACCAATTTCTAAATGTTTGGGAAACAGTTGGTTTGCTGGTTTTAGTTTTCTTATTTCTGAACGAAAATCTGTTGGCTGATAAGAACACGGACGAGGAGACGTTGTGCTGCTTGGCGCCGCTGACAGTTTACAGAGCAGTAAGTCGCAAAAAGAGTCTGAAAAGCCTGGAGCTGTTCATAAAACATTCAGGATTTCCAGACCACTGATTACACACTACTGAGGTTGCTCCTGGCTGGTAGTATATTCACTTTCAGCCACGTTTGTTGTTGCTGTGTGTATTGTACTGATGATGAAATATCAACAATTTGAAATATTGCCATTATCATGATAGGATTTTTTCCTATCATATAAAAAATTACATCGGTATTATCATGTATGTGATATGGCACACCCCTAGTTGTAATACCTCACTGCTGAGTAGAAATGTTGGATTATGCTCTATAAAAACACTTCAGGGATAAAACAGTGATTTTTCCCAGTAGGAATGACATCATGGAATCTAAATTTAGAGGCTAGAACAGGATGTCCTTCATGACCTGACAGATCAGTGTTTTGAGGCTGCAGGGGTAAAATGAGATGGTGGAGGTGTTGGCCGTGTCTACCCTTGTGGAGAGCACCTTCCTTTGGGACCCATCCATCGGCATTTCTAGGAGTGGGAGGGTGAGGGGGGTTTGACCAACACTGAGGAACCATTTTGACGCACTTGTCTGTGCCCATTTGGTACCCAGACCTAAGCTGCCTCTACATCCTCACCAAGCCCAGCAGTGACAGCAACACGACGCACCCTCGCATTATGTAATGTTTGAATGAAAATGCACCAAATAGTTGGAAGAAAACAAAAATGAGGAGAAAGAAAATCAAAGCATTCATGGTTTTGATTTTCCAGCCTCCAGCCACTTTATTATTTCACAATAATAATACAAATTCAAGCCTTTCTATTTGCTCTCATTTGTGAGGAATAACTGGCATTACACATGCGTGTGGTGATTTGAGTTACTGCAGTCAGACTTGAAGGAATGACATGATATTCCGCAGTCGGTGCTGCGGTTTTCACCATCAGTGGGTCCCATATTCCCGTGCGTAATTGCGCATTTTCACCTGCTTGTTCTTCACAAACGATTTCATTTCTGGCCGGACTCGCCCGTGACATTATGCAGTCTGACTAATCGTGTATTTAGGTGCTGTGAATTCCCTCAATCATCTGCAGCGGGTCCAGCTTCTGGATGCCAGATGTTCAGTTGGTGTAATCCTCTTTTTTTGGAACCGGTGAATTAAACAGCACATCTTTCAGCCACTGCACAACCGATGCTTGTTATGAACGTATTAATCCCTATTTTCTAGTTAAAATATCTGGTTCACACACAGGGCCCGTTCAATGATTTGGTCAGGTTGCGCGTTACATTACTTTCACGTTACAGCTGCAAAATCGCCAGAAGACGTCTCTGACAGCTTAAAAATCAATAAAACATATGTGTTTTTGATGTGAATGATCATGATGTTAAACTATGAGGATGTCAAGTGTTCATTTTATCCTATTAGCTGTTAAAATGGAAATTATGATCGTACCTGTGCCTTATGAGAGTACACTACGCTGCTTCTCATCCACTGAGTCAGACTTTGCAGGTGAGTAATGGCTATTTTAGTTGATTAAATTCATTGTTATGGTGTTACAGAAATAGTGAAAAATTTTCAATTTGGTTTAGAGCTGTTGAAAGACGAGTAAAACTGAGGATCGTTACTGTAACGCGTAACCACCCTGCACCGGTTCTGTCGAACCGACTGGACCTGGATGCGAAGGACTGGCACACTAATCTGGCGCATATTCCCCTAAAATAGTCTGTTTTCAAGCAATAAACACCCCCTCCATCACCTGCAAATCTCAGACGTTATCATAAACTGCAACGCATTGATTTAGTGATAACTGACGCCAGCAGCAGACACCTCGAAAACAGTAAGACCCGTTTTACAGAAAAATAATTGCGTTTTAAGCTCTTCAACACATAATTTTAACAGTAAAATAAGCTAAAATAAATTATAACGTTACATATCAAGTGTTCAATGTCATTCAAACATCATGCATGTGCCTCCACACACGTTAACCCTTTCTTTAACCGTTTAAACACCCTAACTGTAACGTTACAGGCAAACTTCACACACAATCGACATTTTAACTGCGTAATAAAGTAAAAATCAGGAGAAATGAAGCTCTTCTTACCCCCATTTCGGCGTAGTCAGTCGGGTCTCCTCAGAAGATGAATCGCTTTTGGGCTTGATTCAACCAGAATAGCTTTAAGGCGGGGAGACAGGGCAGGAAACAGCCGTCTGATGGCGAGAAGAGAGAAAAAATGTCTCCCTTCAGCTGACAGCTAACGTTATTGCTCCACTGACACAAATTAATTAACTAGCTAACATAATATCCTAAAATGTCTTTTTTTTAGGGGGAACGGGCGTATGATAACTTGGCGAGGCAAAGTTTCCTCGCACACCTCGGCGAAGCTGCACCCAGTTCAGGTGAAAGTCAAACTGGTTTGTATTTTTTTGGTTTTAAAGCGTTAAAAAGACGCGCAGCCGTTGGTGACACCGCACGAGCCTCCTGCGCGGTGATGCCGGTGGAAAGTAGATCCGGACGGCAGCAGGCTTCTTCTTCGGATGCTGTGTCCCTCCGCGGCTGTGCTCAGGCTGCCGGAGCACTCAGGGTTCCCTGGCTGTCACTCCGCGGAAGCAATCGACGAGGTAGTTGTTCACATTAGACTGAATATATTGATCAAATAAGCGTATATCCTCCTCATCTCAGCTTTAAGGCGAAAAATACTATTTGGAAACAAGATAAAGTGTGAGGAGAATGGCTGATTAATGTGAATATTAAGTTGAATTTATGATCTAAAAGGCAATAAAAAAAATACAAAAATAATTCAATTTGTACTCCAATGCATTATTATGGACAGATTCTTTTCTTAGAAAACATAACAAAAAACAAAAACTGTTAGGTCTTTACCCATAATCACCTATATAACTTTGAAGGGGACCTTCTACACTTTTCAGGACCCAATCCTCCAGGAGGGTCTGGGAGGTCTGCCAGGAGAATTGTTTAGAAATTTAACTGCTAAACCAACCATTTTTATGACAAATTACCACCTAGTAAAGGATGAAGTATTCAGATCTTTCATGTCAGTCAAAGTAGTAATGCGAAATTTACTCTTTTACAAGAAATCCTCCTTTCAACTTTTTACAAAAGTATTGTCATCAAAATATGACACCATGTCTGAGCATTATTGAGACTCTTGAAAGATTGATTTAAGACATCATTTAATGCCAATTAAGACCTTATTATTTGTATTAATGGATTCAACAACATTTTAGGATCTGTGGGAACCCTGCTATTATATAAGAATTGTTGCCATCATAACTATTCAATCAGATGACATAAATCTTCCTCTTCCTGTTTTTTGTTAAGCTGTCAGCAGCTGTTCAGAATGCAGTTTTTCTGTTGCTATGAAAAGACTGAAGCATGAATAAAGTGCACATCTGCATCATCAATGGCGTCAGGGGAATAGACTGGCGCATTCAGACTATTCTCCAAACACAGGATATAGGCTGCATCATTATGGAAATATATGTCAAACAGATGTGAGCAGAAGTGCAGAGCACAAATCACGGGATTGTTTAAAGATCATGCTGGTGATTACGAGCTGAAAAGAGAGGCGAGCAGGGCTGCAGAGGAGATTAGAGGACAATGAAATAATCAAAAAACATGGAAAAAATAAGGAATAGAAAGAGTGAATTTAAAGACAAGAAATAAGGCCTAAGCTCCTTCTTTTACTGGCATTACACGGGAATAAAGACGGTTTACGCAGCGCTAATGCAGGGAATGAAAACTGTGGCCAAGACACACAGCGAAAGCAGCATAAACAGAAATCACATGGAAACAATGTGATGTTCATGGTCGGTCAGAGCAAAGCTGCAGCTTCACTTGCTTTATTTCTGTATGCACCACCTGCTGTGGAAGATTAGACAATTATACTGCTGTTTTTAGAGCCTTCAAATGGAGCAGGAGGCTATGAATGTTGTGCAGCTGCCATATCACAAGCATCCATCCATCCTGTGATTCAGCCACCAACAGCGATCAAATGAACGAAAGGGGAAGACGATACCACATAACAAACGAGCAAATAAGACAGTGATCAAGTGTGCAAATAACTGCATGTGTTGCTATGCAAATGTTTGTCTGTGTTACTCTGTGCCGGCTCGTCTGGGCGAGTGCATGACTGTGCCTGAGCTCAGAGGCAGCCACCGTGTTCAGATGGGATCGATACTAGCCTCTATTATAATTGAAGTGTGGCCTGGTTTCTGCACTGCGTTGTCATGCCTCCAGCATGCACCATCAATCAAGTGCTTTTTTTCCCAGCAAATTCTAAAACAGAGCTCGAAAAACTGTGTCAGTACTCACACATCCTGCTTTAAAGAGTAATGCCGGAGAGACGCGACAACGGGAAAAGTTAATGAAGCAGCTACATTGGCCATTTGTGCGATGGCATGAAGTACAGCTAATAAAGAAGCAATACAAATATATACATATCTGTGTAAGTTGTTATTAATTGAAAGTAAACACAAAGAACAGAAGAAAGCATGTATGTACTCATGGACTTTCTTTTTTTTAATCTGCTTTATATATTTTTTTGATGCGTTTTTTAAAATACGCTTTTTTTGCTTTTAAAGTTCACAAGCTGAGTGCCATCAAGTTCCATTACATCGGAGAAAAGGCAGACATTTCTACGGCCAATATCTCCCAACACTTAGCAACCCACACCAAAACAATCTAGACTGATAAATAGCACTACAGGTAAGCAGAAAAATATGTACTTTTGATTTTGGGGTGAACACTCCCTTTATGTTTATGCTTTATGATGCCCTAAAGACCTCCTGTAAAATTCCTTCTCATAAGATTATATGCATTAGCTTTTTAGGTGGTCCGAAATAAAAAGAACGCTTTATGTAAACTACTTAATTTGCTTTAGATGTTTAATTTAAAGAGAGAAAAAAACTACTTTGTGCTATTGTGACATAATAAAAAGGAGAGAGGGAACATTCAGTACTGAGCTGTGCTTTATCAAGTCCTTTAGCCAAAAGCAGAACTCAGCATGGGACTAGGTGTCTGAATATTTCTATTTTTTAAGCTGCACTAGCAGCATAGTCAGCCCAGTTGCCAGAAGAAAATGATGGCACTGTATGTTTCTGCAGTCCATGAATAAGTTAAATTTGCATGTTTCATACCCCTCATATCAACATTTTTAAAGGGATATAGTATATTAGCTGACTGCCATCTGGAGGCAGAGGAGACGTGAATAACGTCCTGTCAAGCTGCAGATCACCGTTCAAGACCAACAAATAATTCAATAAGTCAATTGCAATATTATATAAAGTCAAAGACCTTCTGAAACTGACTTCATTATACATCCCATACTGCTCCTTTGTACGCCTATATCTAACTTATTGTGTGGAAGTGTAGGGAAATACATGCATACATACAGTGCATTCAGCATTACTCTCAGAGCTGTTAGCTTGACTCTAGACTTTTATTTGCGTGCTGCGGTCTTTGGGGGAAATTGTGCATCTTGACTCTCTGAAGAGTAAAAATAAAGCTAAAAAAGGGAGTTGGGTTTTTTTCAAGCAACAATGCTCTAAATAAATCAATGCAATTACAAATGGGACACCTCCAGGCTAAGAAGCATCAAGTTTTCTTCATTACATTACAATTTGAAAACTGATTACACAGTCATTTTTCTTATAAAAAGACAGAATACTAGTTTTGTTCACTGCACAACACCACCCACCTTCTCTGGCTCTTCTCTCTTCCTCTTCCTCACTCGGATGCTCTGGGCAGCTCCCAGGTGTGTGCAGCAGAGTTTCAGCAGCAGTGCTGTCGGGGGGGGGGACCAAAACTGAACAGGTGAAATGCTCAGTACACCTTTTCTCAAAGGTTAAACAACAAAGAGTGTATTTTAAGGTTGGAGTAGAAAGCAGCGATAGAGGGGAGAGCCAAAAGAACAGAACAAAAACATTTCACAGACCTGGTCACCATAGCAACAGCTATCAGGTAACCACGGCACCCTAATCATGCAGCGGACACAAAACAAAATTGAGGAAATTGTAAACAGGGTGAATGGGCGGAGGGAGATAAAAACAGAGCTGAAAGAAAATGATGCATGAAATAAAAGTTGTCATTTTTTGGTAAAAGCCTGCAGATGCTGATGACGGTTTAATTATCTGAAAAATGGTTGCGGAAAGGTGCTGTGATGGAAAAATGCTTTGTCACTGTTCCCATAGGAGACAAATGGGAGCTGAGTTTCATTTGTAATCTCATACGATCTGAGGATTGATTTCTTAGCAGAGTTGAGTCCAGTCTGTCACACAGCAGGAGACGGCCGCTGTCAGCGAGGCACAAACACAACTGATCAAACTGTCTGTAGCTTTTAGAAAGGATTCTGTGAAAAATGGGAGTGATGAGGACAGATCTCATCACCTGAATCCTTTAATACAGCGTTAGTGAACAACAGTTCTATTATTATAACTGTCTTTATTTTGAGAGTCATTTTGTGGGCATCAACAGCTCGGATGAGTCAGAGCAGCATTTGATCAATAACCTTTTTTCCTCATGAAAGCAGCCCAAAAATCATTCTGGGAAAAATGTATCATGAAGCTGCGATAGAAAACACCTTAAACTCAATAGAGTGGTGCAGGAATCAGACAGACAACGTGGAAATTAGTAAGCATTTTAGTAATCCTAATAGATGCCTGAAATAACATCTGTGGTAAACACAAGATTAAGAGACTTTCATGTTTTGTTCTACGACTTTGCCTTCGTCTTAAAAAAGACGATTGTTAATGAGTGACTAAATGAGACTATAGAACATCTTATCGAGCCACACCAAACACGGCTTTAGAGCCTGGCGTGTGACCGCACTGTAGTTCATTTATTGCCTAATCTAACATTAGTTTATATATATTATATCTTAAATTAAAGATAATCTTCTGAACAAAACACGTAAGTATTAGGGGTATAAAAAACTGGTTTCATCACAATACGATACGTTATCATTACTTTGGATAATGATATGATATTTGCCAATATTACAAAGTCTACCAAGATACGATTTTGATTTGATTCGATTTAGGGGCCTGCGATTGATATGGACCGATATTAAATGCTCATTTAACACAGTTGGTTACAAGAGAAGCTTCCACCGCTTTTTTTGCTTTTGGCCAGAAAAGATAAAAGCAACATATACATAATTGGTAATAATTAAAACTGCTTCATTCTGTTCCAAAAACACTTTCTGGGGAAAAAAAACAAACATTTTAATTCAAATCATGATCTTTTTTCCTAAAACTGTCTGACTCGAAGATAAACTTCTCCCAACATCCTCAAACGTGGATTAACAACAAGATCTTTTCACTAAAGTATAAAACTCAATAACTGTCAAGGATCACAGACAAAAAAACTGTCTTTTGTAGGTCACATTTCCCCCACATATACAACATGCTAATGTTTTTAGCATAAAAAAAGCTGCAATAATTTTCTGCAATAATGCAAAATCCGATGGAAAAATCCCATAGGCTTTTTGATGAGGAAACCAGAGAGATGTTAACTTCTGGGTTAATCATAGTTATCACTGCAGTAAATAGGGGTACTAAGTATTTCATTAATTAATAAGTTTTCACTGTGTGCCATCTGAAGAAATAATTACGCACAACATTGCTCAAAAAACACTGATCCAGCTTGCTCTCATGTTTGTCCATGGAGATATTTTTGGACAGTCTCAAGGTCTTGATTGGCATGAGAAATACCACATTTGGAGATCTGTGATGCAGGCAGTAAGACAATCACAGGAAGTCCCAAATTACACACTGCACCAGTGCATATTTAATTATGAGAAAGTCTTTACAAAAAGGAGCCGAATAGACTAAACATGCAACTTTCAGTTATAACCCAACAAAAACAAATGTTAGCTGAGTTTATTTACTTAGTGCCAACCCAGAGAAGAAAACTTTATATCCACAAAGTACACGGCTGCTGTCACACATTTATGTTTACTGTTGTCATGGTGTTCAGCATCACAGACAGCGTACAAGCACTCCACATAGTGAAGCCGCACTAGTTTTGTTTATGTTGTTAGTTAAGCATCTCTTTGCAAACTCATAACGTCATTCCCGTTAAGACAGCTCAATGTAGCTGTTTCACATTTAGCTCTGAGCATCAGACCTGCGCGCATCCCTCTGAGCGGCTCTACTGGAGCAGCTGGGGGGTTAAGTGCCTTGCTCAGGGGATCTCTGTGGTATTCGCTCATGCAGTCAAGGGTGTTACCCACTCATTTCCCTCGCCAAGACTTTCCTTTGTCCGTCTGGGGATCCAGGGCACAAGCTCTAACCTTTAGCTTACAGACTCTGTAAATGTCACAGTGTAGATGTCCTACTTATAAGTCTAGTACACTCGTGCTGGATCACCAGTCAGCAAGTTTAGTTTAATTACACTTTAAGGAATCAGTTACCAAGAGAAAAAAAACAAAAACCCTTAAACAAGCTCTTCAACCTATCAATCCGAGGGCACCAAATACCGCTGCTTTGTCACATCCTTCAGCGTGTAATATAGATGCTTAAGACAGTCTTTCAACAATGTCCAATGTAGCGGCAATCCTTCACAATAAGAGCAACCAGCCGGTTCTCATTCTGAACTCATAAAACACAGCTGCTTTGACACTGCTTTTGGCGTAAGATCACAACAGCAAAAGCCACGTTTCGCATCCCCATGAAACGCCATGAACGGTGTAAGGTGATACTGTGATGGGAAAGAACTGTTAGCAGTGTTATTATATGCTGGCAGACAAGTGGACGGCATCTGTCACATCTGGATGATACACGCACTGCCGGCATCAGGTTGAAACACTGCTGGTAATTACTTAATAAGAGGAGCATGAGGATGTTCATAGTGTGGGAGGGAAGGTGGATGGGTCCCACAAACAACAGACTTTCATGTTCAGGTCTTATCATTATTGCGTAATCCTAACCATCCATCAATCTATGAGTTTTAAATCATTACTCAAAATGGAGCTGTTTTAAAAGTAAAAATGCTTAATAAAACTTAAATGATGTTTACTTTGTGATAAAAAAATAATGAATATAGTAATGCCCTATTACTATTTTATGTACACACCTGCACAATCTAAACAGAAAAATAATACAAAGATGATACAAGTTATACATCACAATGATGCAGTGTAGCCAACTGAAACCCCCATTTCTTACCATCACAGTAATGATGCTTTTTCTTACAGGAGGCGAGAGAAAGAATGGACTGCAGTGTGTGTGTGTGTGTGTGTTAGTGTGTGTGTGTGTGTGTGTGTGTGTGTGTGAGGAAGTACCTTGAAGCGGGCAGGATGCCATGCGTGCTCTGATGGACATTATCACTGCATCGCCGAGCACAGACATGTCCTGCAGATATAAACATGGAGACATACACACAAACAGATACACACAAACACACACATCTGAGAGGTAAATAAGCAGACACACGACAGGTATTTGCATGCTTCAGGTGTAATTATTTCACAGGTACTGGCAAACACACACACTCTCACCTGCTCACAGATCCACAGGTGTGCTTTGGGCAGGTCTCTTGTCGTGTGACAGTAAGGGACTCTTCTGGTGTTGAAGTGGCCAGTGAGAAACAAATACAGTAAAACACACACACACACACACACACACACACACACACACACACACACACACAGTTTGTTTTGGTTTTTTTTTTAAAAGTTTCTTCCTTTTTTTGTCTCTTTGTGTGAGTCAGCTGGCTCATTGCCTTAGTTCCAAGTTTTTGAAAGAAATCAAGCCAATTTGCTCAGCTTTCAAAGGGTTAATTGAGTCCCTGGCCTTTTTCTCAGTCTGTTCTTCACACCACAGGGTTCAGCTCCCCTCAGGTTTAAGGTTTTATTACATCTCTTCTTCCAGCCACCTCTCCTGATGGAGCACTGGGTATAACACGTTTTGGAAATGCTAGACTGCTGAATAAATAATTCACACTAACATAAAGAAGTTTCTATTTCTGTATTTGTATGTGTGTTTCTCGCTCAGCTTCCACTCCTCCACCTACGCCTGGTGCACTTTCTGCTCCAGCTGACATCTCTGATCTTATAATAGAAACACTGGCCAAACTCCAGCAGTGGTTGGATTTACAACAGGAATGTTTTTCTTTCCAGTGAGAAGAAAAGGCAAATATGTATATAAAGTTTGTCAACTAACCAGCTTTACACCATATTTTTGATCATTTCCACAGAATTCCCTCAAAAAATGTTTTACTCCTGATGTAAAATGGGACATCTGTTGTTCATTTAAGTAATTTTTTGGCTGCACATAACAGCTCGAGCTCGCTCTCTCAGTTGGCCAGTCTAAAAACAAAAAAATCCCCATTCTTTGGCAGCCAGTTTTAGCTCTGGGAGGCTGAAATTTGGCATGGAGGTGAATGTTTAAAGAGAACCAGATACAGGGTCAGAGGCAGAGACCTGCTCATTTTCATTAGAGTTGCTCAAATGGCAAATGAAGCTGAAAAAGCTTGATTTCCACAGTAAAAAAATACCCTTACCTTCCACATCGTGGGGCTTGTTGGAGACTAGAAACTAACCGTGGCCAACCAAGTAACTTCCTGTTTAGCTCTCCCCTAACTTGAATGTAAATTTTAAAAAATAATTGTGCTGCTCTTTTAGACTTAAGGAAGTTATCGGACCAAAATGGATCAAATCTGGCATTCCTTTGTTGTTATTCTCTGTTAGGCTGTGTGCCGCCCCAAAGTAACTAATGTCAAGTCAAGTCAAGTCAATTTTATTTCCAGAGACCATTATCACAAAACATAGTTTGCCTCAGAGGGCTTTACAGTGTACGACATCCCTCTGCCCTTAGACCCTTGTCTGACGTAGCAACAGTAACTAGGGGGTACAGGATTTGGGATTGGTCGAATGGCTAAAACGTGGTGTGGCAATAGGATTGGCCTCAGGTGCACAACTGCTAAATGGATTCACAGACTTGCCCCAGATTTTGTGGAAATACTGGTAACTAGCCAAAGGACAACCGGTTAGCTGTTAATGCTAATTTGCAAAAAAGGGGATATGCGTGGATGCATGGACACAGATTGTTGCCACTATTGCACATTTGCTTGTTAGTATGAAAAATGTCTTTCCATCACTAATATCCACCTTTTCTTAAAACATTTTTCAACCTCAATGGAAGTTGTATTGTGTTTTTTTGTGATAAGCATGCTTTTAAACAAATTAAATTGCATGCATTTATGTATGTCTAAGCTCTCACAGTGTTTGTCTGCAAAATAAAACATCCATTAGTCTCCATAAAAGCTGCCAGGTATCATTTCTGCTTCACCACTTCAGATGCTCAGCGTTAAAAACAAAGTGTGCATCCTAATAGAACTGTGACATGGTGTCCTCTCCTTCATGTCCTTTCTTTAATACAGACTCTGACACAGTTTGAAAACCAAAAACAAATCTCCACAAAGTCTGTCGAGTGTGATTTCAAATCCACTCTCTCAGCTGCTCCGCACTTAAATGCTGAATTTAAAAACATCTAGATCACACATTCAAGGACCATTAATTGTATCAGACAAAGTGGGGCTGCAGAGTTGTATGTTGATCAATAACTACTGAGGGGCAGGATGCCACTCTGACTTTGCTCCCCCAAACAGGACGAAAAAAGCATCCACTGCCAACTCTAAATGTTTTCCAAACTGCTCACGATAAATATTTCAGGAAGGGGGGAAAAGGCATTTTGGGAAACTCCATGTGTCAAACACAGTCACGCCTCCCCCAGCTGGTGCTCTGCTGTGGCAAAAGATGGCTGCTGTCCAGGCCAAAAATATATATTAAAAAAGCCACGCTGCTGTCTCTTTAAGGCCGTACTCTACTGCGACAGCCAATTGAAAGCTGGAGAATGTGGCTAGACCGTCCTTGTCGACGACCTTGATGGAAGAGGAGTGAAATAACGGAGGATGTGTGAGAGCGGATGGGAGTGATGAATGAAGGAGGGGGACAGAGGGAGAGGTTTATAAACGAGGATAAGTCTCTCCCGCCTTTCTCTCCTTTTGCTCTCATATATACTCTAATCCCTCTTTCTTTCTCCATCCATCTACACCCCTCTCCCTCCACCACTACCACCACCCATCACACACATACATACACACAGCGCTGCCTTCATGCCTCTCCTGACAGCTCTGCAGAGTGTTGCATAATTCCCAGTGTGGGGGAGTGAGGACAAGATGGAGGGAGGGATGGAGGTGAGGAAAGGAGAGAGAGGCAGAATGACTCACAATGCAACAAGCAGCACAACGACACACTCAGTCATCTAAACACTTTCTCACCACAAGGCATCAATGTTACACTTAAGACCTGTAACTCTGAGTGATCATGTCATTTCTTTTTCTTTTCTACTTATTCTTCTGCATTTAGGGTTCAGGATTAATTCACAAATGCAGAATGATAACAGATGCAGGAATTTCAAAAAGGTGCACGTCAGCTTAGTTAATCATATAAAACTAACAAGGAGTGAAAATCATTCTCTCAATGTAGACGAGACTGTTGTGGATCATGAATAAGAGATGAGGTGTCTGCTGTCATTGTGGGATGAACCTTACATTAGCGATATTGTACAAAAAAACCCACTTGTTTGTGTATCAGAGCCTACCTTTTTTCAACAGTGTGTAAATACACTGGCTGGTGCAGAGATTACCACCGATCATCTCTTTGTTAGCATTCATATCATGTTATTTTTTTCAGTTTGTGTTTCTGCTTTGCCATTGTCTGCCATTTTGATGAAATATAAAGATTTAAGATCATTTTCAGACATCATAATTTCAACTGGAATTAATACACATCTTTCTTGGTCAACACCATAACCACATATGTCACTTTTCTTTGAAATACAGCGAACAGCCAAAACATTAAAACCACTGGCTTGTGGAGTGAATACCATTGATCATCTTGTTACAATGCAATGCTCTGCTGGGAAACCTTAGGTCCATGAAATCATGTGGATGTCACTTGACATGCTCCACCTACCCAAAGTACCCCCCCTCGATGGAGACGGAGGGCCCGATGTCAGTGCCCCAGCATGACAGTGCATCATCACAAAAACTGCTCAGGAATGGCCTGAGGAATGTAAAAAAGAGCTCAAGCCTGCCCTCCCCAGATATGTTAGTAAATGTTTAACATATTTATCTATTAATTACCGTGCAAACTCTGGGCACAGATGGAGCAACAGAACATCAGGCAAACTGAAAGTGAAACTTAACTGTGAATTCTGCTGGGTCTAAAAGTTTGCATTCACTTGTAGCAACTACTCCTCTCATCCATCAATCTGATCTGATCAGATCAGCTCTGTACAAATCCACAGATCAATTACCCAGTTACAAATTGCTGCTGACATAAAATGCAACCATGGAGAGCCCAGCCTGCTCTGCATTTACGGATCGGCAAAACCCTCACAGTGTAGAGATGGGACACAGGATGATAAAAAAGACAAAGGGACAGAGAGAACGATAGAGAAGAAGAGAAGCTGGAAGGTGGACTATTGCACGCAAAGCGTAAAGCTCCTTTAAAAAGCTTGATTTTATAAAAACAAAAACAAAAAGAGAAAAAAGTGTGCTCTAAAAATTATAATTAATAACAGTTTGCTGGATACAATTTTAAGAAGGTAATAGCATTAAGTATAAAATGTATGTCTTTAGTCCCTCTGCATTTCAGTGATTTTTGGAGCACGGCCCCTCAGATGTGTCCAGCTACTCACCTGAGTAATGAAGCCACCACAGACATCCATCTCTCTGTCTCTCCCCTTATCTTCCATGATGTTGATGTTTCATTTGGCCTGCAAACAAATGCCATCACTGTTTCCCTGGGAACACACACACACACACACACACACACACACACACACACACACACACACACACACACACACACACACACACACACACACACACACACAGTGGATGTTTAGAGGTGTCGGGATGACCTTGTAGAGGAAATCACTGGCCATTCATCATGTTACGGCTCCAGCGGTGCGAGGAACAGGAGATTTGATAAGACCTTGAGATGAAATTGGTTGATTTTCCACTGCGGGGCCACACGAGACTTAGGTGTGCCAGGAGAAAGCCGAGACCCTGAAGTAGTTACAGTACAGTATCTGTTACATTTCTCCCATAATAAAGTATGTTTATTGGGCTATAAGTATTTATGTCAGGAATTATTTATGTGTATTTTTACTGTTGCCATTTCATGTAGCACAATAGCTATTCCAAAACTAGATAATGTGCAATTTTATACGATTTTACAAGACAGAAAGTAAAGTAAATAAACAGCTGTCCATCTGTAATGACTACATGGATGGAAGGGATAAATCAGTTTGATTGAATGATTGACAAGTCTCTTTGAGAAATGCTGTGCAGAATTAAACTTGCTGTTTTATAGGAGTTCATGAGCACAGAGAAATAATATCATTTTATGTAACAGCACCAGAAGTGTTTTTCTGTAACAGCTTTAAAAAGACAGTTCATCCGCAAATCAAACACACATATTTTTCTTCTTACCTGTAGTGCTATCTATCAATCTAGATTGTTTTAGTGTGAGTTGACGAGTGTTAGAGATTTTGGCAGTGATATGTTGGGTGGGTATGGTTCAAAAACATGTATTTTTGATTTTGGGATGGACTTTCCCTTTCAGTATCAACTCCATCAACTGTTTTGCAGAAGGCATTAAGCATTTATCAGCATTTACATTTTAATGTGACTACGTCAAGGACTGTATGGCATTTATTATTTATTACTATTATTATTATTAAATATCAGTGAGGTTTTGTAGAGCAGTGCTCTCACACACTGCACCAACGACTAGAATTTCAGATGTGGAATTGTGTTCTGAATATTAACTAGTTTAAAAACTAAGCAGCATTTTGTTTTCATTTCTTAAGAATGAATCACACTGGCCGAAAACATTTTCACATTTTAGTGGAATTCTGCAGACAGCTACAGTTTGGATGTACCGATGTCATAAAAGAGACTTTAAACAATACCGTAGCTACTGATGGACATTTGGGTGTCATGTAGGAATCAAACCTGTGATGTTTGAGCTACAGTACACTCTCATAAAACACCTACACCTGCCTGCTCAACATTTCTGCAGCAGTGTTTCTTGCAGTTGTGAGCTGGCCAACACAGTGACAAGAGGAATGAGTTGGCCTCTGTTTAGCCTCTGTTTAGCCCTGGAGTAAAACTCACACCTCTGATGGGGTTACTGGCCCTTTCCTCCAGAGTAATGGAGGGAAGCAGCACTGGGACACGTTCTGTAATGTTTGCACATTTATCTTGTGTGGCATATTCTGTAAATATACAGGGAGAGCACACAGTAATACCTCACAATTAAAGGTAATCCAGTGCATCATAAGGACTGATAAGAGTGTGACAGTTGTCACAGCAAAATGTCAACTCTAAAAACAAGAAAAACAAACAATGAAATGGAGAACATTTTACTTAAAATTAGCAAAGTTACCTGCCAACAGAAGAGGAAATTTTCTTTTAAGATTTTTGTAACAGGTAAAAATTTATCTAGTCTCAAAG
Source organism: Plectropomus leopardus (assembly GCF_026936395.1). Classification (NCBI taxonomy): domain Eukaryota; kingdom Metazoa; phylum Chordata; class Actinopteri; order Perciformes; family Serranidae; genus Plectropomus; species Plectropomus leopardus. The sequence continues at coordinate 28,083,670 of NC_142192.1, read as the reverse complement.
AAACACAGATATCTGAAAACCAGTGTGGCCAGACTAAAAATGGGCACATCTGTCTCGATACAAGATTTAAGAGTTATTTTCCTCAACATTTAAAAAAAGGTAAATGCTAGTGCCATTGTCTTACAATAAGGCTATATGTTGGGGAACTGTATCTTAAAACTGGCATAACTACACCAAACAAAAATATTACAAAAGGACCAAACAGCTTAAAACAAGTCATAACATATATTGCCTTGATTTGAGATAATTCATCTTAGTCTGCAATTTATGATGAACATCTTGTGTATCTTAGAAGAAGAGACAGAGACATAAAGAAAAACTGCACACTGTGTATTGTTGTTGCTTCTGAAAGTCATTTTGCAAATGAGAATAAGTGCTGTGACCCGATGAAAAGCTTCTCTAATCAGCCTGAAATGAACTCGGCTGTGAATCAATACAAACAGTCACGACAAATATTTCTCAGCACAAACCTGTGAGGAAAACAACAAACCTCAGCCACTGAACAAAAGACCACAACAGAGTTTTACACAAGAACAATGCAGTTCTTCTAGACATCTGCATTTTGGTGTTTAGAAACCCCTTGAAACCTGGATTGACATCAGTTTTCTTGTGCCGTGTTCAGACACCTTTCACAATGCATTTAACCCTCTGGAATTTGGTTGGATTTCTTTGACAAATAAATGGGGACAAAGGCAATGATGAAATTGGCAGGAAATGTACCACAAATTTAAAAAAAAAATGTTTTAAAGGTGACAAAAAAATAACCACAAAACTGGGTCAATATGTTTTATCATCCTAATTACTATAATTTTATATTTAAAAAAAAGTATACAATGAGGGTTAAGTGTTCAATGTATGCTCTTACAAAAGTTCACATTCTATCCAAAGAAGTAGTGCCTCGCGAATGCATCATCATGTTATGCACTAAATGTAAAGATACGAGGTTAGGTTTAGGAAGAGAAATGACAGAGTAACACTGTACCTTAGAATGACTCAAAGCTCCTTTGGTTTCGTATGGGACATGAAAACTGGGGTAAGTCCTGTGTTTGTTTGACCCACCACTCCACCTGATACTTTACGCCAAAGGGGGGGTTCACGGGCACATCAACACAACGCAAGCAAAGCTCTCTAAGTCTTTTGTTGTTTTTTTTTCCCCTCAGAGTTGATTTGTGACACACAGGGTGGATAATTTATCTGTCGATCTATTCAGAGCTGATCTATAACAGACCTTATTTCAGTCATCTCACCAAAAACCCATTGACTTTGGTCTCGGATTTCTGGGTTTTAGGACTTATAACTGGGGCTCACTATAAACAGAAACGCCTTCCTGAACAGGGACTTTATCACCAGTGCAGGACGTGGAGGTTATTTTGGTGACAGTGTGTGAATGCTCTGTAACTCACCCATTTTATGTGGAGTTGGACAAAGTGTTGCTCTGGATGACGGGAAGGCTGAAGCATGCAGGGAGTTCTGTGGGAGTTCATGAGAGAAAACATATCAATATATACACAATATATATTGTGTCTGTGGGAGTTCATGAGAAGTTAGAAGTGCTAAAGTGTGATATCTGATATGAATTTTTTGCTGTGGTGTGCAAACGGGGCTTTGTCACGTCCCTTAGAAAATTTCAACGAAGCAGCCCGTGCAGTATGTTTCACCTAGAGCTATGAAACTTTGGAGGCGTGTGTAACACCCCTGGATGGAAAGATCAGCAGATCTATTTTTATAGACCTCATTTGCTGTCAGAAAAACATGAAGTTATGCAGACAGTTTGTCATTTCAGATCGTAAAACTCTGAGATTGATAGACAGCGAGGCTAAAAGGCAGCCAACTAGGGAAATGAAGAGCAACGCTTGACATTTAATCAACATTAAACTTTGTCCAGAGTTCAACTCACTGTCACTTATGCCACTGCAACTTTTGGCTGAAACTGATTAAACATCTTGTTTAAGCTTGGGAAACAGTAGATATTAAGGTCATTTACTTGATTTAAAAAAAAAACAACAACTTTTTATTTGTTTCTAATTTTCAGGTTATTTTCTTGTACAGGTGTCAAAGGGTTAATAACTAATATTAGGCAATTTGCTTAATTTACAGTTGCAGGATTTAATCGAGATAAAGCTGAAACTAATGTGCAGTTTTATCAAGAAGAGATAAATACATTTTTCAAAATATTCAAATCATTACACATCATTATAAAAATATCAAAATCATCCATTACAGGACTTGTGCCCAAATATGACAATACAAATAGATTATTTCCTATATTTAAGGAGTATTTCAAGACTGACCAATACACAACAGCAGTATAATCTTCATACAAAGCTTTCAGATAAACAGCTACACTGTTACCACAGCTTCACCGAGGACTAATAAAGCTGAACACATCAACCGACCTGTGAGATCTTTGCACTCGTTTTAAACCGCTGCAGATCGTTTATAAGTCATTCAGGGCAAAACACTCAACATCTCTGATTTGCTTGTACAATATTAAACACCCTCTGGACTTTCCTGGATCTGTCTCGTTAAATGTTTCTGTAGTCAGCACACAACACAGTGAATCAGCATTTACTCACTGAGCCACACGCTGCTGGAACAAATCGCAGAAACATTTGTGGCTTGCCAGGAGTGTATCTCTAAATCTATTCATGATCACTGCGGCATTTTCCTGAAACAAACAAATAAAAATATATATACGACTACATACTTTTGCCCATCCATTTTATTTAATATTCTTTGTCTTTGTGGTCCCTATAAATTAAATCCCTATGTATGAAATGTGCTGTATACATTAAATAAATTACATCAACAGTCAACTGGGACTCTCCTGAATCTGAAACCTTCCATCCATCCATTTTCTTCCGCTTATCCGGGGTCGGGTCGCGGGGGCAGCAGCCTAAGCAGGGAAACCCAGACTTCCCTCTCCCCGGCCACTTCATCCAGCTCTTCCCGGGGGACCCCGAGGCGTTCCCAGGCCAGCTGAGAGACGTAGTCTCTCCAGCGTGTCCTGGGTCTTCCCCGGGGCCTCCTACCTGATCTAATCTACCTAATCTGAAACCTCCTCATTGTAAGGCCCTTACTACATGTATACAGAATACAGAAAACAACTTGCCGACATAGCTTGTATATAGCGGTCCCTCCTTAGCAAGGTGGTAAAGTTTACAGGCCAACATTTCCAAAACACCTCAGGGCTATACGCGATTTATTATATCAGTCGAATCAGATTTGGCCATTCTAAATGAATATTTGGCAATTTATATTTTTTTTAATAAAAAACTTTTACAGTTTGAATGGGCTCAGAGGGACATCCAGTGTGACAGCGGCATTCATGTTGATAGTTAACAACCTAAAAATGCCAACAACAGATCGCAAATGCACAACAACATGTCTTTTGCCGAGACTAGATATCAAACAAAAGCCAGACTGTGTCGTATAAGTTGCTTCCAGAGAAACTACGGGCATGCAAAAATTGAGGAGATAATGTAATAATTTCCCAAACTTGCTGTTTTACACGTCCACACGGATACAACGTAATGAGATTTTTGAAAATTCTTCTTTTTCTGAGACATTTAAAAAATATGTTTCCAAAAACATATAGATAGGGACTTAATCTGCTAAGAGATTGTACATGATTGTATATGGTTTATAAATACAAATCAAATCTGCTGTGATATGTTTGAACAGTTAGCCTTCAAAATATTCTAGTTTTGCTGACACAACATTACTCATAGGCGTATTTTTTCTTTTTTTTCTTATGACCAATTGTTGTTTATTTTCAGCACAACATGCAGGCATACATCAACAAATAATTGCTGCCAGTAGCACAGCACATAAATATCAGGGCAATGAAAGACAAGTTTAGTAAAAAAACAAATACATATTTCATATTCACTTAGGCGTCTCATTATCTGTCACTCAGTTTCAGTTTTCATGTCCTGTTGTTTTTAGTCACTGGCTTTCATAAGTGAAATGATGCTTTTCGAGGCTCAGGTGCTGTTCTCGCACTCCTCCGTTAAAAGAACAACACGCCCATTATCCCTCCTCCAAAAAAAAACCCTCAAGTCCCCCCTGTGTTACATAACACTGCAGTTAAATCAAAAGCATCAGGCAGCGGGACTTTTTTCCGTCAACTGTCTGTTGTTTTGCTGCTGAGTTCCTCTGAATTATCAGTGCAATCGAAATTAATGGCGAAGCTGTTGATGTGTAAATGATCTTATCAATACAGGCTGTAAACTTTGCTGTACATCGTCTTGTATATCTGTATGAGATCCTTTCCCCGTCTTTAAGTGCAAAGTTGTGTGTGTGTGTGTGTGTGTGTGTGTGTGTGTGTGTGTGTGTGTGCGTGTGTGTGTGTGTGTGTGTGTGTGTGTGTGTGTGTGTGTGTGTGTGTGTGTGTTTGCTTGCACACCCTGCTTCCAGGCACAAGTGTGTTACTACCACATTCCCTGCCAGTCATCTCCTGATCACATGGCCTGCCAAGTCAGGATACGGTTGCTAAGCAACACCCTCTCAGCCTCCCTCTCTCCCTCCCCGTCTCTTATGGTCCATCAAACAGTGATAGCGTGGGTGGAGGGGGGAGAGTGAAGTTTATTTATAGAAGCCGTGGCAAAAGAGGGGGAATTACCGTGTTGAGTCTAAAATTAAACTCGCCATCTCCCCTTCTCTCCCTCTCTCTCTCTCTCTCTCTCTGTCTTTCTCTCTCTGTTTTTTTCCCTTTGCTCACTCGCTTTCTCTTGCAGATTCATTCATAGATGTGGTGAGGGTGACATCGGATGACAAGGATGCACGAGGAGAGTGGGAGTGGGAAGCAGGAACATCCAGTTATGAGAAATTATCTAATCCCAACAGATAATTCATTTTACATCCAAATATGAACATATTTCATCCAGATACAGCTGCAAGTCTGCACATTAATACTGAATGTCTAAATGTTTTGCATATAAATGAAGTGAATATTAACACGTCATTGTACAACTCTTATCTATATATTCATAAGTTGCACAGCAGCTGAGACAACGTCTCTGAAACATAAAACCTTAAAGTACTAAATCAAATACTTTCCCCATTACCGTTCCTGTCACAGCCACCTTCACCCAAAGTTAAATCACAGCTTCCACGAAGGGGAACCATTTTAGATGGTGCTGTCCAGGAGATGGTGTTAAAATGGAGAGCCCATCAGACTGTAACCACAGCTGTCCTGGTAATGGATGGATTGGATGACAGGATGACAGTGTAGAAGACGTGTGGACACAGACGGAGAGAGTGAATAATAGGTGCGTAGAAAAATGGCATGGAGAAATATATTCGCATTCAAAGATGAGGGCAGATAGACGAAGACAGCAGATTCTTTACATTAGCATTTCTCCCATTAAGCATGCATATGATAAATACGAAGACATTAAATGGTTAACTGCGCGGGTAACTTCTTGTTACCAATAGGTGGCGCTATGACTATGATACCAAATTGTACTGCAGATGTCTTCAGGCCTGCACTCTCATCAAATGTGTGAAATATTGTAAAGATCTGACACTCTGGTGTCAAGTTACAACAGTTTTCGATTTCATGTCTTCAAAATTGTTTCATGTTTTCAAAATTCTCCACCCCACCACTGGAACGCCAATTGGCAAAAACTCACAATATTCACAATATACCAGTATCAATGTCTTAAGGGTTTTTTGCCCAATTCTGAGACTACTACCACTTCCTGTTTACTTCCTGGTTCATGGCGGAACATGTAAACCAGACGCCTCGCCACGGTCACACGGTATGACGAAAACTCAAGCTTCTGATAACTTTTGGTGTCAAAGGTCTTTGGTTGGAGATTACAAGATTTGAAGTCAAATGGATGAAATCTCTAGGAGGAGTTTGAAAAAGAAGGACCCCTGTAAATGGCCAAAAATGCACCAAAATTTCACATAAAACTGAGGTCTTGGGGTGTTACACATGCTCTAGATGAAACTTGCTGCAGGAGCGGCTTCGTTGAAAATTAGTAGGGGGTGCCACTGATTTTAAAAAAAAATGAAATAGCCCTCCAAAAGGCAATTTATTTGAAAAATCAGTTTCAAGAGGGCCTTCACTGTACAACTTGCGGTCCGTGGTTGGGCCCTAATGATAATAATCATAGTCATGATCAGAATATTAATACTCACAATTTACGGCACACTTTTTAAGATGCACATTACAAAGGGCCTTAAGAAGGCAGCAAATTAAGCTTTTAAAAGAAAACGTAAATATAACGATTACGAAAAAAAAAAAACTTCATATGGGTTACACATCTCGTCACCAACAGAGCTCCTCAATGCTCTGTTTCTGAAGAGGAGGACCCTCCTGTTCACCAACACACTGTTAGAGCTCCTCACTGCTGCGAATCCTCTCAGGAGAACATCCCATTCAAACACGCAGTCAGAGGCGATCACTCGATCTCTTCTCAGGAGAACCTCCTGTTCACCAACAGAGCTGCTCACTGCTCCATCTCTGCAGAGGAGAACCTCCTATCATCAACATGCTATTAGAGCTTCTGACTGCTCCGAATCCTCTCAGGAGGACCTCCTCTTCACCAACAGAGATACTCACTTCTCCGTCTATTCTCAGGGAAACCTCCTTTCAACCAACAGTGCTGCTTACTGCTTTGTCTCCGCTAAGCAAAACCTCTAGTTCACCAACAGAGCTCCTTAATTCTCCGTCTCCTCTCAGGAGAACCTTTGTTTTTTTCCCCGACTCCTAATGATTACACCTGGGAGAGTTAAGAAGACAGAAAAGGCTTGTGGCTTTTGTCATTTTACCACATACACCTTTTCTCACACACGTATGAAATCTCAGCAGCTCTAATGTTTAGCATCCATCTTATTAACTGGCAGGTTCTGTAACTATTCTCCCATTACTAAAGTTACTGCTCAGAAGTAAATTTAAATGTATTTTGTACATTTCCAATTCACATCTGGTAACAGAAAAGTCTACTTGTTTTAATATTTTGTTTTAAAAAAAATGTCTAAACTAAAATGCTGAAATTTTCAGTCCAACCAGGAAGTAAGTGTTCCTGATCACGCCTCCCTGAGCATTCACCTTGACGGGCCCACAAACCCCCAGCACACCCCCTCCACTGCCTCTCCCATTGGATGAGACGCAGCGCTCACGCAGGCTCTGATTGGCTGCCAGGACCCAGCCTGTTGCTGGGCTGTTTCCATGGAGATCATTATCACCATTTTTCCCTCGCCTCTGAGTGAAGAAGAGGAGGATGAAAAGAAGATACAAATGATGACAATGAATGGAGGGAGAGATTAGCAAATGGCAGTGTAATGTGAGGGATGGGAGTGTGTGTGTGTGTGTGTGGTGTGTGTGTGTGTGTGTGTGTCAGGATGCTGTCAGTGAAGCTGAAAGAGGGATGTGGGGGCGGGGCGGGGGGGCGACAGATTCGATGGCGGGGAATTTTTTGGGATTGCTGCAGTTAAAATGGCGCACTTTTCTCAGATGATGTCTCACTCTGCATCATAATTTTCCTCTTGCAGAACCCAACATACTGAATTGTCAGTGAGAGGCATGCTCGCACATACTAATCCTGAAAATCAGAGCACTTCTGCTCTCTGTGTGCAGCAGAGCACTGAAGAAGAATCACTCTAAAGTTGTGAGTAGGCTTTAGAGAAGTGTGCTACATCATCTGCACACGAAACAAACTGTAAAATCAGTCAAGGGTCCATATTTTACTAGGGAGATTAGTTCAGCTCTCATATCCACACATATATCAGATTAATCTGTGCCAAAAGTACTAAAATTAGACAATGGAGGAGCCTAGCCCACACATTGATTTTCCAGAACATAAAACCGTCTCCATGCAGACAAACTGCGACCTATTACAGGTGGAAGTTTGTGCTTAAAATGTGATAAATTGTGAGAATTATCACATTAAGCGCTTCAGTTTATTAGGCAACATCATCATGAGCATTTCCTTCATGAGCACTATTTCCTCCAGCAGCTCAGCTCATGGAGTTCCTGTATTGAGGCGTTTTAATGGCTGATATGATTCATCTGAATCTACGGTGCAGCAGAGTCGAAAGAAACGAATAGCTGTTCTGAAAAGACAAGAACAGTATGAAGATGACGTTATAAAGCCCACTGAGAGCAACTCAGTCACCAAAATAAAGGTCGATATTATGCATTTCTGCAAACCGCATACAATTGAGACTGTCGTCCTTTAAAATACGACCACAAAGAGAGTTTTATAAGCAGAAATTATGACCCATCCTTTACGTTTTACAGTAACCGGCGGTCGTCATGTAGAGACAGACAGGGCACGCACCCCACAGGAATGTGACATTTAGGCGAGATGCCTGCCAACCACTGTTCAAGACCAACAAACAAAACCTGTTGTGATTTTGTGAGCCATTTTTGACGGCTTTTTAGCTAGAGAAGCTGTTGTTTCAGACATCTGCTTTTCCAATCGAGTATTTGAAGTCAAAACATTATATTTTCCTAACCATTACCAAATGGTGTTTGTGCCAAAATGTAGAAACACTTAATCTACAACACTGTTGAAATGTATCCACTGCATAATAATGTGCAAATGTAATGTATGCCTGGTTTGAAGAAATGCACAATGTAAACATTTTTCTCTGGTTGCAACTGTGCAGCCATCTCGCCTATGTGTCACACCATCCACCATCCACCATCCCCTCCTCAGCTCGTATAAGACGTTATACGTACAGTATAAAATACACAAATGTTAACATATCTGTGGTTTGCAGTAATGTGTAATGCCAACATTTGATTCTGGCGACTGGGCTGCTGATACACCTGCTCGGAGACATCTAAAAGATTAAACAGAGAGGAAGGATTAGGAGTGACATATGGATAAACGGATGAGCAGAAGGAGGGAGGCATTGATCGATGATACACTACGGAAAGGTGAGAGAGACTGAGGCTGTGCCAGAGAAGAGGGAGAGTCCATATTTACTTACTAGCAGCAACAGAGATCTGATTTAGTGTCGCTCGTTATAAAGACGCCTTCAGTCCCAATAACACACACACATACACACACAGTCTTTGTAATTTACAGTTGAGTGCAGATTTATGTGCCTGACATTCAGTGCATATACAGTAGACACCTGCTGCATACTATAAATGCAATTTACCACTGAATGTACGATTAATCTTCCTCCACAGAATATTTAATACTCTGCCTGACAGCCTTGAAACTGCAGGTGAAGTACTTATCAGCCTTTTGAGTCAAGAATAAAGGCAGTTTTTTTCTTGGTTGCTGCGTGTATAGATGAGACATAAGGCAGCCTTATTCACAGGGGCCTTGTTGGTGACTGTTTTTCGAAAATAAGAAAAGTGCAATTTTTTATTTTCTTAATGTTCCAGCCAGAGTAGAGATTTGCAACAGGAATAAGATTAAATGTCTAACGCTGCATTCATGTGATGTTGGGAGGCTGTAGATTCAGAGTTGGGAAGTTGTAAGATTGGAACAGCACGGAAGCTTCAAAGAAGATGGGCTGAATTTTAACGATAAGAGAGTTTAAACAAGAGGTTGATAGTTGATTCCAGTTATCTATATTTAATTTTTTTCTATATTAAATTTTTATATTTAATCTAGGTCACCTCTACATGGACAGCAGTTAACATTAATACCACGTTTCACTATACATGAGGTCAAAAACTATTTTATAAATTAATCAATAAAAAAAGTTTCTCACCATTGACCAAACATTGACTTTTGCCCGCCATGTTTATGCATTTACGACATCAAGTTGGCAACTTTTACTATTATGAAATAATGTTGTTATTAATGTTAGTATACTCGCCTGGCATGCTTTACAGTTAAAGGCTTGGTTTTCTACAGCTAATAGATGCATTTACTAAAATATGAGAGGTACATTATTAACTAAATGTGTTATCTAAAAGCATTTATCCTCAGTACAAGGGCCATTTAAGAACGTGTAAGTCTCAGCTTGGCATTTTGCCGATTATCTGCATCAGTGCTTTATTACATATATAATGTTCGCAGATAAGTAAATAAATTAAAAATTAAATCAATTAAAAAGTGTGCGTTTTACACTCAAGCAGTCTGCAATACATGCAGAGAAAGTGTCAGCATGGAAGGAACTTTTACTTTGTAAAACCTCAGGGTGCTATTTTTATTCATTCATTTTTTTAAGTTTAAATTTTCACTGAAATTCATTAAAAAAAGTTGCCAGGAACTTGCTGTATATGATGTTGAATGTTTTGACTTGCAAAAGGCCTTTAAACAAATTTATTGTACTTCAAATTAAAAATTCCGATATGCATTTGCAATGCAAAAATAGGTTATTGGTCTCATGAAGTACTTATAATCAGCATCCCTGAAAAATCAATATCAGTCGACACCTATTTCTTTGGCTACCTGCTGGAGAGAGCATTAGTTAGCTGCTCAGATCACGCATAAAAACATAAATGTTTAAATTTTTGTCAATACTGACAAGGATTCAACCACCAGCAGAGTGTCATGAACTAAACAGCTGAGAGATATAGCACATTTATTGTTATTATTTGGGCTGTATATTTATGAAATTCAGAGCAAAAGGATGATGAATGATGCTTTGGAAGAACTGTTTCCTGCTATAATATAGTCAGAATCAAACTGGCCATTTCACATTGCTGTAATTAAATTAGTAAAAGACCTTTCCTGAGACCCCTAATGGAGACTTTGAGAAACGGGTACTTGGAGATAATTAAAGGGGCGACACATACAGCTGATTTCAGTCATCGTCGGTGCAGTTTTTCTGGTTACAGTGCTGCTTTTAATTCTCCGATTAAACAACACAATAATTAAAGAGCCTTTCCGAGGACTGATCTGAGAGACACTAAAAATCGATTCACAGTTTGCCTCAGTGAGCATAAGAGCATGATTTCCCAAATGTGCCTTCTGCCTGCAACAATGTGAGCGTTGCATAATGCCTTACATCACAAGGTGGAGCCAACACTTTGCGGCTCTGCAGAAAGATGTCGGGCTGTTGGAAGGAATCTCATTCTACAACGCCACTCGTGCTACTCACTGAAAAGACTTCACCCGTAGTTAATGTAGACCGTAGGTGGGTGTGAATGATGGACACAAAGGAGAGGAGGAGGAGAAGAAACGCTCTTGTTCTTCCTGTCAGTGTGGCTTTGACCTTCAGGCGTACCTGAAGAGACAGTGTGATGAGGTGTGAAGGAGCTCTCCCTCTTTTCCTCCCTTTGACCTTTATCCTCCCCCCTCCTGTCTCTCTGTGTGACAATCCTCCCTCTGTCTTCCTCATACTCGCTGTCTGTCCCCATCTCAGATTCAGTATCCACTCTGTAGCTAACTGCTCTCTCTGCTGGAGGACGGCTGAAACTACATCCTGGACATCTTTCGTCAAGCAGAAATACTCCACTTGCTTTGCTTGGGGGCCACTTCTGTAAAATGACAGGGGGCCAGGGGCCCATCACAGCAGCCCCATACATGTTACTAGGATTTAAGGACATTTCAAAGAGTTTAGGACATTTTAAGGATTTTAAAATATTTCACGTATTTTAGGTTTTTTCTCGTATTTTAGGACATTTCTTATGTTAAAGGATGTTTCTTGAATTTTAGGATGTTCCTAGAATTTTAGGACATTTTAAGAATTTCTGGATATGTCAAGGATTTTAAGGACATTTCTTGTGTTTAAGGACATTTCTCGTATTTTAGGACGTTTCTTGAATTTTAGGAAGTTTCTCTGATTTAAGGTGATTTCTAAGATTTTGGGTCATTTCTCGGATTTAGAGACATTTCTAGGCTTTTAGGATGTTTCTAGGATTTTATGATGTTTAAAAGATTTTTTCGATGATTCTAACATTTCAGGACATTTCTGGGATTTTAGGGCATTAGGGGCTTAGCTATGACCTCTGCTGGGGGGCACAGGCGATCCTTTACTGGCACTTTTTTTTTTAATAAACAAACTCTATTTAAATGCTATTTTATGCACTCTGACACCTTATGTAAACTAAAAGTACAAAAACTATTCCAAGCGTGAATCACTTAATTTTTATTGTTAATTAGAAAATGGTTGGGGGGGGCCACCTGTGTTCCTATCAGGGGCCAGATTTGGCCCCCCGGCCATATGTTGAGTAACACTGCAGTTACAGGACTATGGGAGCAAAATAAAACTGTGTTTAATTGTGAATCCAATGTTTCATCTAAGCCATCGGCTTTGCTCTGGGGTGATGCATTTTTATGGGTTTCTAATTTCTGACAAGGTGATGAAAGATAAAATATAAACGTGAAGAGTAAAGATTTCTCCCAATTTTAAGCTTCACTGTGAAATGTCTTTAATAAGAGGAGTTTGACATTTCAGGGTATGCTTATTCACTTTCCTGCCATGAGTTAGATGAGAACATCGATACCACTCTTATATCCAGAAGGGTATTGATTTTCTCATCTAACGCTTGGCAAGAAAGAAAATAAGTGCATTTAACAAACATCCAAATGATACCTTTAATATAAATCTGATTTTTAACATTTTCATTAGTCAGAAAATAAAATGATAGCAGTTAAGGTGCCAGTAAAGTGATCACTCTTCCACTCTCAAATGTCCTTTTGGGGAGTAAACGTGGATACGTCCTGCACAGCAGGAGGCGAGACAGAACAAGACAGATAGGACTTTTTTTCCGTTAACACTACAGTCTGAGCAGGCGGGTATATTTTGAGATAAGGGTCAATGAACTCAAAAAGAACCGAAAGACTTGATGTACTGATGATGGATGCATGACATTATGAATACACGTGCTGCTTCTGCTTTTAAATTATTATTTAACAGTAAATAAAGACCTAACCTGCTTCACAGGAACCAGTGAAGGGAAACAAGGAAACTGTCGATGGTCACCCAGCTGTGTGTCACTGCAGTGTGTGCAGGTGAACGGTAGTTGCCCCCCCAAACAAGTTTGCCTTTATTTTCATTGTCTTCTGTCTCAATCGCTGGTTATGTGGTGGTTTAGTTTTCCCACTGTGATCTGTAGCCTACAGTCAGTTAGCTTTCTAACTGTCCTTATCTTTTTAACCTGTTTTTGCCTCTGAGTGAGGTTCATATCCTGGATATACCCTTCAAACAGACCCTTCTGTCTGCTTCTCTCTGATATTGCTTTTTCCAAAAATGTGATAATATTTCTTCAGGGAGTGCAGTTAGTTACAGTGTGGGCTTCATGCAAGCTCTGACTGCTGACTGCTAAAACGTAAAGTGTACAAGTGCCAGCACTGTGTACCGATGAGTAGCAGCCTACCTTGAGCACCGTTTTGTTTTTTTTTTGTCAAAAAATTGTCAATATACAATATGGCTAATGCACCATAATGAAAGTGCAAAGCGAGGTCAAAGGAGCAGTGTGTAGGGATAAGTACATCAAGACAGCAGTATTATTGCTTTTGGGGGGTTTGCAGTAAAAAAAATTAACAAGGAAGAAAAATTACGCAACCTTTGCTTTATTTTCATAAATAAAGCAAAGAAATTACCATTCAGCAATAGCATTGTTTTGAGCGAATCACTTCTATAGACTATAACATACCTGAAGTGGGTAGGGTAACAGGATATGAACCATGAGCTAGGTGGTCAAAAATGGTGTCTGTGCGTGATGCACTTTCACTAGATGTTTTGAGAGATTGCTCTCTCTGTAATAATTCTGCACAGATGCCTGTTTTTACTGGGTTTCGGTATCCATCCCTACAGTGTGTAAGATTTGGTGGCGTCTAGCGATGAGCTTTTCATTGCAAGCAACGTAGTAACCCTCCACTCACCTTCAGGGAACAATTAGGAGAGACAAAAGGCCGGTATTTGGTTTGTCCGTTCTCGGCTACTGTAGAAACATGGCGGTGCAACATGGCGGACGAGGACCCACTCCGTATGAAGGGCTCATTCTAAGGAAACACAATGATTTTAGGTCTCAGGTGATTATGAATACATAAAAATGAAGATTATATACACTTTCTACCCCTAAATCCTTCACACTGGACCTTAAACTGATTACAGCTGCATTTGTTCTTTTCTCTCAGATCAAACTTTTAAATTACTTTTATCCATTAAAGTTTCTTGCAAAGACTTGAATGAGTAGATGAACACTGGTCGACTTAATTCAGGAATTATTCAGAAATCTAAGGCATCAGCTGGTTGGCTTAGCATGAAGACAGAAAAGGGGATTTGCATGAATTAATGTGATGAAGTAACACATGTTATTTTGTGAGCTTTCAGGGCGATGGTAGGTAGATCATTTTAACTTTGGACTATTTTCCAGTTTTCAGTCTTTGTGCTAAGCTAAGCTAACTGGCTGTTCCTGTAGCTTTATATTTATCCAACAGAAACTAGTGGCATCTTCGAACCAAACTCTCAAAAATAAAGCAAAAAAGCTTATTTCCCAAATTGTCAAACTATTCATGTAAAGATAGACAATACAAACTTGGCCAAAACAACAATATGCTAATGCAATGTCGGTAAAGTCAGTTTGAAAATGACTATAGTTCACAGAGTGTGTCGCTCATACTAAGTGTTGTTACGAAGAAACTTCCTGCATGCATTATAGCCACAATCTAAATGACTTTTTCACATTATGATTATTTCATTCAAGGCTGGATTACCCAATATAAATGCTCCTCTAACCTTGACATAGATTGTGAATTATTCCCCCCACAACCTCTTACCCAAGAGAGTCATTAAAGCAACTGTTTCAGGCAGAAAATCTAATTCATGAAATATACAGTCATCTTCCTTCTCATTTGAATACAGTTGACTGATTGGTTTACAGCTGAGTAACGGCTCAAGCAAGCAGACAGAATGTGAATTACTGTCGCCATGTTAATGACTCAAAGTCTGAGCGATGAAGAAGAAGAAGCAGAGAGAGCAATTAACCCAGAGAAATTAGCAAACGTGGAGGCATCAAGAGACTGTAATGGCTCTTAGATGGCAGCAATGACTGCGCAGTAAAGCCTAAAAGATGAGAGAGCCGTCAGAAAACTTCAAAGCCAGTGTGTCGGTGTGCGTGTGAATGCCTGCTGTTGTTTGATCTGCTAAAGCTAATACGCACCAGCCGGAAAATTAATTTATGGAGGGAATTACTGTTTAATGGCCGGAGTTTATGATGTGATGATGAGCTTTCAGTTATTGTACTTGATTTTGTAGATCTTCAGGAAACGGGTGAGAAAGCTATTTGCGCTAAATGTTTTCAGAATTCATTAGTGTGAAATTTCAGTGGGTTCATATGCTGGTGAAACTTCAACATCTGGGACTCTGAAATCAACTCATTTTTTAAATTCACACACACTCAAAGTGTGCCTAATTACACAAATGTTCAGAAGTATTTAGCTCGCAATTTAATACTTTCAACAATCAGCAGACATATTTTTATTGCTAGGGATGTTCCACTCAGTAAGATGGGCTGAGGCTGACGTTTGAAGCTGACAATAACTGGCAAGGAGTTTCCCTAAACCAACAGACCATATAGGTCCACTGTACATGATGTGATATATGACTGTATGATTTTAGGATCATCTCTGCATCTTGTTGAGATAAGAAACGATGAAACTCGACCTCAAAGCACATGAACACAACAACGTCGGAAGAACGACGTCTTAATTTAGAAACTACGACCTTTCAGCGTCACATGGATGCAGCTTTAACACGGAGGTGGCTGACAGCAGCTAACAGTGCTAACTCCATCGACAGCAATGACAGAGTTAACCCTGTTAACTCGGGAGGAACTGGAGGTTGGACGCTAAGCTTCCATGATGACACCACTTTGATATAAGTTGTAACCGCTGCATGAGTGCAAGGTGGCAGCAATGAGGTAGCCAGTGGGATACATCACATGCACTAACATGGATGCAGCGCTGGACCAGCTTACCGAAATAAACCACAGACAAACTCAGATTACTTCACACACACAGAGATAGTGTGACTTCATTCTCTGTTGAGCGTTACTTCACATCTCTTTAAAGAGCAACCTGTGGTCTGCTGCTGTTATAATGCTCTGAGTGTCACATACAGAACCTTTCAACAGGTTTAACGATTACAAAATTCACTTTTATAGTTGCCTATAGTTGAGGCTGATGTGGATGTCATTAGTTTAGCAGGTATTTGATCAAAGACCAAATATTGGGAAAAATTCTAAGTTAGATCTGATGATGGCACGAGACAAAAAATTAAAGGTCAAAGTTGTTTCAGTTCATCCTGTGGGGAACATGAATATCTGTAATTTATGGCAAGATTTTCACAGCCAAGACCCCAGAAGTAAATGTTTGCAATGCATCTTTCTGCAACCCAGGGATATGTTACTTTTGTACATGTCATACGTATGACGTAGCTCAGATGCATGAATTTCTCATCAGCAGAAGAGGGATACAGGATGGTATGACAGAAGCAGCAGACAGCAGCACAGCGCTGTTTGAGCAGATATTTTTTAAATGAGAGGTAAGGACATTTACAGCCATGTTTCTCACAACCAAATTGGGTATTTAATGCCAAAACATGTTTTCCCAAACCTCACTGACTGTTTTTGGTGCTCAAACCTAAAAACATGTTGACATCATTTTGAGCCGATCAGGTCTTTGACTTGGACGTTAGTGAGACAATCCACACTTTGAACTTACTGACAAAAAAACAAACAAGATGTGAGGCCTGACTTTGCATCTAGAAAACACCCTGATACAGTCTACATGTAATTGAAAGTTTGATGCACAAACATGTTTTTGATCATTTTTAATTGCAACACTTAACTTAACTTGTAACTTCTGACAATAAAAACTTTGCGTCTAATTGCTGCTGACAGTTTTGATCCGGTTTTCTAATTTTCCCTGGAATGATTTATGCTCATTATTTTCTTTAATCTCTGTTTTTCTTTTCATAATTACTCCCACTGTTTGTACATGATGACACTTCAGTGTAATATAAACTTTAAACAAATCTGACTTGAAGGCCTTACCAGACGAGGAGCGACTGCTGCTCCCAAATGCACTTCCTAAACTCTGACACAGGGGGGTAGTGTTACCACAGACGGCTGCTGAGAAGATGCACCAACACACACAAACACACAGAGACACACACATGTGAGCACACACACGGTCAATAATGTTGTGTGTGGGTCCATTATGGTGCCTGACAGTGCGTCACCCTTGTCCTCCTTTCTTTACTCAAATTGCTGCTGCAGAAGAGAAAAAGCTGTTTATCAACTTGGGAATATGTGCATGTTGGGAGTGTGTGTGAATGTGTGTGTGGGAGTGTTTGTATGTGCGTGGGATGCTTACCGGGCTATGAATAAGTGTGTGCATGCGTGACTGCTGTATGTGTGGGTAAGTGGAGTGCGTGTGAGTTAAATGCTGCTAAATGTGTGAACAAGTGTGTTGTAGGGGTGGTACAGGTGGTAGGGTGAGTAGTTGTGAGTTTACGAGATTGAATGATTTTGTGTGAGTATTTGAATGTCAACATGGTGGATTTTGAGGGTGTGTGTGTGTATGTGCGTGTGTGTTATGGCATCTGAGAGGTTTCTGTGCCGAACGATTTCACATGTTTTGCCTGCTGAGACAGACAGCACTAATCTACCTGGATTTGTCAGAGAGAAAAAGAATAACAGCCTCCCAGAGAGTGATTACCGTCTCTCTCACACACACACACACACACACACACACACACACACACACACACACACACACACACACACAGAGACAGAATTCTTGGCACCCACTGAATTAAATGATAAATTACAACAGGATTAAAAGCGTTTGACACACACATTCTCTCTGTGTTTGGCTTGTCTGAATTCAATTTGAGTTTGAACAGCTTCCTAAAATTTTGCATGCGCACACACACAGTCTCACGCACATGCACACACTTATGACAGCTGTGATTCCCTGACATTCAAACAAAAGCAAGACGCACACCTGAGAGATGTTACTACATGTCAGACATGCTGTTTTTTGAAATGGAGATTCACACTGGGACTAACTGTTTTCTCTCCTACCAAAAAAAATAGAGACTGAAGTCCAAATCAGTCCACAATCCATCACCGATTCTACCCGTTAAATCACCAAGAAGAGATGTAACGTCAGGAAGGTTTTTTAAACCTTTAGATAAAGACTGCGTCCTCCTCAACCCGGGGACTTCTCAGCTGTAGCCTGCAGCGATAGCATCGCTGCTGAGGGGCAGCTGTTGTTCTGACTGCAGCATTTTCTTTCTCATTTCTCTTGTCAGTGTCGAAAAAAAGAAAATGTCAGCCACCAAGCGCAAACGTCTCAGCTGATAGCATTTCTAATAGGTTACGAAGCCTGTGAGGACAGAACGTGACAATAAACAGCTTTTATGAATCTCTTTTTGAGTAACAAACACGACATGGCGGGCTCTGAAAAAGTGGCTGTGCTCACTTAAACTTATGCAACTACTGACTATATTTTTGAACGATCACTTCTCTAATTAAAAAATAAAAGTAGTGAATTATAGGACATAAATCTAAGGCTAGAAGTGCAAAAGACAAACAAAAGAGCAGTCTCCTCCTTGTTGAAATCTCAGCCCTGCTGTCCTCTCTTCGATGAGTTTTTTTCATCTTTTCCTTGGTGTTTAACTAAATACGTGCAAAACTATGAAATTCCCATCAGTCTCATCTGCACTTTGTGTTGGTGCTAATAATCACGTTAGCACAACAACACTCTTAACTAAGATGGTGTGCAACCATAAACATCATATCAGCTAAACATGGGGCCAGTCCTACATTCCTATGTTCCCTAGCTCTATGTAGACCGAATTGCAATGTTTATATACAAAGACCTCAAGGTGGAAAACCTTCACATCACATACATAAAATCCAACAGCGCTGAGCAAACACTGTCTCAATTGCTTTGTTTTTAAACACCTAAAAAAGGACCACCAAAAATCTGTATCAGTTTAAGTGTACGCAATATTAAGAATATTTTCACCACATTGGTGGTGCTATTAGTATAACCAAATATTGACATGTACATGTCTCTGGGCCTGGACACTTCATGGCAAACATGGTTGCTTTATGCTTCCAACGCCCACATGGTGTGACAAAAAGTAAAGCTTTTGATAACTTTTCATGTCCATGGCCTTTAGATGGTACTCAGAGAATTTGAAGTCAATCAGATGAAATTTGTAGGAAGAGTTGGACAAAGAACGACCCCTGGAAATGGACAAAAAACACATTCAATTAAAAAGGGCAGACTCTCTGATGGGTTTGGGGCATGGGCCCAGGGGGCTTTTTTATAAGTCTCCTTGTGTTACAAGTTACCCAAGATTTGTAGCTCTATGTAAAACGGTCCATTTCACAGGCTGCTTCCTCAAAATTTTCAAGGGGCCGCTACAGAGTCCTAGTGGCACACCAAAGTTAAAAAAAAATCATATCAGATATCACATTTTAGCACTTCTGATGTAGGTGTCAAGCTTTTGATAACTTTTGGTGTCAAAGGTCTTAAGATGGTGAATACAAAATTTAATAGGATGAAATGTCTAGGAGGAGTTTGAAAAAGATGGACCACAGGAAATGGCCAAGAATGGACCCAAATATCACATTCAATTCAAAATGACTGACTTCCTGTTGGGTTTAGGGCATGGCTCCAAGAGACTGTTTCGTAAATGCCTCCAAAGTTTCGTAGCTCTAGGTGAAACCTGCTATGGCAGCTGCTTTGTTTAAAATTAGTCAACGCTACAGAAACATTTCAATTTCTGCTTTTTTCAAAGCACTTTGTAAACTCTGGTTTTAAAAGGTTCTATATAAATTAAGTTATTTTTATTATACTGCAATATCTTCTGAAATGGTTATCTTACTGTTAAGTTCTCATACTGTTGCCACTCAAGTCTAAAGTCAGGTTGGAGTCTAAGAGCTCCAGCAATTAAGTATTGCCCCAAAAGGTTAGAGTTAACTGGATAATATTTGTGAAATATTAACCTGGAACTGGTCAAATTTGAGCCAAACTCAACAAAGTGTGTTGACAGGATATTAAACTGGAGAACACAGGATCGTGAGAACATAGATACGCTCCCCGAAACATCAGCACGTTGATATTTGTAGACCATGTAAAGCACTGCTGTGTGAATTACCTCAAGGCTATATTTTTGCCATAACGATCTAGCAATGCAGATTCAGTTTTATAATAAGCAACTGCATTAAATTGTGGGTCATTCACCTTCATCTATGTGCCAGGAGCAAAATATCCTCTACTATAGATGAGAGTTGTCATCGTCTGAAAATGTCAAGTTACAACAAATAAGAACTAACATGTAATTCACTCAAACTAAAACAAAAACAGGAGCCTTATCCTAAAACACAGTGTTGAATTGACAAGGTTCAGGAAATATGCAACGCCTCCACTGCTTGATCTGACACAATCTCACAGAAGAAATCAGATTCATTGTTGCTGAAATGTTACTGTAAAGCAGTTTGCATTTTTAAAAAGGCAGCCAAAAGCCTTGGATTTAACCACAACTCCCAAATCCAAAAAGCCTGGAAACAATATTCCACAGATGGTTTGGTGTCATGATTATCTGCTCAGCACTGCCTGCACGTTTTCTCCATTTCATGTTAACGAAGAGAATAATTACTGAGTTTACTGATAGAGCAACAAGGCATGCACAGATCAAAGTGACACAGTGCATTTTACATACGCCCACTGCCAGAGTACAAGGCACAGCCTGCTGCATTTATACCCTGAACTTTGAATCAGGACAGATCATTACAGATTGAATAACTAATGTCTTCCCACATTTTAAATGGTAGTTTGAATTTCACATTAACACAGGACGCCTTTCTATAGACATGCAGACTAACAAATGCCTCTAGCCAACGCTCCCTGCTAATGCTTTCGACAAATTCATTCAACTGCACCGACAGCCCTGCATTAGTAAAAAAACGCAATATATAAGGTTTGTGGAAAGATTTGTACCTTTGACACCAACATTTTAAAAATGAGTTCAGTTAGTGAATCTATGGATGAGGAGTGCATGTTGCTGCTGACACTTTTTAACAAGCAAATATGTGGATTACAGAAGTGTCCAATAACAGCAGCATTCACACGGCATTTCACAGTCATATTTTGGGAGATTTTCCTTTTACTAGATCTTTGGAAAACTGGATCATTAACCCAGGATATTTCTTCAGACAGTGGTCCTCAGTTTTTGGGGTTTTTTGACCGGTAAAGCCTTTTGAAAAGGTGTCAAAAATCTTTTAAAATGTCAAGTGTGGCCACTGGTTTCCTACCATTCAGCTAAAACTGCGGTTTTGAGTGCTTCACTGAGTAGAAAAGTATTTTTTTACAGATTAAATATCTTTTCAGCAATTTCTAACAACTGACTGGAATCACACTTTAAAATCAGTTCACTTTTATATGGTTGGTTTTTAAAAAGGAATTCTCTTCAATAGCTTGTTTTTCAATCATGTATGACTTTTTTCAGATGATTCAGATGACAGGCCAACAGTAATGTACGAATTGAAAATAAAAGAAAGTGCTATAAAGGGCTCTGATGGGACTGCACACAGCAGGTATCAAATTCCTATTTGGATTTAATTGATACAAAATGACGAAAAGTGATTTTACCACCCCATATTTGAGTGATTTGCCTGGTTACAAATGACCTTGTCCTCCAAATGTCTGACTAAATGTGGAACCAGATGAAGGCGTACGAGCATCTCAAGCCTGGGGCTTCAACAGGGGGTTTGAGACCCCTAGGGGGTCCTCAGAGTAACTGCAAGGTGGCTGCCAAATTACTGTTAAATAACTTGATTTTTTTTTTTTCAAAATTTAAAATAGGTCAGAAAATAAAAATGAACATAAATCCAACATATTAAGAAAAATCTGCCTATTTGTGTAAAAACAAATAAATCAATTTATGATTGTGCAGTCATGTGATCTAACTGACGCCAGATCAATCAATAATGGTGAGGTGAACCAGTCAGGCAACAGTTAAGCACTACTGTCTTATCATCATAATCATATTGGCCAATCACATTGGATTATTTTTAGTAACGAGGTCGTGATCTCTGCAGAGAGACACTGCTGTCGAGTTTTTATAAATGTACTTTTTTGGTGTTAAGAGCACCACAAGCCAAGTGCCATCTAGTATTATTACAGTCAAGAGAGGGCAGGCATCTCTATGGTCTATATCTTCAACACTCAGCAACTCACACCAAAACCATCTAGACTGATAAAAAGCACAGCAGTTAAGAGGAAAAATATGTATTTTTGATTTGGGGGTCAATTGCCCCTTTAACCACTTGAAACCTGGATTGATATCAGTTTTCTCATGCTGCGCTTAGACGCAAGCTATTTGACCCTTTGAAACCTGAGAAAATTGGTTTAATTTCTTTTGAAAACATGGGAAAAAAGGCAATGACCAACTGGGCAAGAAATGTCCCACAAATTGCAAAAAATTAGTAAAAATTAACAAGAAAATTAGTTTTCAAAAGGAGGGGAGGATAATTAGAACCCCCAAAATAGGGGAAATTACCCGAAAAAAAACTCTAATTAAAATAACAACAACATTTTTGTCAGCACTTTTTGGATTTTTTTTTTTTTTGCTTATTTGATTGATTTTCTTGTAGCTTTTTTATAAATAATTTTATGCTTCTTTTTGGCCATGTCTTGTTGAACTGCTTGTTGCCTTCTCCCCATGTTTTTGACAGAAATCAAACCAATGTGCTTCGGTTGTTAGGGGTTTACCTAATGTTATTCTGCTCCTCCAGACTTAAAACGGACGTTTTTGATCCACGTCTGCTGCCATTTTTCTGAGTTTTTTTTTTTTTTTTAAGTTCTCCCCTTCATGTACTACTATTTTTGGACTCAAAAATTGGATTGGATCAACTGGAACAGCCGTAAACAGCACAAATTATTTGTGCTGTGTTGGTAGTCCTTGCCTCCAGATGCCCTCAATCAGGACAGCGTGCCGATGTATGACGTCATATGCAAAGAAGCTATTATCAGTTTTTAACTTAAATGACCTCAGGCATTCTGTTTTGCAGGTCTCATTATATTTCCTCCACCACATCAGTCTGCCTATCACTCTAACAACAAATATCAATCTCCTACTGAGATCAAAGATTTGGTTTGTAGACCTTCGTCATTTCTTAAATCAAACATGAAACATCTATTACCTGATTATTTTTCCCGTGGATCCCTGAGAGAATAACTGTCACAGAATTATCTTGAATCTGTACCTGTTCCAGATGATAAGCCAGAATAAAACAGGCTTTTTCAATCACTTATGGAGAGCCGTGGATTCTCATTTTCTCTGGGGCCATTTTTCTCAACGGGGGCTCCAACACAACAGGGGGCGGTTTCCTCCTCCTACTCCACGCCATTTTTCTCTCTCATCACATCTCTCCCACTCACTATCGACGAGCTCATTGATTCAGCAGCCCGCTTTCCCTCAGTCTATCTACTCTCTCAATCTGTCCGAGTCTACCTCTCTACCTGCTTACACTAATCCCTCTATCTTGCAATTTCTTTCCCCTTCTCACGTCTCACTCAATCACACTCTTCTCACTTTCTCTCCTCATCTCGGCCATTGTTTCTCTTACTCCATTTCCTTTCTCTTAAATCCACCCCTCAGTCATTGCTTCGGGAATCACAGGACTAAGTGGTTTCATTACTGCGAGTAATTGCAGGCTCATATTGGTAATCAAGGGGCCGGTCGCTACAAAGCACAGACTGCATCTAATGCAAGTTAATCCACAAAAAGTAAATCTCATTCAAGATTAATCAAAGTTATAAAGTACAATGATTTTGTTTGTGAAGTACAGCAAGTCTATTGGGCCCACCACTGTATTAAAAAGATGAAACCACACCTATACTCCAACATAATGCGCATCAGGAGGCTGACGAGCTCAGTGGTGGCAGGTGCGGATAACCATCCGAAACACTCTGGTAAAACAAATGACAATCAACAATTCAATAAGTTACACAGAAAAAGTACATTGGAATAGAAAAACTGTGAGGTCAAGGCCACAGTGCAAAACATCAAACTTGTCTCAAATGATAAAAACATCATATCCAGATTCTTTATATCAAAATTCATCTTTATATCAAAATACTTTATGTTAAAATCCATCATCAGTCCACATCACCAATAATCAAAGTTTTATTAAATTAAGGTTAAGGGAGAAGTAATCTCCAATACATACGAAAAAGACACCTAAACAACAGATTCAGTTCAAATAAGGAAAATGTTCAGATTGTCCTTTTTTCCTTTGTTGAATCTGATGATCTGGTGATTTAACTACCCTACTTTAACTTGTCCAAACACTGTATTGACAGCAAAAAACGTGCCAAAAATTAGATTTGTAGCAACCTTGATCTCTGCTTTAAGTCAGTAACTTGCCATATATAAAAAAACAAACAAACAAAACAAAACAACTAACAGCACATGAGCAGGTAAACACACTAACAAATATCGATTTCACACCACTGTGGCTACAAAGTACACCTGAACAGTATGTAGTATTTCATACCTTCATATAATTTCACCAAGGTATACAGTTTATAATGGCATAATTGTGTGAAGGTATTTTTTGGGAAGAGCACCATCTTGTGAGGATCAGGCCGTGTCATCTGTGCCCGCTTTGGTCGCCAAACAACAGAATTTGGCCAAACAAGATAAACATGGATCCCTGTGACATGGCAGCCCGAGGCTGGATTACGGACCTCCACCCACAAACCTGGACACTGTTTAGACTGAGGCGATACATTTCGGTAACATTTCGGTCCAAATTCAACACAATTATCAGTCACGATATGCAACTAAAAAAAGGTTCGCTGAAACAATAATGATGCAGGAAGCAGCTGCATAGAGCCATGCTGGAATGGGTTGTCAGTGCATATTGTTCAGCAGAATATTTAATAATTTTTGTTAAAACTGCATCCTCAAACACTTCAGGAACTAAATGTGTTTATGGGAATGGTGAAATTAAATATATAGCTGGGTGAAAGCAGAAACCCCTTTTGGGAGATAACGAGATATGTCTTTATAATATCCGATTTTCTTGGAATTAAATAAAGAACAGGACGGATAAACAGAATATGCAGAGTCAGAGTGAGACAGCTATTTATGTTTGCTAATAATTATTATTTTTGAAGATCAAAGTCTAGTCTGCTATGAATTCTTTGGAACTATGATTAAATTCTAATTATGTGTGCCTTAATTTTGGTTAAAAAACAGGTTTTTTTTCCATATTTAATATCAAACAGACAATATGAGCTGTTCTGTTTATTGCGTTTATCCATGGTATTGTTAAAAAAGTGTACGATTGTATGTGCGTGGAACCCAGGAAGAACTGCCAAAGCTTATGCTGGTGTTAATGGGGATCCAAATCAAGACCGAAAAATGAATGTAAAAAGTTTTTGTGTTTCAATCTGTGGCGTAAAATTATGGAATACTTTAATGAAGCAACGTTCAAACATGAAACAATTTGAAGAGATGTACAAGGATATTTGAAAAGATGTACAAGTATATGACTTTCATGAGTTAAACGGGCAAATAAGGGGTTTGACAGTCACCGGGTGTTTACAGGTGTTTTCAGGGTTTATTGTACAATTATTTATTTTGTACTATTTTGTAGTATTATTTCTTTTTTTCTGTAAATAACTGTGTAAATACATTTACATATTAGTTATATAGTTTATATATAGTTAAATATAGTTTAAGAAAATTCAATCTAATATATATATATATATATATATATATATATATTTTTTTTTTTTTAATTAATAACCTATAGAGAAGGAGTGGGATTTAATAAGTTTGCACTTCTTCCAACTCCTTTTCAGATATCTCTGTATGTCTGTGTATATTTTTATGTTCATTCTATCCTTTCTATTTTTTTTTTTTTTTTTCCCGAAATATATATTTGAAATATATTTTAACTAGATTAAATTCAACAGTACAGGACTTTCTTCATGCTTCATTCACTCAAATTTCCCTCTATCTCACTCCTCCTCCTTCTTCCAATCAGCTGATTTTTGGTATTCACTCTTCCAGTTAAACCAATAAAACTTTGCCATGACGTCTACCAGCCGATAAAACTGTCAAACTTTGAATCTGTTCTCTTCTCTGCTGCTGTCAGACGTCATTTTAGGCCAAATCTTCGATCCCTCCTCCACCTCATTCACCTCCACTCATCATATCCAGTGTCCAGGTCGAGCTCATCAAAAGCCCATCTGCTTCATCTCATCACCGCCACCATCAGCACCTGCAGACTCCACGGGTGGCGGCTCCCTATTCTCCTACATCTTCACCAGCCCCCTTTAAATCACGATTGATGATACTTGATGATGATGATGATGTGAACTCTATCTTTAAAAAAGTCAGCCGCCAAAGAATCCACATGTGAGAATTAAACAGAATTCACTGCACGCTGAGTTTTTAACTTTAGAGATTTTTCGCCCCTGAAGGACAGCAAATCACACGGCCGTGTCACGTTTCCAAACACCCGCAGCCCGCCCTGTTCTCTGTGAGTTAACAGAGAGCCGAAGGCCTCAGCTGCTGTACTTGACTTATTCACATCCAGCGTGTGCAACAGGTGTTAGTCAGTGCTCAACGTGGGAAAAAAATCAGTGCTGGTGTTTCTGACAAATATAGCTACGGCTCAGAGTGGCGTGCAAACCCGATGTGCTCATTTCAATGCTCCTAACAGGGTACCTGCACATTTTCAAGGGAAAACTTTTCCATGACTTTCCAAAGATCCATAATAAATTTTCCATTTTGGAAAAGCATGCGCTCATTTTTTCAGGTAGGAAATATCTTTCAGAATGAAATACGATTAAAAGCATGGACATGGTAAGACCTTTACAGCCTGATTTTGTCGCGGTGTTGGATAAATGACCTTAATATGTTGTTTTGTTTTTACTGCAATTCTATTGTTCTCTTAAGTCTCCTCCTGAAATATTTTACTGAACCTTAACATGTACACTTTGTCCTCCGAAATTGTACAAAGTTCTTAAATTTGAGAAAATCCAAACAGTAGGGGAAATGTAACTGTCTGTCTTGCTGTTTTTTCTGTGCCATAAACTGCTGTCCAGAAAAACAAAATAAAATAAAAATCAAAAAGTATGGGCATGAACTCTCCAGTCCACATTGAGCACAGGTGTCAGTTGAGGTTTGTAACGTGATGTAACGGGATGCAACTGAATTACGTTGCATTGTTGTGATCAAAATGTTTCTTTGGATCCTGAGTTTCATCGTCTTCCCTTCATCTCAGTTCAAACTTTGCCTTTAAATTCAGCTCTCCAACAGTCAGTCTAATTTTTCAATACTTGGGCAAATCATCCCTCAGACATTCGTCAAAAATCAAACCTGAAATACCGCCTGAGATTTCGGTTTGACGGATGCCTGATGCCATCGGATTGGAGAACATAAATAAGGTAATGTGCAGCCTCTCCACTGTAACTGTGGCCCTGTGGTTTCATCATCCATGCCGTTCAACATTTAATATGATCGTCCATCACATGACAGGACGGCCTCGGACTGATTTGAATCAAACCGCTCCTGACGCCCGACCCTCTCCTCGCTCACTTAATATCTTTGTCAAAAGCAAGAGCCCAGCAGGGACCAGGACCAACTTAGCGATATGGTTAATTAGCCACAAAAGTGAACAAATGCTCGCTGACAATGAGCGTGTCTCATCTCATCAGATCTGACAGGCCTGAGCTAAAGAGCCGAAGCTGCAGCACGAGCTTAAAATAAAGTGCACACCTGCTACCACAGAACAGGACTCTAAGTCTCACAGATTGTCAGTTGCATCAGCACTTTCACAGTTACAGGGGGATGTTTCTCTTGTAAAAACTCCTCTGTCTTTAACGTCTGCACCACAACACAGAAGAGGGTCACGTAGATTTAACAGAATTTTTCTGTTTATCAAAATAATCCTTATTCTGGTGCCGCCGAAGAGCACTCAACGTCCTCAAAATCTGCTGCACTCACTGATAATTCAGAGCATGAAAGTGAAATACAAAACATTATCCTAAAGAGCAGAGAGAGAGCACTTCATACAGACAACAGCCGAACCTCTTCACTGTACCAGGCAGTTTTAACAACATCACACTGTTAGTCCTCCCAAATTTAAATACGTATCTCCTGTATTCGTACATTCAGGTCTGCAGACATATGGAAATACTTTCATTTGTGTATCTAAAAAATGTAAAGTATATGATGTTACTTCAGGCTAAAGATGCCGGTTTAGCCCATTTTTTTTTTCTTTCATGTGGATCTGTGTATGTTGTTGTGCATTTGTATCTTACTCATTTTATCTTACTGTCTTTTATCTGCATTCTTTAATTTTATTAGGTAAAGCACTTTGAGTTGCACTTGCTGTGTTATCAATATTATTATTATTATCAGTATTATTATTATCATTATTATTATTATTATTATTATTATTATTATTATTATTATTATTATTATTATTATCATTGTCTTATCGTCTCAAACCTGAAGAAAAATCTTTCCTTGTCCTGCTTTCTGATGCTTTTCACAAGTATTTAAACCTTTGAACCCTGAGAAAATTGGTGTTATTTCATTGAAATAGGGGAAAAAAGGTGAAGAGCAACTTGGTAAGGCATATTCCACATATTGCAAGTTAACAAATAAGTTAAATTAGATTTTTTTTTTTTTTTTTTAAGCCAGGGTAAAATGTTTAGTGAAATAAATAAATAAATTAAAAGCTGGGGGAAATAATTTTTGTATTATCAAAATTACATATTTTAAATTATGTTACAGAATTATCATGTTTTTTAAAGCATGTTTTCTGGGTCATGTTTGCCCTTTTTTTTTAAAAAAAAACTTTATTCATTTATTTATTACTCATTTTCAGGTAATTTTCTTGTAATTTTTGTAATATTTTGGTATGTTTGGGGTCATGTCTTGATTTTTTAAAGAACTTTTTACAGGTCTTGTTCAACTACTTTACTTTTTTTTCCTTTCCTTTCCTTTCTTTTTTTTAAATGTTATTTATTTAAACTCATTTTCGGGTAAATTTCTTGTGCTTTTTATTTACTTCTTGCTGTTGCAAGGGTCATTTCTTCTTTCTTTTTTTTGCTTTTCATGTCATTTGAGCAAAATTGCTCGTGTTTCAAATGGATAAGGGCAGACATCTGAGTGTTTTTGACCATGGCTTTTTTTTTTGTTTGTTTTAAACCACAAACGGAAAAACTGAAATACAGTGGGTTTTTAACCTAAAAAAAAGGCTCAAATACTGACCGATTTTCTGTTTTTGTTGGCAGAATCAAGAGTCCCAATTTTGTTTTTTTGCAAATTTTGTTTCTCATTTTTTGGCTTTGAATGAAAAGCTGGGGCCTCCCCTGAGTGGATCGCAGGTCCCGGGCAGGCCCCTCTGCCAGTGTTAATGTAGAAACTGTCTTAAAATATTTCATTTCCACTAAGAATGAAATAAATGTAAAACAAGCAATCAAAAAACGGTAGACAGAATCATACAAAACAACAAAAAATAGAAATAGCTACAGGAAAACAATATGGTATGAAGCAGAAATTATAATTAAAACATTTACACTGCACTAAGACAATATCTGAAATACGGCATCTGAATAGCCATAACGATGGAAACATTTACTGACCTTTCAAACATTTTAACTTCAGTCCACTTGTAGAAAACGTTTGCGGAAGTGGTCACCTGTTGAACGTCATCTACAGCCGCCACCTGAGTCACCTGTCACATATAAACACAACCGTCACTACTCACGGAGATACTTTGCTCATTTTCGACCAGTTTTTATCACAACAGGTTGGACAGTGTGTGGAAATGACCGGTGTAAATTTACCGCGAAGTAAACAGCGTCCAAACCGGCTCCTGTGTCGCCATTTTTAACTTCCGCGTTGCCGTTTTCCCTCCAAAACGGAAACGAAGGCTTTGTTCGAAACGGCGTACTGTACGGCATACTACTACTTCATTATGCAGTATCCACTAAATACTATATACTGCGTTCGGCAGTAGTATGCAGTATGCCTGTTCAGCTCGATCCGTTTTGCAGTATGCTGAGCCAAGCATGGCTGCTTTCCGGTTTTTTAAAGCGGAAGCAAACAAAACCGCAACCCCAAATAAAACAAGTGATAAATACAGAGACATGATCGCTCACCTGTCAGGTGAATAACACCTTTGTAATGACCGGAAGTGACCACCTGCACCGCCGTTATGTTTGCATTACTGCTGAATTGCTCCTTTTTAAATTTTCTGTGTGTATCTTGTTCACGTGAAAGCCCAGGCTCGTGACGACGCTTACCTTCCGTTGCGTAGAGCGCGCGCACATGATAGCTGCACCTGCAGCCGCGACCTGCGCTCGTGTCCACGATGCCGCTCTTTTGCTGTGTGTCATCCTGGTTTTCGCTCGTCCTTTCCCGTCACTCTCTAACTGCACTATAATAAAGGCATAAAAGCCAAACAAATAATCTTTAGAAAATAAAGAATAGATTCGCTCATGTCTCCTGTATAACTGTACTCTTGTTAACAGACATTGGTGTGTGGTTTACTTGATAAAAGTAATGCAAAATGACCTTGAAAGATAAAAATCTGATGTAGATAAGGCCTAATTAATAAAGTATAAATCTAGGGCATGCTAAGGACCCCATCTGGTGGCTGAAGTATTTCTGGCATACTGTGGATTTCGCTTTTGTTTGCATACTGCATACTACTACATTTTGACCAAATCAGTACATACTGCTAGTGTAATAGAGGGTTTCTGACACAGCCAAAGAGTAAGACTGATCAAGAGAGTGATCCGCCCCTCTCTTTCTCTCTTAAAAAAACAAAACAACACAAAAAAATCCTATCAAACTAGAAAACTGAGCAGTGCTGCTAACATACAAATGAAAGCTTGTTACTGTGATACCTTTTTCTCACCCGGCATGTCTCCGGAAATATATTTTTCTCAATTGGGAAGAAGAGTATGTGTGAACAGGAAGTGGACACCATTCTGTTTCTTGTGTAGTGAAAACTGAGGCTCAAAAAGTCAGACCAAACTGCAGTATAAAGCAACATTTTGTTACCCAATTGCCTATCTCTTGTATATAATGTCTTCAAACACAAATTAGCAGACTGTTTAACTGTTAAATATATATATATATATATATATATATATATATATGTATAACTTGCCTTTGGTAATATGCACTGATAAAGCAAAGCAAATTCCTTGGATGTGAAAACCTTGGTAAAAACCGATCACAGATTAGACTGGCTTCTTCCCCTAACTATGTGGCTTTGTTCAGTTTAACATCAGTAAAAGGCTATTTATTTGTTTATTTCCTGAACCCTGTCACCTTCAGGTAACTTGCAAAAGCAGGTTGTGCCCTGCGGGACAAAGTTCTACGAGAAAGTAAGAATCAAAATTTTAAAGACATTTTATGGCTTTAAATTCTAAAATTTAAAATTAAGACCCTGATTGAAACAAATTTTTTTTTTTTTTTTTTAGAAATCCTCACAAACAGAATCCTCTCACTCTAGACTACCTAAATTAACTTTTTACCTGAAGATATTTGCAAATGTTTTGGACTCAGCAGGTCTCCATCATGCTGCTCTGCTGTCTCTTCAGGTTCACTCTTGATTCTGGGGATCTGACAGAAATAATAACCACTGAGACCTCCCGTCCTTTTGGTTTACATTTTATTTGACAAGACAATGATCTGTAAAACATGTACAATAGGTTTCCCAAAAAGCATACAAAATGATAATCGATCTGTGATCTAAACAAAATAAATGAAAGAAAATCGACAAACACTGACAAAAATATGACTACATCTCCAGTGTGTGTGTGTGTGTGTGTGTGTTTTGTTTTAGCATTGCCATCATCGATGTCAAACCCCTCATGTGTTTGTGTGTTTCCCCCTTTCATCATCCGTTCCACTGTCAGACAAGAAGTGTGAGAATTGAAAAGCTAAAAATAACATAAAGAAGGCACGTCTGGCTCCGTGATGAAAAGTGGTGATGACAATGGATGAAAGAGAGAGAACGGAGAGAGGGGGGAGAAAGAAAGAGGCGAACGAGGGAGAGGACCGGATTCAGACTGAACAGCGTTATTGAGGACATTCACAGCTTGTGTTTCTGGCACTGAACCCATAACGGGGGGAGCAAAGCACCTTGGCCGAAATGCAACGCTGCAACTCTCGCAGACGGACGGACCGGCGGCCTTGATCTAACACCTAATCCATCCGAAATCACCACAGCTCCCCCACATCTCCCTCTAACTATATAACTGACTCATGCTTTTTGGGCAAGCAGCGCCTGTAAACTGACTCGGAGCTAATATTTCTTTGCAATTTCCGTTTTAGTTGGCAGCTTCATGACTTCATTCGTGGCCATATCGAGATTTTAATTCAAGATACCTCCGAATGAAGCAGCTCTATTAAACATAAGGCTCTGGGAAAAACTGAATGATCCCCCCAAATGAAACAGCAGAGCTGAAACGCAATACTGAACGCTTGCTGAGTCATTGGACTCTGATTTAATGGGTCCCAATGATTGTCCTTTTCCTTTATGCTCAATTTATCAACAGCAGCCTGCTGGCAAACACATTAAACACATTAATCCACAGAAAACTAAATATTCATTCATTTAAGGAAATTAAATTTCAGACAAAAGAGCAAAACTGAAACATTTAATTCTCCTTTATGAGTTTTTTGTTCTGTGGCAGGGCTGTAAAACACATGATTGTCTGGCACTGCACTGTAGTATGAGTGAGTCACAGAGCCGTGCACTTGTCATGGTGGTCGGACTCTTCTTGTAAAACTTTTTTTATATATATATTTTTTATGTAGCATGCAGACATTCCCTTTAATAAAGAAAATCAAAAAAGACACAACAAGCAGATGTCCAAAATCAACGTTTACATCATTAACATATTGTAGAAGTCCCTATTTATCCTGCATCTGTCCTGAATTTTTACTGCAGATTCAGTCTGAGCTGAATATAATAGATGGGGAACCATCGACTGTAAATAAAGATGGATGATGCTTCTCTACTTTCTCCTGTTGTACAAAAATGAAGCCAAAACAGGCACGCCGCCAGGATTTCTTTTCTCCCGGTGCTACGGAGGGGCCGGACCAATATGTGGATGTGCTAAGAAAATAGGATCTTTCTCACATTGTGGTTCAACTTTTTCTATCTCCAACGAGTCTGAGTCATCATCTTTCATATTGGCCGCCTCAGAGACGGCATCTGATTCTGGATTTTCATTTTCTACCCGCGCTTGCAGACACACTATGGGCCAAGCTGATATATGCGACAACGAATGTTGAATTTAGGCGCTCTGTGGAAAATCAGGAGTTTGGATTTTCAATTGGGAGGTCGTTCCAAATTGTGGTTAAGCCGCCCTTAGCCCCGGTGTAACCTGTAACGTCATCCGTCTTTATAACAGTCTATGATGGGAACCGAATCACGCAACTAATCAACCAATTTCCAGCCAAAACTCATTTATGTAACGATAAATCAAAAACTGTATCAAGCGAGTTGCAGTATGTCAGTTAGCATGCAGCAAAGTGGTACTTCTGTAATAACTCCAAATATATAAACAACAAAAAAAAGCCTCTCCACCAAAGTTAGCAACGATTAAATATAAAGAGATGATTGTCATACGTCCTTAAAACCAAAATATTGCATTTTGTGCCGACCTCGCAGAAAGTGAAAGCAGAGATGAGAAATTTCTTGTGTAAATCTCTTCAGTATAATTTTAATATCTTATTTCTATAAATCTAGTTTTATATCTCCATCTGCCAGAGCTATCATTTTTTTATATTAAACTGTGTATCCGCCACCTGACTGTGTGCTTTTGTTGGTGATTTGAACCGGCGCGGTTAGCTACATCCTGTTGTCCGACTGTCCACTTTAATCCCCAGGACGATTTTGGTGCTTTAAGGTCTTAAGAAAGAGCTCAAGATTAGAGAGGAGAGGAAGGACTGCGTCTCTGTGGTCACGAGAGATGACGATTCCACGCTGACTGCATTTTTGGATCAGCGCTTAAGACAAAAACAGGAATACTGCCGAGCCGCCACGCAAAAAAAGAAAGAGTAAAAAACTCCCGCTCTCTCAACTGAAATTGTGCTCGTGGTGTGCATGAATGTGAAATTAAGATGAAGAAAAATTAAAATGTTTCTGACATTCAAAAATGTTTGTACAAATGGAGAAGATCATTCCGCAAACAGCCTTGGGAAAGTGTTTCAACAAGCCACCGATCATGCCATGCAGAGTAATATGAACAAGGAGTAAAATCCACACCGTTTCATTTTTTTTCTTATATATTCAAATAAAACATTTTAGTAGTAAGTGACGACCTCAATGTACCCGTGAAAAGTAAAATAGCAATATACACTTTTTTTAAACCGCTCAATTTGACATTTAACAAACTTCCATCCCCCTGTACAGAGGCACTGATAACACCTACACTTGTTTTTTTTATGTGTACACATTTCACCAACAATATATTATTCATCAATATTATCAATAATATTTACACTGTTTGTTCATCATTTGGTACCATCTGACATCTATGATGACCAATTTTTGATTCAGCCAGGCATAGTTGATGCTCACTTCTTTTTTTTTTGCTTTAAAGTGGACAATCGGCTAAAATGCAAAAAGCATATTTTCCACATGTGAAATGTTCTGCACATATCAGAGTGTGTGACCATTTTAAAGTGATAAAATGGCTGTAATGGCAGTATTTTTCCAATACATGCTGAGCATTTCCACATTCTGAAAATACATTCCTTAAAATGTCATCTCAGCCTTATTAGTGTGATTTATTAGAGGAGGACTGAATACAAACATTGGTGCTTTTGTGTGTGTGAGCGTGTGTGTGTGTGTTTGTGTGTGTGGGAACCCTGTGGTATGTGTGTGCTTTGCTGTAAACCGAGTTTTGTCTCCCCAACACACAGCCTTACCAACACTTGCAATTATAAATCATGGAATCTTAATCATGTAATGTTGCCAGGTTACGGAGCTTCAAAACTATGTCACTTCCCCTTCGTTAACGCTAACGAGCAGCCCGGTGCTCCGCGGACAGATGAGGCCTTTTGACAACATAATCAAGTGGAATGTTTCTTTACTGGACTGTAGTCTGGGCAAGAGTGGGAGAGGCTGCTTTTTTGAGTTATTGTAGGAATCGATAAATAACTGAAATACTCTCAAACATCTTGAATGATTAATTAAAGCTGAGTCGAGAGCCAGATGATCAGGCTTTGGATTTCCTGGGACCAAATTCAGCTGGTATGTAATTCAAACCCAACAAACCGTGGAGGAGGAGAACTTTGAAAGGATTTCAAATATCGTTTTTTTTTTTTTTTTTACTTTCTCTGTCTGCAACAGGATGTTTTATCTTCACTTAGAGAGAGAAAAATCTGTTCAAATCACTTTCCACGGCTGTAAACAGAAGAGCCCAGGACTGGCAGCTTCACATAAAAACAATCATTTCAGCATGGGGACGCTGTATGTTCATGGCACAAAATGTTGCATATACTGAATCCACTGGAAATGTTGTCTTGCTGATTTTTTTTTGTTTTGTTATTTTGGTGGAAATTTTGATTTGCAAGCAGTGCACAGGCAGAGTGTTAATTAGCTGAGGGGAGTGTTCCAGTTCACCTACATTGCAACACCTCTCAAGCATGTAATTAACATTATTGTAAAAGCCCGCCTCATCATATGCACATATGATTTCAATGGCTACATGGCTTGTCTGATATCATTAACTACTGTGTGTGTGTGTGTGCATCGTAAATTGATATTTTGTACTTTATCTTACCAGATATCTGCATTGTAATCATGATTAAAATTGAGTTTGACACTTGAAACACTTAAAAAATGAGAAAAAAAAAAGCTTGTCACCTCCACCGACATTCATAACTGTCATAAACCCTCTAAATGTGACTGGCAATGAAAAATAAAAACGTCATCATACGTAGGTTAAAATTTCTGCAAAGTACAATCGAAGATATTTCTTGTGTGGACACCAGTGTGTGCTCGCCTTTGCTTCTCATGCAAATTTAGGTGATCTGGAAATTGCCCATATACGCCCGTGATGTGGTGCTGTGGTTGCCACGGCTACACGTACATGGCGGGAGATACGAAGCTCTCGCCGCGAGAGATGTTGGCGGCTGGCGGCTCGTGATTGGAGGAATCGTTGACGTGGTGGCTGTCGCCGGCGTGGTCTTTGAGCTCGTTGATTTTGTCGTATTTGGCCGGGTCGTCCAGGACTGGGGGGGCGCCGCCGTTCAGGGCTCCGGTGGTCTCGTCATCCAGGTTCTGCAAGAAGTCAGACGTGTTCATAGGGAACACAAACTATGTTACATTAAAGGTAATTAATGTAAATCATTCAATTTGAGTGTGCATATTATGCACCCCACATTTAACTCGCATACACCACAATGCAATGCGGTCGTGTTTTTCTGGGGGGAAAAATTCCAACGTAGTGTCCGAAATCTCGTTCGCTGTTCCCTATACAGCACACTATTTAATACACACTACATAGTGAATAGTGAGGGAGTGAATGAGGGAACAGTTTCGAATGCAGCTTTAGAAAGTTTTAGTAACTGTGAAGGAATTTTTGCATCATAAAGAAATGTCATCATTGTCAATCATCATTGCCCTTTGCACTTTGCATGTCTTATGTTAAGAGCAGAGATGTCTATGGTTAACTTAACTAGTTATTTAATTTGTTAATTGCTAAAAAAAAAAAAGATAATAATGCAGAAAATGTTGATTCTCCTTGGTAACACACACTTTGTCTGACTGTAATGATAAAGATCTGAATGACGAGCAGCAGACACCGTTTAAATCTGAGATTATTTTTCTGTGCTTTAAGTTTTCGTCTCTGCTCATGCACATGTGCAGCATGCCAAAGGCTTCTCAGATATCAGATTTGTACTGTAATTAAATTAAGCCCTTTGTATTCAAGAAAAAATGACTTAAGCTCATTGAAATGATTTGATTTGTCATCCAAATGAAGATTGGCGAGAGTTTTTCCCACACCAGTAATTATATAGAGCTTAGTATCAATATAATATGATTGATTGGTACAAAGTACACACACCATGACGTCCCTACAACACAGTACGTCGCTGTCCAAACAGATCCGCAGCCCACTGCGACAGAATGTGGCTCATATGTGTCAGGGAGGAAAAGAAAAAACATGCTTTTGTGTTTGTGTTGTGTTAGTTACCGTGACAGGCTCTCCCCCTGTGGGCTCGTAGTAAACCTCTCCTGGGCTGAGAGGTGCTGTCTCTGTGGCCGTGGGAGGCTCTGATGGCTTGTTCAGCTACATGCACAGAAACCACATCAACACAGGGAAGACAACAAAACAGAAAACAATATAATGTAATGCAGCCGAGAAGAGAGGAGTTCAAAACAATGAATGAAAATAAGTTCATGTTCACAAGAGCTGCAGACTCGAGCCACAAATAGAGAACTTGTAACCTCTAATAACAATAAATAACACTACCAATCAGAAATATGCTGCTGAATTCATGAGCAACATAAGATGCCCTCGCTCATTAGTTTGTCACTCGGTGTGGTATGACCTGTGGCTAATGTGAGGAAACTTTAACGAGCTATGAAACATTGCGTTAACAGGTAAATTCACTCATTTTTCTCAGCCTGTGCACGTGTTTAACTTCATTTAAGACGACAAATACAAACATTAAGTGTTAATCACTGACCCCACAATATGATATTATAGGGCTGGGCGATATGGCCTCAAATCAATATCACGATATATTGAGCAGTTCACCTCGATAACTTTAAATGGACGATAACCCTGCGCCCCCTGTGCAAAAAAAAAGTTTGGCCATAGATGGGGCTGTGGCAGTTACATTCATAGTATGACTCCCCTGGACCTATTTATTGCAATTATTTTGCCACTTTAAAGGACTGTAAAACCACACTGTCTGAAAATAAATGAAGAAAATACAAATTAAGTGCTTTTAGCTGTTTGATTTAGCTGATAAGCACAGACAGCTGATAAGCACAGATTACTTGAAATGTAAACGATAACTTAAATTTCCTGCAAACACAAAGTATTAAAAATACAATCTCTAATAAACAAATTCTAAATATGGATATTACAAAGAGCTTACTCCAAAATGGCCACATTCAAGTTGTCAAGTAATCAGGTTCTCTA
Organism: Plectropomus leopardus; assembly: GCF_026936395.1. Classification (NCBI taxonomy): domain Eukaryota; kingdom Metazoa; phylum Chordata; class Actinopteri; order Perciformes; family Serranidae; genus Plectropomus; species Plectropomus leopardus. The sequence goes on along the minus strand of NC_142192.1, from coordinate 28,045,553 downwards.
CAATGAGAGAAACAAGTTGCATCCCTTGTAAACTAAAAGCAAATGCTTTGGTTATAGGCTGCTGCCTGGTGGTGGAAGCACTTGTTGCTGGTCCTGATCGCTTCTCGCTTCTCGCTTTTTTTATGTCTTCGAATTGAATAACGTGGTTGTACTGCAGGTGGTGGAAGAGGTTGGATGTGTTACTGTGACTTGTCGCCACAGTATTTTGGCACAGTTTACATTTCACATTTTTTTGGTCGACATCGTCCTTGCTGAACCCAAAATACTGCCAAACGATTGATGAAGCATTTCTTTTTGGAACAAGCTGCTCACCTTCTCCCTCGACCACATCAACTTCGTCTACTTCAGCCGCCACAGCAGCCGCTGCAACTTTCAAACCGTCCTCCATCTCCTCACCTCTCTTTCCCTGTTTGTTACAGACTGGGTGGGGCGGAGTCACGTCTCCGACGTAGTACAGCGTCTTAAAGGGACATGAGAACATAGCCTACCTACACGTAACCAAAACCAATTTTCATTTTCTTTTTTTTAAACACCGAATATACCGACATGGGCAAAATGACGTCGGTTATCGTCGTAAATTTCGGTATCGATAAATTTTCGGTTTATTGCCCAGGCCTATGATATTATCACGATACTTATACTGTAAGTCCCGTGTTTGAGAATTAGGGGGACATTCTGGCAGAAATGGAAAAAAATGTAATGTTTTCTTTAGTGTATAATCATCTGAAATTAAGAATTGTTGTGGTTTTTTATTACGGTGGAATGAGTATGTTTTTATCTACACAGGGAACAGGCCCTTGTTTCTAGGATGTTAGGAAATTTCTATAATTATAGGACGTTTCTAGGATTTTGGGACATCATTTGGATTTTAGGACATTTCTAAGATTTTGGGACATTTCTGGGATTTCAGGACGTTTCTGGGATTTTAGGACATTTCTAGGATTTAAAGACATTTCTACAATGTTATGACATCTTAGGGATTTCAGGACATTTCTGGGATTTTAGGACTTTGCTGGGATTTTAGGAGGTTTCAAGGATTTTATGACATTTTCCTGATTTTGGGACCTTTCAAGTATTTTAGAAAATGTTTCATATTTTAGCACATTTCTCAAATTTTAGTTTGTTTCTAGGATTTTAGGACATTCCTCAGGAAGTTTGTAGGGTTTTAGGACATTTCTTGGAATTTCTTGGATTTTAGGATGTTTGTGGGATTTTAAAGTTTCTAGGAATTTGGGACATTTCTCAGATTTCAGAGCGTTTCTAGGACTTTATGACATTGTTTAAACTTTAGGATGTTTCTCATATTTTAAGGCATGTTTAGGACTTTACAACATTTCTCAAATTTTAGGGTATTTAAGGATGGACATTAGAAGCTCAGCTAGGACCTCTGGGTGTACTGAAGATCCTCTACTGGCACATTTTAAATGTTTTTTATGCAGTCTGGCACCTTGTGAATACTAAAAGTACAAAAACCATTCCCAGTATGAATAACTTTACTTAGTCTACGGGCCATAAGTTGAGTATCGCTGGTCTAGAGGCTTTTTTTAGAGACGATAGAGGGCCGATAGAGGTAATGCTTGATTTTGATCACGTTCCACAGATGGTGCACTCTAAGACATCACGCAGACGTCTAATAAACTTTCACTGTTGAACCTGGTGAACCCCATTTCAGCTGGGCATTAACGGGCGTTTAGACATCTTTTATACATCTAATCAACATAAAATTGCAGAGTTTTAGTCTCATTACATAATGTGTTACGAGCACAACAAAATGTGATCGAATGATGGAATAAAATGAGGAGGAGAAGGAGGAGGAGAGGAGTACTCTAATGGAGCTCTTTACAAACCAAGCTAATTATTTCGGCACACATAAGCCAACTCAGATCTCCAATCAATAGCCATTAGCCCCATTATGACTGCCCAAATGGACTGCGGCTGTGTATCTGTGTGTGTGGGTGTGTGTGCAATGTAATCGTGGTGACAATAAAGATTGATTTGACTTTGTGTTGACCACTCACCATCTCTGTTGAGCTGCCGGCCTTCACAGGGGGAGGGGGCTTGTGCTTGGGGGGGCCCCTGATTGAAGAAAAGACAAAGATAATGCGATACCGATTGCTGCCTCGTTAAGACATCAGATTTCTTTTGTACGAAACAAAGAAACAAGTCGGGCAGCTGAGAGTGAACAGACCCAGTGTGTCCTAATTCAATCCAGATTCCATTTTGAATCTTTTAAGGCAAAAAATATCAAATTAAAGTGGTGAACTCTGTGGGGTTTAAAGGTTTTGCACTTGGAGTCAGAGGTAGTGATTGATCTGTGCTTGTGTGTTTGTACTGGCAGAGACTTTGTAATAAGAGTAAATAACTGAAGCACGTGTCTTTGCCCTCAGTGAAAGGGCACTGGTTGAACTGGACACCCAAACAATATGTGGCACCTCACACTACACATCAGCCCTGGGATTTATTAAAGCCTTTTTAATACTTTGGCCAATATGGGCTGAAAAACATCGTGAGAAACACATCCAGCAGAATCGGCACAACTGTTTTAGTTCTGGTACAGACTTCACCAACACTTCAGAGTCAGAGCTCTGTCTGCAGAGGGTTGTTAGAGCACGTCAAACAAATCCTGCCATAAAACAGCTTGACTTTGAGTTTTAAAAACAAGCTAAAATAGTTTAAAAGCATGACTGTATCACTGGATGAGCCTGCAGCAACAAATAATTTAATAATTTCCAGAATACGTAATAAAATATGCACTTAACTCAGTCAAAATTGTAATAAACCCCAAAAATTAAATAACTTGACTTATAATGTAAAAACATTTCCTGACTGATATAATAATATTTTTTTCACTTGTGTGCCACGAATGATGACACAAAACGTTCGTCCTTGCTTCAATACAATTACTTTTCTCTGTTTGCTTTGAAAAAAATCCCCAAAGCAAACACACACAAAAAAAATCCAGCGTCCCTCTGTGACAAAAACAGCAAACTGTGTCCTCAGTGTGAAATCTACAGCAACCATAAACCATGTGGACAAGCTGAGCCAAATTATAGTTTGGCTTAAAGAAGTTTAATTTTCCTGTAATTTCTGACATATGAATCAAATGTCATTTATATAAATTACATATATGCTTTAACTCTGAACTTTGCAAACATGGTTTCAGGTAACAATCATGAATTTCATCTGGCTTCTTTTGTTGAAGTGGCTGCACATCAGAGCATTAGCAGCATCCTGTAGGTGTGAATCTAATTAACCTGCGACTCAGCGAGGAAACAATGGCTAATTTACGGTATACTCTGTTGTTCCGCAGGAAGTCTCAGTTCGGAAAATCACCTCTTAAACTGGTATTATTTTTAAACATGGAAAGTTTAATAATATGTCTATTTGCAGCTGCAGCCCAGAGGAGGAACTGCAGGGGGGGGTGCAGAGGTTTGAGCATTTAGGAAGAGAAAAAGAACAGAAAACACTTTGTTGCAAGCAAATTGCAGTTATCACTTCCAGGAAGGACATATTTAAATACATTTACATAAAAACACAATAGACACTGAAAACTACATTAAAAAGAGCAACAGGTACTCGATGGTGAGGACTGAATCAAGGCTGAATAAACAGATGTAAAGTGCTGCGCGCTGAGGATGCAAGCTGGACTCAAACAGCCTGTCCTTACCTATTCAGACATTATAAGGCAACAAAGACAAATCATTTTCTATCGATGTGTTTTTTTGCGCAGAGGAACCTTGACCTTCAGAACAGCACCTGAAAATGGTTATTTAAAGGCTTCATATGGTGCTCATTTTGCAGGTCATTTGGGTTTCTAATACTAGATATTGAAATGCTAAAAAAACCCCATTATTTTTCTTATTCTGAGTATACCTGAAATCAGCCTTTCTCTGAAACGCTCCATTTTAGCATTTGTCCAGTTAAGCCACAATAATATAATAAACCTCAAGAAGCCCAGTCCGCTCTGATTAATCAGTGTTACCAGGTCTTTGACATCTGCGCTCCCAGTAAGGGGAGTGACTGTACTGGCACTGCAGTGACACTTTAATGGACACATTTTTTTCTCCAAGTGAGGATATATTCAGGATTTATATATCACTATATATATATATATATATATATATATATATATATATATATATATATATATATATATATATATATATATATATATATGTATATATAAACTACTGTACACTACTAAAATAAAAAACTATTAAATGAACTACAGTTACAAATAACTGGTACAATGAGGTTTCATAAAAAACTGTATAATGTTAAAATATAAAGTTAAATAAAATACTGTTGTAGTAAAGTTAAATAAAGTATTGTTATAATTAAATAAATCAAAGCAGAGCCCATTGTGCTTTTATTTTGAAGGACCTGGCACAGGGCTGGACGTGTTTTCTTTTTTTCGTGTTGGATGTCACTACCACTCATTCAGTTAGACTGTTACTTCAGCACCGTTAAACTTGATCATTTATTCTCTGTAACCTAGAAAAAAACAACAGCTCTCCAGTTCATATATTAATAGTATTTGCACATCATAATGGTGTATGCCTGCAAAATGTGACGAAATGGTCACGGTCTGTAACTCTGCAATATCCCTGCTTTTTGAGTGTGTGTAAGAGGCAGCGAGCCGTAGGTGGAAGAGGGAAAAACGAAACGTTGAAGCAAGTCTCATGCTGGTGGCTAAAAAAACCTGATACAGTTTATACTCAATCTTCACAACAAAGTAATTTTATATATCGCACTTGGTGATACACGGAGTATATGCAATTTATCACCCACCCCTACTTTTACAGTATCTATATATCATTTATACCTGCTTTATATTAAAAAAGACATGGAAATCTGACTTTTTATAATATGGGGCCTGTAAGAGTTTGCTGTGATTGTCTAAGATTTTGTCACTGAAGCGTTTTGGCTGCTTTGCTGCCGTGATCGTGCAGTGTGCCTTTACTGCCCAGATTAACTACTTTGGAAGCTTTGTGTTGCCTTTGACACTTTTGGGAGTTAAGTCTCCAGGTGGCGTCGCGCTACAAACTTCAGGTCAGGATTTGTGACCGAGCCTCTTCCTGCTGGGTCCCCTCGTGACATGTAATAAGTTTTAATGAGCCTCAGTCCCGGAAGGGGAGATTAATTTTTCCCAGGAGGATAAATAAACGATGGAGCAGAGATTCAGGGTTGCTAATGAAGACTTACTCTGCATCCTCCTGGCGCTTGCGGATGAAGAAGATGATGCCGATGATGATGCCGATGAAGGCGAGGGCGCCGAGGATGCCGCCAATAACCGCACCTGTTGATGGGCCCGGAGTGAATTCTCTCTTCTCCTCTGGTGAGGGACGAAAAGAAAAAATTACCAGCAAATCATTTAAAGTGTCTGACAACACAAAACTGGCTTGATTCCATTCAAAAACACAGAAATATTGCAATTAGCAATTCAACAAGAAATGACCCAGATATTAGCAATAAAAAAATAGTAGCAAAAAGAAAAATATCTGAAAATAAAAAAATCTGAAAAAAAGTAAAAAACAAAGATATGGCCTAGATAAAGAGTGCAAAAAAAATTAATAAAATAAAAGGTATAGAGTCTCACTGTGACATTTTATATAGATTTAAAATAAATATAGTTCAGTACATTTCCCTGTTTTTTTTTAAAGATTTTCTTTCTCTCTTTTTTAAGTTCATTTTCTTTCCACCTTTTACTAAATTCTTTCAAATTTTTTTAAACATGTTTTTGATAGAAATCAAACTATTTTGCTCAGTTTTGAAAAATTGCAATTGCTTTATGAAAGATGTTTGATTGTAGCACAAGAAAATTGATGTCCATCCAGCTTTTAATGGATTAACCAGACAAAACTCTTCGTGGACAAACCTACCAGACTCCACTTAATTAATCAGTCCTTTTAGCGTGTATAGAGCCAGCATACTTTCACATCTAACTGGCTGAAATTAGGGTTAATTTCTGTTAAACCAGAACAGTGATTGTTGGAACAGAACCAGATGAACCAACGTTTTGTTTCAGTGTTATTTTGTTTCTGCCAACTCTGAAGGAAGAGTGTTTTAGTGTGATAAAATTACTATTAAATGAGATGGAGTCTGGTTGGTATGGCGATAGCAATTACAGGGCTTTTTCTGGTTTAACAGAGAGGATCTTACTTTTCAGCAAAGATATATCTTTGTAGGGATGTGTTGCGCAATGTTGTCCGAAACGTATAGTAACAATCAGCAACTGACAGTGGGAAAAACAATCACTTTAAGAATCCTGAGAAAACTGGTTAGATTTCTTTCAAAAACATGAAAATAAGGGGAAGTGCAGCTTAACAAGAAATTGTCCCAAGAATAGCATGAAGTTATAAAAAACAACCTAAAGCTAAGCATAAAACTAAAAAAAACCCCAAGAAAACGACCTTAATAATGTGAAAAAGATACTATTTTTGTAACATAATTTTGAATATACAATTGTAAGAATTATAACTGAAGTTTTCTGAACATTTTTTAAAAGTTTTTTGGATAATTTTTGTCACCTTTTACTATATACATACACACAAACATATAAGCATAAACACACACACACACACACACACACACATATATATATACATAAATATACTGATGTTGATCAAGGTGTTAAAGGGTTAAGTGGGTGTAAATCAAGTTGCATAATTGCCCCAAGTGGTTACACTGCAGGCTGCAGTGCGCTCTCTAAATACTGGACCATTTTCAAATATTGTTGTTCTCACTAGTCAATTAGACAGAAAAACACGGGAAAACAGGATCCAAAGTACCAAATATACCAAAGTTCCCCTTTAATGATGCACTTATGCAATATATGCGTTTGTCTGTATGAGAGAAAAAGGCTGACTCAGCAGTATTTCAGTATTAACTGTTGGTGAACAAAATATGCAAAACACACAAAACCTCCTCTAGTTTATGCAGTATGACTAAAATGAGCCATCGTGAGAAATCCCCAGAGGAATGGTAATGCGAGAGCAGGTAATCAAAAGTCAAGTTTCCTTTCACTGTTTTCATGGTGTTACATTGAAGCACAATCTCATAAAGAATTCAATATGAGATCTTGTTAAATGAAAGCAGCTCAAAGCTCTCTGTTGTGCGCCGCGAACACTCATGAATACCATAAATCTTTGCGATGCAGCTTCGCGTCAGCTGCGTCTCACACTGACCTCAACATCTCCCTTCAATTAAGAGCCTATTTATGATTTTCGGAGGGCTGCTAGGCATCTAAATTGACTGTAAAAGCCTCTCATTACAGTTTTGCTTTTATTTGAAAGAAGAAAAAAAACACAAAACAAGCTGACAGCAGCTGCACACAACAGCCACCGCGGATGGTTCTGCACAATCATCGACTATAACGGATTTTGGCAGGAACAACAAAGGAAGGGTTGAATTATTTTCACAGGTTGTTTGCTCTTTTTTTCATGAAACTGTATTTCATCACTGCCGCTGAAGTAAAAGCACTCCACTGTGTTTGATACAGAGATGATAAAAGGATAATTACACCCACCATTTGCACTCATTTAGCTTTACTACATACATTCAGCTGATGGCTGTGTGATTATTTACCTACAATGAGGCCAATTTGTTCTGCTGCTCCTGAAAGAATAACTGAAATTGCCGTACATACAGTAGTTTGAGTTTCTCCTTCAAAATTAAAGTGTTTCAAACACATCAAAATGCAATTGTATGCATTTAAAAACACATTTGCATCACTCAAGAACACAATTTCGCGTTCATTGTTGCAAAAAGAGTTTTTCATTCACTTAAAGTGATATCATCCTCATTCTTTATGCCTATTCTTCGGCAGAAGAACCATTAGACTGTTGAGAAAAGAAAAGGAAACATCTGGATACAGACAGGATGCAAAAATAAAAGAATTCAAGGCTCATGTTGCAGCAAATCAATGTCTCTCTAAGAAATAGTCTTAAAAAAACTGTGCATGTGCCAACATCCCAAGTCCTCACCCAAGTTATAACATGTTGCCACTTTGCAGTGGACTTTTACGTCTATATATTACACCCTTGGTATCCTTCCATGTCTGCTGTCTCAGGATGGCGCTACCATGATGTCAACACAAGCACATGGTAGAATTACGCTGCACATGGTTATGTTTAGGCAACAACAGCACGATAACCAACGCCAGGACATCAAAAACCCTAATGTGTGAAAGTCCGGGGTTTGTTGGACCCTTCCCTCAGACCTCCTGCCTGCCATATCTGCGCCATCATGCTCTTTATATTATGTCATGCAGTGAGAAAAAGGCAAAATAGGCAAAAATAGGCAAGTGGGAGGGTTGTTGAAGATATCTGATTAAATATGAGAAAGACTGGCTGCTTTTCCTCCTCCTCGCCAACAGGTGGCGTTCTGTTTCAAACTTACACAGTGTTCAAAGATAGATAGATAGATGAATAGATGGATAGATAGACAGAGAAGTGTGAGGCAGGAAAGAAAGAGGAGGAAGGAACGATGGATTGAAGGTGGGGAGAAAAAAATGAAGGAATATAAAATGATGGAGAGACAGATGGAGGAGGATGACACAGCGGCCTTTCCTCACAGCTGAAGATGCTCAAACACAAACACACACAAAAGCATGTGAACCGAGGCAATCCCCTCCTTCCTCCATTTGTGCGTGTCTTTGTGTGTGTGTGTGTGTGTAGGAAGCTTATTTGATGATCCAGTGGTGTATCATACAGCTACAAAAGGTGGATTTGCCGTTGGGATCTTACACCAAAATCACTGCAAAAGCGACAGTATTTGATGACTTTGGAATAAGAATGGCTGGTATGACACTGCACATTTTAACAATAAAAGTGCTTCCATCCATCGTTTTTATGGGTCGGTTGATTTAAGGCAGAAAAAAAAAAGAATTTAAATGCCAGCAATCTGAATAAACAGTTAAATATAACTGTTGGAAGTTTGGTGACTGATGAAGAAAAGATGTAGTATGTTTTTCATTACATGACCAATTTCTACTTTTTGTGTTTCATTTTTGGCACCCACCCTTACATGGCTCCCCCTCCAAGCCTCAAAAATAAAGAAGTAAAAGGGCAGCAAATGCCAGACGGTATGTGTGGACTCAGAGGAGAAATTAACTCACACAAACTTTATTAATACCATAACATTTGAATGAACACCAAACAAACCCAAGCTGTTCTCACTCGGCGAGCCAAGATTACTGTACACAGAGCACGGGGTCAGAGTACCAGAGCAGAATATATTTTGAGAGTAAATCCTGATTTTGTGAATGCTTAGTCTGCAATCTGCTTTCGGGATTTTGTTTGGTTGTTTTCTGAGATTTAAAAAGCTTCAGAGTTTTCTTGCCAACAGGTTTCAGAAGAAGAAAAAAAAGATGATGCATAGCACTGGGATGTAGCCTGATGGTACTTAAAAGGCGAAGTTTAACAGGATGATGCCTCACAAGTCAAATCCGATAGAGTTTACTCTGCTCTGCGTTGGACTGTTTGTGTGCAAGGGTTTCACATCAAAATCTGCCAAAATCTCAGACCAGTGGCTCTCTGCTTTTTCTTAGCCAAGGACCCCCAAACTGATACACATGAGGTCACAGACCACCATGTGATAAGATTTTGCTTCACAGACTATTTATTTATACATTTTAGTCTATTTGACACTTTAACTAGATAGTATGTCATGTTATTATTTTCAACATTTTAATCTATTATTAGACTTTTTGCTGTTATCTTTTTATTCACCGTCTACTGTTAAGGGTATTTTATTTATTTATTCATTAATATTATTAGTATTTTATTTATTTAATTTTTTTTTATCTTATTCTGCCTCTGGTGTTCCCTCAATTACGATAGTGTTTCCTCAGTTCCTGATTTTAATGAGTACTCTTATTTTAGTGCTTTAATTAATTACAAAGTCTTGCTTTTTTATCCGTGTGTGTGTGTGTGTGTGTGTGTGTTTGTGTGTCTGTCTGTCTGAACGGGTGGGGTCCGGGGATTCTGGTGTTATTGTATTAAGTACCACATGTTTCAGTTTTGTTTGTATGAAAAAAGAAAAATGAAGTCTGATTGATTGATTGATTGATTGATATGTGACACATTCAGACTGGATAAGCAAAGCCTGTAATTCGACCACACACTGTCTCATTTTCCATCCCATCATCTTTTAAGAGTTTGCTCAAGTGATCGATTAAAGCTCACTCTTTCTGCCAACACGTCTTCATGCTCCACAGCGAGATGAGACTTCTGCATCCAAAATTCTGTCAAAACTTTCATTCATAACGCAGACTCCACAATTCTGAACCAAGGTAGAGGCAGAAACGAGGCACAGAGAAAACAAAAACCTTAAATTCTAGCAAAATCACTGAAATGCCTATTTGCACCACCAATAATTGGCTTTTTGTAAGCAGATGGTGGAGCACAAGCCTGCCAAGGTTGACTCCACCATTCAGCTACTTTAACACCACCAGAACAAAGGCTTGTATCCCAGCATTGTAAAACTTGGCCGGCTGGTTACGAAGCGCTTTTTAAACGGCTGTCTTCATCCTTGTACGCATTTTCCAGTCTTTTGTTGATCTCTATAAGGGCTTCTCCCTCTGCAACAAGAAATTCTAAGACAGCTCTTCTTCAAAAAATCTCTGTTTGCAGTTGCGACTGAGGCATTACTTTCTGAACTCCCCTCGTAGAAGGCACTCGCCTTGTGGTTCTCAAATGCCAAAAATACATCAAAAAAAATCAGCATCAATGTCTCTTTCCCGAAATCATGACCCGGTTAGTCAGGATAATCCACAGACCTTGTTGTGAGCAGTTTCATGTAGGAACTAATTTCCTTCTACCAAACTATCCATCTGCTGTTAGCTAACGTTTAAAGCCCAGCTGAGGAGGACGCCATTAATGTTTACATCTCACACCGTCATGGGCCTCACATCTATGAGCAGATCCACGCCTCCTTCTGCACGACGATACGGTTGGCAGGTGATATACACTCAATGAAACTGCTCACAACAAGATCTGTGGATTATCTTGAGCAACTGGGTCATGATTTCTGGAAAGAGACTTTAGTGCTGAGTTTTCCAAATGTATTTTCTGGCACTTTGTGCATCACAAGCAGAGTGCCATCTGATACCATTATACTGGAGAGAAGGCAGACTTCTCTATGACCGATATCTCCAACGCTCTGCAACTCACATCAAAACAATCTGAACTGATAAAAAGCAATACAGGTAAGAGGAAAAATATGTATTTTTGATTTTGAGGGTGACTTGGCCCTTTAAAGTTTGATCCACATCTAAAGGGAAGCACCTTGAAAAACTTTGCTTCTAGCTTCTTGGTTTAAGTTTAGAAGCTAAAATAAAAAGCAAAACAACCAAAGAGTGTTTTCATCCATGTATCCATGACCTGCAGGAGCTGATCCTGTTTGTTAGTCTGCAGCGGCTTTTCAAATCCCCCACATACAGGTTGCTTTAGTGGTGAGTCAACACACCCACTGACACTTCCTGTCTGTCCCAGCCTCAACACATCCTCTTATGTTGCCACACACACACACACACACACACACACACACACACACACACACACACACACACACACACACACACACACACACACACACACACACACACACACACACACACACCTTAGAGACCCTTTCAGTTTTATTCACCTCCATCCATTAGATTCCATCCTCATCTAAAATGCAGCTGGATTTCCTCATCAGCAAGTCTGTATTGGTTCCTGCTGAAGTTGTGGAATATTTATACGAATTATCAAACATTGATATTGTTAAATCAATAGCTGGGGCTTCATATTGTAGCGTTGCTTTTTAGATGTAAAAATGAGTGGGTGGGAATTCGCCGGCACACACAGGCACACACTACAGCAGACCTTCATTCCCGCTCAGCTCGATCTGTTTCTGTCCATTTCTCCCTCCATCGCCCGGCAGCAAAACACCCCAAATCTGCAGATATATAATGCTATTATCTAAGTGACACTCAAGTGGTGAGAAATTGCCACTGTATCACACGCAATTTAAATGAAATTGAAACAACAATCCTTGTCTAAAGCGCTCCATTGCTCTCACTTATCAATCGCTCCAGTGTGTGGGCTGTATTAGCCATCACAGAAACACATTGTGCCCAAGGCCTGCACTTAACTATCTCTGCCTGATACATAACACGCAGGGAAAAAAACACACATTTGGTAAAAATAAAAATACCACTCAGTCTCACACATGTGGAGATTCATGCACCACAGAAACACAAACTAAGAGGTTGTTTGTTATGTTCTGAAATGTAATTGTTATTATTCTCCATCATGTGTCACAGAGAGGAAACACTGAAAAATGGGCACAGCAGGCAACATGAGATCAAACAAGAGGCAATTTTTGGGAATTTTTGTCTACATTTTATTAAATGCGCAACACTCACTTCCTACTGACCCTTGATTTTAGTCCATACTGTGTGTACTCTATGGGTTTGTGTGAATATATGTACAGGGTTAGCATCTCCATGGAGGCACCAGTCGTCTAACCTCTGGAAATATTGTGGAATTTCTATCAGAAATCTACAGACAAAGACAGAAAAACTTGCTGGGCAATATGACAAAATATACAATATTGCAGAAGCAAAAACCCTAACACTTCTGGCCCGAGATGAGCTGGGTCCTTCAAAATACAAGCACCAAGACACTTTGATTTATTTAACTGAATCAATGCCTTATTTATATGTGCTATACCAGTACATCATTTAACTTTTTACTTTACATTATTAAATATTATAGCAGTATTTTATCAAACTTTACTATAACAGTTTATGTAACTTTATTCTATGTCAATAGCTACTTTTTTTGTAACTATAGTGGTTTACAGTAGTTTAAAGAGGATTTCAAAATATCGAGATATATATTGTGTATCACGATATAGCCTAAAAATATAGTGATACTAATTTAAAGCCATATAACCCAGCACTAGGATAATTTTTGGAAGATCGGGGTCTGGAGGGTACAACTTTCTCATCCCAACTCTACAAATATTGCCACTTGGTCGGTGGACTTTTACATCTACATATGACGCATTAGGTGTCTACTGCGTCTATTGTTGACTTCCCGGATAAGCCTATCAGTTTATGCCTGCTACACGCATGCTACATGTGTCTTTTTAAAATACACTTCCGTTTTCACAGGAAATGTACAATTTCTGCTTGTTAGATGCAAACAGTCTTTTTTAAAAACTAAAAATGCCGATAAAATACCTTGTTTATTTTCTTGGGCAACAAAAGCAGGTGCAGGTTAGAAAAAACCATCATAGTTTTGCTCAACATTCATGGGGGAAGTGAATAGTGGTCTCCAAGTCCGGAGTTTGGTGGACCCATCTGCCCCCTCTCCTGCCTGCCCTATGAGAACTTTCAGCTCCTTCTAATCTGTTGTTACCAGCAGCATTTTAAAGTGACATCGTCCCGCTGTATCATACCATCACAAAAGGTGCCTTTTTGCATCAGTGTCTGATGCTGAAATCACTGACAGCTGGGAATGAGAACGGGCTGTTTGGGCACATAAACAGTTCATTTAGTGCTGCTGTTGTGTGAATGCGTTCAGCTATCACATGGTTCACTGCAGAGAATTTACACAATGAACACTTGTTATTTATCAGCAAAAACAGTCCTGCCTCTTAGCATGCATGTGATTAAGTTATTAACAGACAACGGCAAAATAAACACTTACTGTTTGGTGCAAAAAACAATTGGTTAGGGTTACAAAAACATCATGTTTTGGCTTAGAATACCCGCTTTTGTTGCTACAATCATGGCTGGACCTGACTCGAATTCTTGTTAAAAAATATCTGCTTTTGTTGGTCTAGGGCAGCCGTTTCACCTAAAGGTGTCATGTCATCCACATGTTATCTCAACTATATCATACACATGTTTTGTATCTCTTTGTGGTTGATCTGTGTCCCTTTGAGGTAAATGTGTGTCTTTTCTGGTCATGTTGTGTCTCTTTGTGGTAATTTTGTGTCTCTTTCAGGTCATCTTGTATCTTTTTTCTCATTTTGTGTCTCTTCCTAGTTGTTTTGTGTGTCATTAGCTAATTTTGTGTCTTTTTTTACTGGTTTTGTGTGTCTGTTTGTGTGTCCCTTTGCATCTCTTTGTGGTCATTTGAGTCTTTTTGTGGCTGGTATGTGTTAATTTGATAATTTGGCATGTGAAATCCAGATAGCCACCCTGACACTTTGGGCCCCTGGTCATCCCATTCAGTAATCCATCCATGACCATATGTGTGAAATATAAAAATCATATTTGCGCATTGCAGAAACATTTTATTCCGGCGACTGGGCTTGGCTTTACTTTATATCGTATCTGAGCTAAGTTTTGCAGGTTTGCCCATCATATTGATACTTCTAACTTTTGAATGACCACATTTTCATCCTGTGACTCTCACACCAACCTCCGGTGAAGCCAGCGGAGTCTTTTAGAAAATGATGAGGACAGTGCAAACTGCAATCGTAACAATAACCACTGAAACGATGCTGCAGAGAGAAGTGAAGCCTGAGCCCGGCGCTGCTGTTCAGCCATCCATAAAATGCCATTTTGAGAAGTGAGCATTTTTAAACTCACAGCTGATTGAGCGGATGCCTCAGACTTTTTAAGGTCGTGTTACCCAAATGTTTTTGACATAAAATATTCCCAAGCAACTCCGCCAGCTTAAAGAGAAGTTTTGCTCCAAACCCCTGCAGCCTGAAATTTAGACTGTGATGCAATCTGACAGGATATGAATGAACGTTACCATCAGATTCAGCTGCTGAAATTTGCTGCCACACACAAACGCAAAACAATTCCCTTCACTCTGCCTGTTCCTATCCCCGAACGCCACGCTGCCGTACAGTTAGCTGGTTTATAAATAGCAGCTTCAGTGTTGGAGGGAAGGTGGGAAGACGGGAGAAGAATGCGAGGATCTGAGAGTCGGTGGGAACGAAAACAAGAGAGGGCGACATTTCAAAGAAGGAGAGGAAGGAAGGAAGGAAAACAGGAAAGGGGGAGAGCAACCTGTGCAGGGGTTGGGGTTCGAAGAGGGGGCGATAAACGACAGAGGGAAGGTAGCAGGAGGGATGAGGAGGAGGGGCTGATAGGAGCGTTAGCGGCCTGTGGAAAAGAAGAGGAGATTTTAAAGGTCTAAACTCTCCCGAGGGAGGCCATGAGTGACACTGGAACAATAACTGCCTCTCTCTCATTTTCTCACAATTCTTCTTTCACCTCCTTCTCTTTCATTTTTTTCTTATTTATCACTTTCTCTCTAACCCCCGTAATATTTTTCTCCTCTCTCCCATTGTTAACCACTTCCTCTGTCTTTTCTTTCATCCGCCTCGTGCCAGTCCTTCATCAGAATACCACACTCTGTACATCTAACGCCTCCAGTCAAGACGTACAGTCGTCTCTCGATCACTTTGCTTTTTTTTTCTGCAGCCACTTTGTCGCCGTCTATCGCCGTCTGTTGCTCACTTGTTTTTTGCTGCTGTGGCAACATGAAAAATTCCCCTCTTGCTTTGTCCTTCCTTTACGAAAACACCTATTTTTCCCACTGCCCCCTCTCCTTCCAACTCTGACTCACAAACGGCGACATTAGCGTGCCCTCTTACATTTACCGACTCTGAAAAGACAAATTGACTCAACGGCACTCACAAACACACACACACAGAAAAACACAAATCCATAAATACGAGCGAGTGAGCGGCGTGTGGCCACCAAGCACTAAAATTATGAGTGCACAAAAATTACTGCAATCAGCGAGCAATTATGATGAATAAAAAAGGAATGGTTATAATCTTAGAGGCTAAAAGCTTCTTTATTCCTTTCAGCAAGGCACTTCAGAAAAGAGGTATGAGAGCTGCAGAGAGAGAGAGAGAGAGAAAGGAAAAGGTGAGAGAGAAAACAGAATGAGAGAGCTCTATGAAGATCAGCATAATTGAATAGTGTGCTGCACACTCAGGCTGATTTTATGTAAAACTGCACTGCAAAATCTCCCCACAGCACTGCAGTGAACATCTTAGTCTTAAAGGTAAAACATGCATTTTTGGTAAAATGAAATTTGACATAATGAAATAAATCAGCTAAAATTGTTAAAAATCTGCCAGTAGCCTGAGGTGTCATTATTTAACAAAAACTCAAACCAATTACAGGATGCATTTTCATTTCTCAAAGTTTTAAATCAGTAATTGTGGAAACAGTTTGATGTTTGACGAGTTAGCGACTATAGAGCATAGCTTTGTAAGCTACCAGTTACTTCACAGTGGAAACCATGAAAACCTCTCTAGAATACTTTTTTTTCTAAATTGACATGTTTCCATTAAGCAAACTTTCTATGTGCAATTTCGATTTGCACAGTTAAAGGGTTAATGGAAACCCGCCTAATCATTAGTTTGGCACGGCATTGTAGCTTTTCTAGAAAACTGTGCGTGTTGCAGTGTTTTGAGTTGTCAAGAGAACACTGCAAAAATAGACGTGATGGTCGCTGCTGCCAACCGAGTCAGCGTGAAGGACCGTCTCCATCAGCCGCTCCGCTCTTGCTCTCTCTGCCTGGAAAGCACAAGCTAACATCTGAAACTGAGCTGTGTCACGGTCCTGATATCACACCAAATGACTCGAAATGGTTATTAAACGCGTTAATAACTGTTGACTAGCCATCTCCATGTTTGCTTGTGACATCCGAGTTGAGAGCCGTGTGCAAACCCTGACCCAGAGTGAAAAAATGTTGTGTGTTGCCAAGTTGAAAAATACTTTGGGTATCGTCCCTGTGATGCGGATCTGCCCCAAAATTGAATGTCTTCCTCTTTGGCCCGCGCTACACCCTTTCATCAGGTTTCATGAAAATTGGACTAGTTTCCTGTAATCTTGCTGATAATCAAACTCACAAACTGAGCTGAATTCATGACCGACTTGGCGGAGATAATAAATAAATACTCTAAATATTGATAAATAAATCTTTTAAGTAATGTTTTATATTAGTGCAGCCATTTTCTAGTTTCTAGAGGACCCCAAAGACAAAGTGCTTGTTTAGTGTCCTTCACTAAATGTTTGACCTGATTCTAACTGAAAATACGCCTCGGAAAAAAATACTGTAAAACGCTTTTTATCACAGTTTGAAACGGCTACTGATGATGCAGCCAGTGTTTCACGGTCCGTTTTTGTTGGGTTTTTTTCTTTTCTCAGTGGAGACAAAAGAGGCGAAATGTGGAGGACATGAAGTTGCATCGAGCGCAGCTGCAGTACAAAGGGGTGTTATGACAGAAATTGTTTTAATGATCTAAAACATCAATGGTAAATGTCAGGAATTCGGTATCAGTCCCTTGCTGAAGCTCCATTGATCGACCTACAGACAAACCCTCCAGGGCTGATTGAAGATATTCTGTGTAAGTGCACACAAGAGTGTGTGAGAGCAGCTGATTTTTTTAATGTTTTAAGAGCAATTTTACAACAAAAGAAAAAGAGGGCGAAGGATGAGAAGGATCAGAAATTATGTGGCAATCGAGGACGCATTGGATGATGACTTGGCCAACTAGAACAAGTGGGACAGCGGAAGAATCATAAATAATTTCAAGGCAGCTCCATCACTGTGCACTCAGTGTAATTAGCCTTCTGAGACCAGACAAGAGCCATCCAACCCACGGCTTTTTGGTTCTACGGTACGTGACGGTTATGAGCCGCCCGCGGAGAAACAAAACACACATGCAAAAACACACACGATGTAAAGCAGGTCTGATGGGATCTCTAAAATCCCACTGCACAGTGCGGCACGCTCTCTCTCTCTCACACACACACACACACACAAACGTGCACAAACACACAAGCTAAGCGCAGCGTGACCTTTTTGAATAAATCTGCCTATCAGTGCTCTCTGTGTTTGTGTGACAGATATCTTTGGATATGCGACACTTCACAACCTTATCTGCAGCCAGAGTTCCCCTTTCATTTTCTGACAGCTCTGTGTGCGAGTCCTTTCTCCCCATATGTCTCTACCCACTTAACAGATTAAAACGCACACACACACACACACACACACACACACACACACACACACACACACACACACACACACACACAGACACAGACACATTTTGTTACTTGCTTCCCCAAATAACATCGAGGGTAGAGAGGGGTGGGGGGGGGGTGAAATGGCATTGCTCTCTAAATGATCCAGAGCAAATGAGTTTATCTCAGAGACAGACAGCCCCCAAACCATTCAGGATCAAACTAGGTCACACTCAGAGAGGGAGAGAGACAGGGAGAGGCTGGAGGAGAAAACACAAATGAGGAGGGGAAAACACATAAAGAGGAAGAGAGAAAGAATGAGGGAGAAAAAGGAGGAGTTAAAGAGCGACCCTGGCTGAATTTATCTCCTCTCTGCCTCCCCCCCGTCCCCTCCCGCCTCCTCTCTTCTGTCTGTGTAAACACAGTGAAGCTGACATTTCGAGTTGTCCCCTCTCTTAAAAGAGCTGTCACCTACCTAGTCAAATTACATCAAATCATGTGGAGGAAGAGGAGGGGAGGAGGAGAGGAGGGGAGCGACGCAAGGTGCTTCAAAGGAGGTTTTTCAACAGGACCAAGAAGTGAGGACGTGCCGTGTCTGGAGTGGAGAAGCAGCCGTTTTAACAAACAGCAGAGTGGGCTGCGTCTTTGTGGCGGCACTTCAGTAGTTTAAAGAGATCGGGCCGCCGTCTGAGTACAGCGTGGATTCAGAACTTTGCTGCACTTGTGCTGGGAGTAACATATTTGAGTGATGCAACTTGTTATGATGGCTAGATTAACTTGCAACATTGCCCCAGCGGTGACAATGAGCTGAGGGCCCCTGTTGGCCCAATCACTCTCACTGCACACAGTAGAATACGTAGCCATCTTAATTATATTTTGCCAAGAGACCAACCAGTATCCCTGTGGTGGGAAGCTACCTGGTCCAAGTTTGCTGTGTGCCAATTAGCCTAAAGGTAATTTAATTAAAGGATGGCACTTTAAACACAAAATGAACTGGAATAATGAAGGCCTTAAAGGTCTGGATATAATTTTAAGTCCGGGTAAAGTGATAATTGAAATGTGTTCTGTGTTTGTTACATCACAGTAAGATGTGTTATTAAACACATCACACAAAATATCGACAAAGATGTAAAAGACAGTCTCAAAATCATGAAAAAATGCACAAAAAATCTCTGATCTGAAATGCTGGGGGGCGTGTCCGCTGCAGGAGCAGAGACCACGCCCATTCACGGGACTATGCTAATGATACTTCTCGTTTACATATATACAGATATTTATACTGCTACATCATCAGGGGCGGGGTTAAGATGAGTATAGCTCCAGTGTGTCATCGAGCTATGGTTTTAGGCCCGCCCACAAAAAACTTAAAACAGGAAAATGGTGAAAAAATAGTCAACCGTCTAACTCCACACTTCAGTTCTATATAGTAAAGGATCTTTGTAACATGTTTCCAGCATTTATTATGTATTTCTTTAACAAGAGGGGCCTCACTAAATTTCCTTGTGCTGTGTGTATATTGACAAATAAAAAGCATTTATTCATGAACAAGAGGACTGCTAATTAGAAACCTGCAGTCTTTTCAAAGAAAATAGATTTTCATTTATTTATTATTTTATGTTTGTTGATATGTTTTCTCTGATGATAAACTCCCCATTAATTTTTTTATAGCATGTTCATATTTATTTTGTATATATTATTGTTTATCAGATTATTGAGTGTTACAAATCAACTAAATTCATTTTAAAAAATCAATTAAAAACAATGGATTGCCAGAAGGCCAGTCATCTTTGGGAACAACCAGGATGTATTTGGCTGAAGTTTGTGCTCTTTTTTTCCTGTGTAATATATTGAACATAGCAAAAGCAACTGTATCCTGTTCAAAGCACCCTGCTTTATTTTTTGTTAATTCTTCATTCTTCATGCAGCCAACGTTCTGAGCTGTGAATGTGCTGAATGAGCAGTTTTGTCGATATTATCTTAAAGTAAGTTTTGATAGATTTTAGGGGAGTTGGAGAGTATTGATGGAAAAAAGAGAGTAAAGGCAAAGAAGTGCACGTATTTAAAAAGAAATTAGAATTAAAGATATTGAATTTCAGTCTTAGCTGTTAAAAAAAGATACATTACTTATCAGCCGACTCACTCAGTTATAGCAGGATTAATCAGACGGTTTAAACAAGTCAAAGGTTCATTGTTTTTATTTATTTTTTCTTAAACTTGAGTGTAATTTCATTTTTATTTTGTATTTCTACAAACTGCACCCACTGTGATTTCACTCTGAAGCTCAGTTTCCACACCTACAGCACCTATAGTGCCCCGGGCTGTCTGACGAGACGAGGTCTCTGAATTTCCTCTTCCAACATTTCTGTGTTTTTTTCCTCATGTCCCAAGGATATTTATCTTTGTTTTCTTAGAGAGCTCACTGTAGGTCAGGAGCTTCTGTCTATGAGCAGGAAAACCACTGAGACACTGTATTTGATATCGGGCTATATAAATGTGAAAAATGAGTAAAAATCAGTACATAAAGAAAGTGAAAACACAAAATCTGCATGTTCATACTTAACAAGAGCTGAAAAGTTCAGTTTACATGGATTAAAATAAAGTTTTTATTATTCTAATAAAATAAAATAAAATCTTGTGATCATTATTCACTCCCAAACACAAAGTTTATGTGTCATTTCAAATTTGCTGCGGACGGGGCTGATGTTTGGACATGCTTTTTCAGATGTGACGGGCACAATATTTGCATAAAAATATGAGATAATTTCAGTTGGAATTTGTACTGATTTGTTTATAAAAGTCCTTCAAATAACAATATGAAGTCTATCGTTTATTATTCATATAATTTACTGCTCCTACCTCCCTGTTTGCACTACTGTATCTTGTACATTGTAGATTTGTGCATTTTTAATGATGTATTGTTTTATGTGTTTGTATGTACCTCTGCTGTGTTTAAGCAAAGCCAAAGACAGACAAATTCCCACTGAGGTGGACAATGAAGTCTGTCTATCCACCTCTCTATTTAGAGCGTATGTAGACGTGTACATCGACTGCAAAGCAGGAACATGTGACGACTTGAGTTGAGAACGTGTTGGTTTGTTCCACACAGACCGCGATGGAAACCTCTGCAGCCAACCTCGACTGGAAATAGTCCGACCTGTCGTCAATTCCACCAGGATGATGGCAAAGATCTCCGAGTTACAATTTTGTTCCAGCCGAATTAACATTTTTTTCGCCATCAAAATATTGCCGACTTGAAATTAAGTTTTAGCTATTGTGTTCCCAGTCGCCCCGGCTGAGTAATTTCTCTCCATGTCAGGTTGATAATGAAGAGATCAGTCCCGAGCCACACTGAATATCTGACTCTGCGTTTGCCAACTGCACATTCATCCTCCTTTTTAGCTTTTCACTCTGGCAGGTGTGAAAAAGAACTCCGGAGTCAATTTGGCACTCAATACCAGCTGGCTGAGCAGCACGGTTTAGAGGTTAAGCTACTAGGGGTAATACCTGCACGAAAATGTGCAAATGCAAAAGTGGGTTGTAATATTTGAAGGACTTGGGGTGCGCTCAATTTCAGCCTTGCCAGAAACTTGGAATGGCCTCGAGAGTGGAGGAGAGATCAGTCATATCAAGCGCTCCCCGGGTTATTTCAAGCGTTTGGAATATATTCAAGTGCTATTTTGCCCAGGTCTGCAGCCAAGGGAGCACTTTTAATATTCAACCTACTTCACCGCTCAGTTCACTCACTCCTGCACACACACACACCACATGTCACTTGAAGCCACTTCAAACACACTTCACACTACAACTTCAAGTCCCACAGGCCCAAATCGGGGTCATGTTCTCCTGACAGCCAATCATCACGCCCCTGAGTGTGAGGCTGTGACTCCGTGTGTGTGTGTGTGTGTGTGTGTGTTTGTGTCTGTGTGTGATTCCCCATCACTGGGACTCAGATCATGTTTATATGCATGTGTGTGTGAGTGACAGAGAAATAAATAATAAAGCCAATCATCGCCAACCAATCATCAGTCATTCAGACAGCTATTTGGACACCTGGGTGCCCCGGCAATGCCATGGCAACAGCAGCTGTCTGTTACCAGGTAACTGTGCATAGGCAATGAGCTCGGGGTGTAGGCAAGAGCAGAGAGGCATTGTGGGGGACGCAGAGGTCAAGAGAGGGGCGCACGCACTCACACACAGGAGAGGGTGGAAGGTCAAACATGCAGACAGGTGGCAGGTGGAGGTCAGAGGATTCAAATGCATGTCTGCAAGCACAACACACACACACACACACACACACACACACACACACACCCCGACACACACACGCACACACACGCACACACACATACACAAACACAGAACGCAGGCGCAAACCCACACATACATAAACATGAAGACAACAACCTAAAAGCCCTCAAAATACACAGATTAATGCAGAAGCTTGAGCATAAATGAGGACGAACACACACACACACACACACACACACACACACACACACACACACACACACACACACACACACACACACACACACACACACACAAGAGACTCTGCAGCAGATACATAGAAAGTTACACGTGCACTTTCAGAATAACACACAAAATATAAACCCACTCACAAATCCTAAAACATACACATCTGCACACATGCACACAATTACACACTTACAGTTGATACACTGTGCAACCATATGGCACACTCGCTCACACACTCACACACACACACACACACACACACACACACACACATCTGTATCCGCACACTGACTAATCTTCTCACCCTTTTAGATGGTCTGTTGCATTTAAACTGTCTGGGGACTGGGTATTACACTGATGGCGGCAACATAGTGTTTGCGCGTGTGTTTGTGTGTATGCACGTGTGTGTGTGTGTGAGAGAGAGAGAGAGAGAGAGAGAAAGCGAGGGGGATAAAGGGAGAGATACAGTTTGTATTTGTAAGTAAAATTTTGGGTGTTATGATCAGGTTTTAAAAACATGGTTATGTTTTGCATTTTTATCATATTTATCTATCATTTTTTATCATATTTTGGAGCAATAACAATGTTTCAAATGTTGCTGCAAAGAAGCCTCTAAAACACAAACACACATATTTTAACCCGCATGCACAGAAACTCTCTACAATCAGCACAGTTTCAACATTAGTGTCACCAATTCAGTATGTGACCAAATATCTCTCCTGCTGTCGCTGAGTTATGACACTAATAACGGCCAGAAAAATGTTCATGATGTCACAGTGAAGTTTGACCTTTTGGATATAAGATCATCAGTTTGTCTTAAATGTTGTCATAACTTGTACATCAATTCTTCAGTTATGGCCAAAAACCTAATTTATGAGGTCAAAGGTCACGATTATTCTGAAGAAACGGGAACGTTTGTGCCAAATTTAAAGACAGTCCCTTAAGGTGTCCTTGAGATATTGCATTCACGAGGATGAGACGGACAGATAAGAACATAATGTCTCTTGTCACTGCTGTTGTCTACGTGGAGGAATAACATAAGTCATATAATCACATATAAGGTGATTTTGAAAATATACAAGGTGAAAAACATCACATACATTCAGTCAAATTAAGATTTGCAGATGTTTTCTGGCGTCGTAAACGCCTGGACCTAAACCGCCTGGACCTAAACCGCCTGAAAAGATATGATAATATAGATTTACCATTTACCATACCATTATCTTTTGCATCATCCCATTTACTTATCTAACGATTAAAAGCCTGCAGTGTTAAGACGGTGGGCGGAGATAAGACAGAGAGCACAAAGGAAGTTTATGTGCCGTCTTTATTTGCCCTTTGCTAAAATTAAATGTTTATAGAGTGCTGACCTTTGCTTCGATTTTTGTCAATAAATGCAAACACGAGACTTCATAATAAAAGAGGCTTGTTGGCAAATGTGTTCTTGACGGTTAATACATGAGTGTGTTTATTTCTTATCTTACTGCGTGGTGTGTGTGTGTGTGTGTGTGTGAGAGACAGAAAGAGAGAGTGAGTGTTTGTGCAGGTGTTTGTATTTTTCAGCTGTCTTTCCTTGTGAATGAAAGTTTAAATGACATTTCACACCTCCGCACATGTGATTTTTTTCTCTTTATTGTGTATTTGTGGCCTGTCTGTCTCCATGAAGTTTGTGTGTTTCTGTTTGTGTGTCAGTGTTTATGTCAGTGTATGTGTGTGTGTTAGCTCCACTTCCTGTGACACTGTTCTGTGCTCGCGGGGAGCCGTATGCTAGCTGCCATCCACTGCCACACCGAATCACTCACACACACACACACACACACACACACACACACACACACACTCACACACAAAGCCCAAGGCCCCCGTGGCCTCCCTGTCCTTGGAACCCTATCGGTCATCTGTCCCCTCGCTGCTGACCTACACACATACACACACTCTGTCTGACACACACACACACAGAAACAAACACACAAAACAAATTCATGCATGCATACAACAACAAGGTGAATAAACACACAGCCACTACCCAAAAATAGTACACATCATAATATCATGCACACACTCACACACACACGCAAATGCACATAAAGGGCACAGAGATAAACAGAAATATGAAAAGGGACAGACACAATGTGTGCACAAACATTAACACACAGGACACACACACACACACACACACACACACACACACACACACACACACACACACAGAGCCCGTTGCAGTCTAGATTTAATGTATCTTTACAAGAGGAACACAACCTGCTCAAAACCTCTGAAAGATGCATAATTAAAGGAACAGTGCGTAAGATTTGGGGGATTTAGTGACATCTAGAGGTGAGGACTACACATAGCAACCAGCTGAAACTCCTCCCATTAGATTTAGAATTACTCATTCATTTTCATTCATTTCACTTTATAAACACCATTATTTCAGTTGCTTCTTTGTCTCCTATGGTTGTATCTCTCTTAAAGTACACTAGATTGCCTCCACAATCTCAGGTATTGCCCAATTTCATCCATTAATCCATAAGCTTTCAGGAAATGTGCACAAATATGTACAAAACGTACTGACACAGAGTACGGACAGAAGGCTCCATCTTCTCTGCCTCGGTATCTAACCTTGAATGAGGCCTAATTCTTTGATAATTTCGGATGCAGACATTCAAGAGGCTTTTAACGGGAGCTGAATTGTCTGCAGAGGTCTCTTCCTCTCAAACACAAACGGGCCAGGTGAATACAACTGGTAACAAAGAATAAATCAGTTTCACTTTTAAAAAAATAGTTTTTTGACATTGCTCAACTACTATGCCAAAAATGCACAAATAAGAAAACTCAAATGGCCGTATCTAGAGCCAGTGTTTGGTTTGTGCATTTGTTCGTTAGTGTAGGAACACAGAGGTGCAGCATGTCGGACTACGTGGATGAGGGCCCCCTCCCTCTATAAATGTCTCATTTTAAGGCAAAAAAACAGTAATAGTTATTTTCAGGTGATTACGCACTGAAGAAAAGTATTATATTTTACTCCATCTTTGCCAATACATCCCTCTAAATCCTACACACTGGACGGTTTTAGCATCCTTAAAAGACAAAAAAAATCAGCTCTATACCTTTGCAAGATGCTTAATTAATATTAAAGAGCTCGATTTTCTTTATACAAAGACAGAAAAAGTAATATGATATGTAGACAGAAGACTGGTTTTGGTTACCAAGAGACAGTTTATACGATAAAGGCACTGCAGAAGCCAGTAATAATTCTCGTTCATTTAAAGTCAGAATTCCTGCCCCTGTGGATGTGACTGATGGTTTTAAACGCTTTCTTCACGAGTATTTTTAGCAAACGATGCTGCAGACATATTCTCAGCACTGGCAGGTTTGTGATACAGCTCACAGTGACAAAAAAAAAAGAAAAAAGACTGTTAAAGCTCACTAAGCTCACAGTGAAGCCAAAGATGTTTCCTACAAAAAGTTAAATGCTTCATGCTGTTCAGAAAGACAGTGAAGGATGTGTGTTTGCCGGTGCCAGCTTTGGTTGCTACGCAGCAGCTGCCAGGAACACATTTAAAGAGACAGTACGCCAAACGGTCTGGAAGAGGTTTACATGACGTTTGTGATCAAGAGACGTGCCGCACGAACACAAGCCAAGATGGTGTTTTTTTTGATGGATAGATAGATAGATTAATGTATTCAGCTGCTCGCATTCACTCAAACAATAGAGACATAATAAAATATAATAAAAAACAATAATGAATTTGATTAGAAAAGTGCTGTCATGCTCACATGTCCGTTAAAATGACAAACAATTACTGCATGAAGTATAACTTAAGATAACCATGGAAACAAGACAGGTAGGTTGCTTTTAACAGCGTGACTTTGTTTTCTGCACTGATGTGTTTCTTTGTTTTGTGATGTGTATGTTTGTGTGTGTGTGTGTGTGTGTGTGTGTGTGTGTGTGTGTGTGTGTGTGTGTTTATTCAGATCCATCTGCTCTTGTTTTAGTCTTAATTATTGTAATCAAGGTATATAACGGTGAATATTGCGGCAGAATTTGGGAATATTCTAGTATGAAATGAACTTTTTATCTATGTAAAAACAAAAAAATGGGAGTATTCACTTCCTCCGACTCCTTTTCGGACATGAAATAATGCTTACGTTTGTTTACCGAATATGTCTGATTCATTCTGGTGTTTTTCTTATATTTTATTTTGTTCTCCTGTTTTATTTGGCGTGTTCAAAATAAAGCTATAACTATCTAACTAAGTGAAACAGTGCTTGTGCTTGCTGCCCTGTTAGCATCTAAATCTCGCTGGTGAAACAGACAACGGGAACTTTTCATCGATAATGACAATATGATTACTTTAACAAGCTTCACTGTGAATTCTTTTCTTTTTCAGGGGCGGAAACATTTAATGAGAGAGTAAAGCTGCCGTTCGGAGCTATCCGTGCTTTCAATTATAATCCACACATCCAAGGACAAAAACACACTCTTACAGCGGTCGGATGAGAAAAAAAGCTCTGTGTTATTATCATCGCTTGTCTGAAGGATCTAACTACAACTTGAAGTGACTACATACTTTCAAATAGCGGTTCTTACTTTTTTTTTGGCTTGTGACCCCTTTAAATAAAGCAACTCCACACTCCTTATCACTGACTGCATTTGTCCACCAGTTATAAGCATTTTAAACAGTGACACTGTCCTCTCATTTTGTTTAAATAATATTTATGGTAATTTATCAACTGATTAAACTTGGATTTGTCTTATTTTGGATGCATTTCTTTTAATGGTGGCATGTAACATTTACTTAAGTATGTGATTAAAGGTCCAGTGTGGAGGATTTAGGGACATTTATTAGCAGAATTGGTACATTCATAACTTTTGTAATGATCTGAAAATAAGAATAGTTGTGTTTTCATTAACTCAGAATAAAAATGTATATCTACATAACTTGCACGTCCCCTTTTATGGAGTCCTCCATTTCAACACATTCTCATCCCAAATCATCAAATATTGCTGTTTGGTCACTGGACTTTTAATTTACGTCTGCATGTGAAGCGTCTTTTGTTGGAAACTGGGATCACGTGTCAATTTAAGTCTGTTACATGAATTGTGTCTTTTAAATTTTACTTACGTTTTCACAGGAAATGTACAATTTCTGCTCGTTAGATGAAGTCTTTTTCAAAATAAACATTCAACGTTGGTAAAACACCTTGTTTTTACATTTATTTATTATCTCTGAAATGCACTGTTTCTTGAATTACAGAGTTTTCTTTTTTTCCCAACATTGTTGGAAAAATTTGGGATAATTTAAGTGCAATTGTTTGGTATTATTACTGTAATAATATAGATTTTTTCCCCAGTTATGAGTAGAGTAACTAATACTAATTAAATTTCAGTAATAATATTTCAGTAACACAAAATCCAAATATGTGGCTACTTTTGTTATCACCCAGATACTTACTTAAAATATAACAAAAATCATTTTTGTGAAGATCACAGTGCACATGCAAAGGCAAGTCACAAAGCAGTGATCTAGTTTGCAGGATAGAAATGAAACGTTCAGGAGCCGGAAATATCCCCATTACTTTGATTTTGTTGGGAGGAAAGATAAAGTTGCTCCAGTTGGTGGTACTAAGAATCTTTCACTGCGAAAAACACGACCTCAAACCATTTTAATGTGAATTGAAATACTTCTTCCACCACTGTCTGCTTTAAAGCAAAAATGATGATTTGAACACAAATTTTCTTTTTATCTTCTGCTTAAGTTTGGCATCATAAAACTCTGAGAAAATAAACTCAGCAAGGAAACAAATCTAACACGTGTCATTGCATTCTCGTCATGTCCGCGAATGTTTCCTCCGCAGACGTGACGTGAAGTCGACTCAACCTCATCTATTTCTTTATACCAGGACACCTCACAGAGTATTATCGCTTACATAAAACCTTCGACACGACTGTGTGGGTCTGATATTTTGCTGCTGTGGATTTCACAGCTGCAGGTATTAGAAGTCACACTGTTAATAACTTCTGCCAAATGGGTTTTCTGTGTGCGCTCTCAGGTTATGTAACTACGCTGGAATTTAACCCTTTGTGTGCAAATTGGTTTGATTTCTTTCAAAAACATGGGAGGTCAAAAATGACATTTCTAGGATTTTAGGACATTTCAAGTATTTTAGGGTGTTTTTTTATTTTAGGACATTTCTAGGAATTTTGGATATTTCTCAGATTTTAAGACATTTCTCGGATTTTAGGATGTTTCTAGGATTTTAGGAAATTTCTAGTATTTTAGGGTGTTTTTTTATTTTAGGACATTTATAGGATTTTTGGGTATTTCTCAGATTTTAAGGCATTTCTCGGATTTTAGGATGTTTCTAGGATTTTAGGACCTCCGTTGGGGGGTGTGGGATCCTCCACTGGCACTTTTTTGATAAACAAGCTCTGTTTTGATGCTTTTTTATGAACTCTGGCACCTTATCTCTACTAAAAGTACAAAAACAATTCCCAGTGTTAATGAATTTATTTTTATTATGAATGAGAAAATGGTTGGGGGGCATCCGGCACCCTATCGGGAGCCAGATTTAGCCTGCTCGCTGTAAATTAAGTATCACTGGTTATAAGCTTGTAAAAGGCGTCAATGTTGAGCCAGGTTTTAAAGGGTTAAACCTCACTTGCTGCGTATGATGTCACTAAGTGTGGATGACAGCACTGATGCACAGACGCCTGAGTTTACACTTGCACGCTTTAGGCTCCGCAGCCTGTTTGTACATGACAGGTATGCAGGTATTTGCCTCCTAAAACAAAAACACTCACGCTGCAGCTGTCTGGGCTCCGCTGTGTGTTTGTGTGTTTGTCTGGAAGTGATTTGTTGCAGCCCCAACAGCTAGCTATGAACTTTTTGACCTCAGACAATATCCTCCCTTGACTCAATGCTCCTGGGTGAACACACACACACATTAAAGTCACACACACACACCGCAGGGCTTACAGCTGATTTTTCTTCCCCGGCATTCGGCGACCAAGGCAACCATTTTCTCATTCTGTACACTTCCTACACACTCATCCATCACTTTGCACCTCTGTTAAAGACTCCTCATCTTAAGTCTTTTTCTCTACTCTCGCTCTTCATGACCTCATTTCCTCCATTTATCCCACCTTCTCCTCCGCCTCATCCACACCTACTCTTCTTCTTTTTATATGCTTTTTGTTTTTCTCCTTTGTTGTCCATTTCTCTCCCTCCCTCATTATCTCTTTTCTGCATTTCCATCCACTCCATCATCACCTATCTCCACCCTTCTCCGAGCAAAACACTTTCACTGTTGATAAAGAAATTATGTATTTAAGAGTGATGGAAACCCATTACTCAGATAAATAATTATGCATGCTGGGCATTGTTGTCCTGATGAATGGCTCCGTGTCAGCTGAAAATTGGCTTTTGACGTTGCGAAATGTCAACTGTAAAATATCTGTCCATCACCGACTCTCAGAAATGTCTTCCGCCTCTTTTCTGCTGAGGTGTTTATACGTGACTTTTCCCGTTTTTTATTGCTGAGCACATTTATTTGTTTTTCCCGTCCTGATAAAAGCATGAAACATGGCCGCCATTAGCTGACATTAAGGAACAATAACAACATGAATCCCACAAATCTTCCTGAAAGGGTTCCAGTTTCAAGTGGAAGTGGTTCTTAATTTATGTTTCTGCACCGAAAAGTGCTCGTCAACTGAATGGAAACTCGCTATAGCTTCTAAAAGAGGCATAAAACTCCGGTGAAACATGAGCGAGGAGGAGGTAGAAAGACAGGGGGAAAAGTTGTAGAAGAAGAAAGCAGAAAGAGATTACCAAAGAGGGATCAAGAGACAAGACAGGAAGAGGAGAGCTTGTACTCCTCAATACTTAAAAGAAAGTAAAGTATTAAGAGTGAGCTCTGGAAGAAGAAAGGGAGGAGGAGGGGGAATAGACAAATAGACAAAAACAAGAGAGAAAGAAAGAAAAAGAGGAGCAGAGGGAGATGAACTCTTCCCTCAGAGCTCTTAAGCTCTTGTTGTGTACTGTGATGAGCGATAGTGTTTGCGGGGTTAACAGCCCGAAGCCCTGGGATGGAGGGAATACACAACACACTCACAAATCTAAAGGGAGGAGGACGAGGGTGGAGTGATTGTACACACAGAGCAGAGAGGGATGAGGGCGGCAGAGAAGGCTACGACCCCAGAGAACACCTAATGGGGAGAGAGGAGTGCGTTGTGGGAAAATGGGAGAGATAAGGAGGAGGTGGAGAGAGAGCAAAGTGGCGACCAGGAAGACGCGGGTTTGCAGCACCCAGAACACACATGAACAGCTGGTCAGAGCAGCATTTCAGACTGAAATCAGATCATTTTAAAGGGATCTACGCTCGTTCATCTGCAGATTTATTCTCATTTTATTGTCCAGATTTGCTTTTTTTGCAAAGTTTGTGGCCATTAACACGGGAACGGCTCTGGCATGAAACATTCAACTTTTGTTGTGGTTTGGACACAATAATTGCATTTTTGGGGCCTGAAAACACAAAGTGTAACCTTTGAAAATGCAACACCGTCTGTCACCATGTAAACTGGCAAAGTGCGGATCTCCTGAGAGCAGCGACGTCACGGCTGCACTCTGCACATACACGCGCCGTCCTTCTGTGGTGTGTCATTACAAAGTCACACCGCCAAATACTGGCCTGGCATGCATACTACAGCGTTTTTGGTTGTTTTTACGTACGCATCTATAAATCCCTGCTTTGCCAGGGTTAAAACTTTGCCACTGTCATGTTGCCATTGGTCAGTTGTACAAGTACACAGTCATATAGCTGCTCTTTTTTGGCTATATGAACAACTTTGCTCTCAAAGTGCAAGAAATTATGAAAAGGTGACAAGAAAATGACCTGAAAATTATTTTTTTAAGAGAGACAGTGAGAGAAATGAATAGAGGTTAATGATAATAATACAGAATATTAAAAAATATGTGGAAAACTATTATTATTATCATTATTATTGTTGTTGTTGTTGTTGTTGTTGTTGTTGTTAAGTATTTTCAAAGGGTAAAACAGCCGTTTGAAAAGACTGACTAAAATGGCCAAACTTTGTAAAAAATGTTGCTGTTAAGGCAGGCCTAAATCCTCCTGATGGATTTCAAAGAGCACACACAGTTAGAGACCAATAAATATTTATTTTATCTTTTCTAATAATGATTCCAATGATATCTAGCACTTTGACACATTGTTCATGTTGTGTTTGTGCCAATAAATCAGAAGAAATGGAAACAGACGAAGTGAAATGTGTGTGTTGGAGGTGTTTACATGACAGTGAGAAAAAAAAATCACGACTTTGCCATTAAACAAAAGCTTGAAAAGAATCAGACTTGGCTATGAAATGTGTGGAAAGCCACATTCAATGAACACGAAAACAGGAGGAGGAAATTGATTTTAACGAGTTGTATGTTCTCAGTCTGTGAGCACACGGGGGGGTGCAGTTACAGCCAGAATGACAAACACACTGATGCAAATCCAAAATCAATCCTGAGACTGAAAACGCTGGCAAGGAAGATCCATTAAGAGCAGAGTCTGATGTCGCTGATCAGTGAATGAAACATGAAAAAAGAAAAAGGGAAGAAAAACAACCAAGAAAACAGATCGCTGGCCATTTTGTTTCTGCTTTTCTTCCATTTCCAAAGCCTTTTTAAAGTCATGTTGAGTGTTTAATGTGCGCTGCAATGAAGCATGTCGAAAAAAAAAAAGCTCATCTCGCTCTGAACTAAAAGATCCAGCAAATTACGCTGCTGTCTTTAACTGTTTGTGTAGAAAACAACGTTCCCTCCGCAGTAATCGTTTACCTGCAACAGCTGCGGCATACTAACAACCTGATTGTGCAGAAGGAGAGGGTTAATGGCAGGGTTTTTATTTATTCATCCTGCAGGGATTAGCTTTGAGCTCATGTTCTGTACTAGCTGCCATTTGAAGAGATAGACCAGAAAATATGGAAACCAAGAGACCAAAACAGACTGTAAAAATATGAGACGAGAGAAAATAAGAGCAGCAGCAGGTTTGTTGGCAAAATATTCTTGCACATACAAAAAATTCAACTTGGTGGTTTCCCTCCCTGTAGGTTCCCACTCCACATGAATCAATACAAAATTACACACCACAGTTGGAAGCTGAGGAAATGCACTGGTGAGACAGGAGAGGAGAAAATTAAAAACAGTGAGTGCAATAAAGAAGACCATGCACTGCAGTGTCAACCTGTAAAAACATGCCAAAGACAAGCAGCAAAACACTGCTGCACAACAGAATTAAACTGAGGAATAAAAGACAGTAAATATGTTTGTCTGCTTTGAACAGCTGTCTTTTGGTCATTTATGTCATTGTGTGATCACGGCATCGGCTACAAACGAGAATTAAGACACTTCTTCCTGAAAAAATAACCTGCAGTAACCTGAGATATGTTGCATCTGTGTGTCTGTGTGTTCACCTCCTGAATGCTATTAAATGTTCACAAGTAAACACATCTCTTCCAAACCCCATTACCGCTCCCACACACCTGTTGTAGCCAAATACAAAAGTCTGACCTTGAAATGCTGGTATTACAGTCAAAGAACTGGATCAGTCATTCAGCGGCTTCCTCCACTTCCTTTCGTGCTAAAACGGCAGCTTACAGTTCAGCCGTGAGCCAAAACACATTTGTTAAATAAGTGACAATTAAGAAAAACCTGAAAAATATGCAGGTGTGAACAATTAAAGTTTCAACAGTTGGCTTAAAGAGACCTTTCAAACGAGTTTTCAAATGTGTGAAAGTTATTTGTGTCTTGTGTCATCTTTTTGCTGTGAGCAGAATAGTTCGAGTGTGAATTACAAGTCTGTTTCGTTATGATGGACAGTCAGTTATCTGATCTAAACAGGCCTTAGTGTAAGTGTATCTAATTTAAATCTACACTATTCAAGAGATATTTCACCCAAAAATGAAAGTTCTGTCATTATTTGCTCACTCTCACGCCGATGGAAAGTAGGGTGAAGTTTTATGGTCCAAAAAACACGGCTGGAGGTTCACGAGGAAAAGGCCCCAAACAATCGAAGCAAATGGTGATCAGGATTCAAACGTTAAAAAACTACAGAATAAAACCCCAAAATGTCTCCATACTGCTCTTCCTAAATAATCCAAGTGTCCTGAAGCCCCATCATGCCAAGTTGTTTTGAAAAAAGTCACTGGCGTCATGCTGTTAGACATAGTGCAGCCTTTAGGTTTTTGTGTGGGAGACCTTGAAAACATCCTGTATGAAGAATGCTGTAGCCATATCTAAGCCTAAAATGGCAATATTCAGAGCCGCCCATAAGGGGGGAAAAAGGGGGAAAGCTTTCTGGGGCACAGCCACTGGGGGAGGATGAGGAGGTGGCATGGAGGCCAGCAATAACCATGTTCATCCTAAATATAAAATGAGACACCACACACTCAGTCACGATTAACGTTTTAAGACTGGGAGCTGGACCCTTGGTGTAAGTTACAATGATGTAGAGATCAGAGCAGCGCTCCAGCTTGAATTAATAATATTTTGGGCAAAACACCCTTCTTCAGCACGCATTCTGTCAGTGTCATAAACAATGTACACAGGTGGGATTAATTAAAGGAAACCATAACCAACACAGCAAGTGCATCCTAACAGGGAGAGCCAAAACTTTTCATGGCACAGAATCTTACAGATTAGAGCACCGAGATGCACGAAAACTCACGTCATAAAAAAACAAAAACATTGACTTCATGAAATATTCGCTTCATAAAAAAACAAGCAAATGAATAATATCTTAAATAAAAGCAATGATAACCACATTGGATTTGAAGTGTATGTGTTTCAAGTATTCAGCTTTACTAATTAAGGCAACAATAATAAGTAAAAATAATAAAAATAAAAATAAAATAAAATAAATAAAAGGTGTTTTTGTTTTTGTCTGTAACCATTAAGAAAAATAAATATGATCTTAGAAATTTCGCTGATCTAAACAAGGGATGAGAGAAGACGCCCATGTGTTAACATAAGTAAAGCAGATCTGGGGAGGGCCCATAAAATTGAGTAAAAAAAATAAAAATAAAAAAAGAAAGAAAGAAAGACAAACATTGCCACTTACCACATC
The DNA here is from genome assembly GCF_026936395.1 of Plectropomus leopardus. Classification (NCBI taxonomy): domain Eukaryota; kingdom Metazoa; phylum Chordata; class Actinopteri; order Perciformes; family Serranidae; genus Plectropomus; species Plectropomus leopardus. The sequence continues at coordinate 28,010,947 of NC_142192.1, read as the reverse complement.
TTGTTGAAAAAAAAACCCAACATTAAAATAAAAATGCAAAATTTTGTGCTAGTAAGTGCAACTGGGAAGCTATAACTGACTCAGCTGAGACCAACAGCCATGTGACAAAAATTCAGTGAAATGAGGTCAAAGTGAGGGTCTAAAGAAATATTAATGACACTGTGGTTGGCTCCACTTTCCTAGAAACTAAATCACAGGAAAAGGGTGTTGCTTCCAAAGAAATATTTTAAAAATTCATGTGAAAACCTTCATAGATGATCAACAGTAAAATAAAGATCAAGTTCAGAGCAGAAGTGTTAGTTTTGTAGTTTGACTTGCAGCTTCTAAGCTGCATGATGTTCTTCTTCTTTACATGTATTTACATACAGTAAATACCAGAGTTAATAATGGCATCACTAATCCAAACTATGCAAATACACACCTACATCCTGCTGGCACGCACCCAGTGATCCACGCAGAACACACACACGCGCGCACACACACACACACACACACACACACACACACACACACACACACACACACACACACACACGCAAAAGAGTTGTTTTTAAAATAGAAATTCAACAAAGGCTAGTTACACTAATCACTTCCCCGGGGACAAACACAGAAAGGACTAAATATGCTTTCTCTCTCTCTCTCTCTTTCATACACACACACGCACACACACACACACACACACACTCGGCTGCAGTCAAGTAACATACTGACACACCAATCAACACCCAAACACAACCCACAACGCCAGCTAATCAACATGATTCTGAGGAGGAATGGAAGAGAAACTGTTAATGAACAGCCACAGAAAACTAAATTTAATGGTTGGTGGGGTCCGGCAAAAAAATTAAAATGTTGGGACTCGGACGAACTTTTGTGTAATTGAGATTAAAAATGCTCCATTTTCCCAATTGATGACCATGTAATTATCAACGTTACGACGTATTAGCGATGGCTTGGTTTGGTCATGGAACATTTCATCCACATGGGAAATAACTCCACTTGTTAATTACAGTGAAAAAGGGGCGAAATGAAAAGCTGGAGATGGAGCACCAAGTCTCTCCACTGAATTTACAAAATATATGAAGACATTATGCAAGGAAATGCACTCCCGTGTTTCCTTGTGCAGAAAGCTTTGGTTCCATCACAGTGCAATTATACGTCATCTTTAAATCTGATGTTTTGGGGGCCATGTTCTTGATTTGGTGCTCTGATTTGGGTTTATATGTATTTTTTATGTTGAGTTCATGAACATTTACTTGTCAGATATGACCATTAGATTTATGAGTCACTAGTATTTCCAGACTGAATCTGTAAAATACTTTTAACATACTACTACCAGTGCAACCAGGGTAACTTGTTGAATCAGACAACCATCATCGAGTGCTCTAATGCAAACATCTTTTATCATGTTCATACTGAGGAACCATTTAACTTAAAAACAAATGTATTTATTTTTTTCTAACAATTTTATAATTGTTTTTGATTAATGTTAAGAGATTTTATGTCCTGAATGAGCTCCACTTGTCAAACCCCTTGAGTGTTCTTGGGTTTCCTCTGCATGACTCATTTTCTTAAAATGTATATCGTCATTGTTTTTAATTTGTGCTTAATAAATCAAATCAAATCAAATACCTGCACTTAATTAACAAAATGAGTTCTGCAATGCATGTCACTAGTTTCTAGAGTTGGGCGATATGGAAAAAAATCTTATCATGATCATTTTTTTCATCATCAGAAAAAAACAACAAACCGGCGGAGACACCGGTGGAGAATGAGGGCTTGCTGGTTTGCCCCGCCTGTCCTCACTGCTTGAAAAGTAATTTTCCATTTTTTTTGTTGTGCTTTTTCTTAATTATGGTAAATAACAGGTAATTTATTACGCACTAGTCCTCATGCTTACAGCCCGTGACATGGTATGTCAGGTATTCGGATATGATTGTCATAAGGCCTGACAATGTTCCTCATGTTGTGTTTCTGTGAAAAAAGGACAAATAAAACTTAAAAAAAGAAATGTCAGTCAAAAAAGAAATGGGCGCAGTGGTTTTATGTGTCATATATCCAATGTGCTCTACGTCAAAACAAAAGTTTCAAACTCTGCCGACTCTGCGTCCCTGTTCTATAAAGTCAGACTGCTTTTCTCTCCATTAATAATAGCCTTTACTGTCTCATGTCCTGCCCGAATGCTCTGTTTCAGGAGAAAATACATCACATTAAGATATAATTTCTTGGGACCATTAAAAGAAACCAAGATGTGAACCCTCAACGCATTACACGCTCATCCGTCTTTTGTCCTATAACTTTTACTTTTTGCAGTGTAAAAGAAATCCAGCTACTTCCTGCTCTGTTAATGAATGTAAACACTGAAAACACGCTGCCATTTCTTTGGAGAGTGTAGGGAGAATACCTCAAGAGGAACTCCCCTCTCTGGAAAATGTTAACGGGATCGTTTTCAGTCGTTTGAACAAATGATGAATGCTGTCGTTTCTCTGGAGAGTACAATCTCACAGAACACAAAAAGTGCATTTCCACATCAGATCTCTGTCAGGCTCTCTCATTTTCTATCGCTGCTTCTCAATCCTATTACCCTTTATCTTCTTCTCCCCCCATCTCTCTCTCTCTCTCTCCGTCTTCCTCTCTAACTAACTATTTATCATGCTGAGTGCACGAGCAGGGTTGCTGGGTAATATCTGCATTCCACCACCTCTGTTTTTCATATCTATTACTCTCTGTCTGTCTCTGCATCACGCTCCCTGCTACTACTGCTCGCTAATGTCTGTAAATGAGAGAGAGCAACAGGCTTTATTATAACTGAATGAAAGTCAGCACAGTGGAGCTGAGCATACTGCACGCACACGCACACACACACACGCACATCACACAGGCTTGTACATATAGTGCAACATGCCCCACCTCACACTTACACACATATGCATGGACACACACGCTGAGAGTCTGAGTATAAACAGAAGCAGTCCATTAGTCATACTCAGAGCACATTAGAAGGAATATTGTAATCAGCTGGGAAGCAGAAACACATACAGACCTCACATCTGAAATATCACACAGCGAGAGGAAACTATGAATATGTAACTGAAATCTGAAACAATGAATATATGACGGGAAAGCAAGACACTGCTGTAAAGACCTGAGGTATAGAAGAAAGTGGGAGAAGACACAAGTACTGGGATGTAGAGCATATCTGCAGGGAATAAAGCCGAATACACAAAAGAATATAAATATGAAACAACAGAGGACATGCTGGAATATACTACTCACACATGAATACAGCACTGTATGATACAGGTATGACAGCACTGTAGGAAGAAATCGAGAAAACGAACATGAAGTTAAAGATTGATTCTCATCAAAGATTCATTGTAAGATAGATGTGAGCCAATATTAATGCAAATACCCAAATATATTTTAAAGACCAGTGTGTAGGATTTAGGGGATATATTGGCAGATAGGATACGATATGATGCGATACAATACGATACAATACGATGTGATACTATGTTTTATTATGATCAGTTTGTTTTCTTTACTGTTTAATTAGCTGAACATAAGAATCACTATGTTTTTGTTACCTTAGAATGAACTATTATTATCTACAAAGGGAGCGGGTCCTCATCCACAGAGCCCGCCATGTTGCACTGCCATGTTTCTATGGTAGCCCAGAACGGACAAACCAAACACTGGCCATTTTTACATAGAGACTGCGCTATAGGGTCGCCTTTGCCTTTTTATACAGAGCTAAACAACCATAGAGCTCTAGAAGCAAAAGAGGCGTGACGGGCATTTTGTTTAACACATCAGTGTCTGCCTCTAGTGTGACATATGACATACGTTTCGGCAACACTTTCTAAACAATAACAAAGCCTTAATATGGCAAAACAAAACTTTACCATCCCTGTTTTATAGACTGATCTCGTCCTGTGCTCAGAGGGTAAGGAGTTCACCAGAAACAAAGTACACAGCTGAGGTTAATTTTGAGTAACCACAATCAACACAACCAGTCCATCTTTACTTCATTTATGGCCTCTCTCTCCTACTTCAAATTAGCCGCTAACTTTTCGCAAAATCATGGCTCACTGAAAGTCATTACATAATGTTCCATATTTTGGTTGATATTTGGATTACAATAATAATACTGAAATAATTACAAAGCTAAGAATCTCCTCTGTCTAACAGTCTCTGGGTCTGGATACACATGGAGAGGGGGTGGCAGGTTAACAAGAAAGACACATTTTGGTAATTTTACAAACATGCTCCCACCTCAAATCTGCTACTGACTGCTGTTTCTGTGGTTAAACATCACATCAGAGATGACATCGTACTCGGCCTCTCACGGTTTGGAGTTGACCAGAGGTGTAACTGCAGGGAAATGTATTCTGTGAAACAGAGATCAGGGACGCACAGCTCTTGGTTGATGAAGTCTTTTTTTTTAATGATTTCAGAAGTGTAACGACCCCGAACAATCCAGTCAAGGGTACAAAATAAATGAACATTTAATACATGAACTTGCTGAGAAGCTTCTGAAAGAGGATAAAAGTGAATGTGAAAGCGCACATAGTACAAACAGCAACTGGAATACAAAACGGGAGCGCGGCAGCTCAATCTGCACAACCTGCAGCTCCACATTACAGCACAATGCCAGTGGAACCACAGGGAAGGCAAGACAAATGAAGAACTGGACTCCCTCCCAAAAACGCACCGCCTAAATCCCTCTAAAGAATTTAACACCCATGAGAAGCTCTTTTTACTTGCTTAGGTAACATCACACAGAGGCGGTTCGCCACAGCAGAAGGAGAGCAGGTCCTGCCTCCAGCCCTTGGCAGCTCAAATCTCATGTTGCAGGAGGCAGACAGTAATTAGCTCTTCAACTTCAGAAGACAACACTTAGCCAGCCAGACAGCCCCAGCCTGCTTAAAGGAGCGGAAAGAGTGGTGCATTGACACGATTTAGGTGCATTCAGACAACACGCATACACACACCCACACACGCATATCAATGTGCGCACAGTTACACAAATGACACACAGTGTGCAGGTGGTGACGCAGCTGGAAAAACTAAAGAGGCTTTAGGAAAATCATTGTGATTGCGTCTATGTGTGTGTGTGTGTGTGTGTTCTCTATATTCAGCTACCAGCTTGTTTGATGTTTTCTTGACCAATTGCAGCGCACCACAGTTGTTATTAATGAGCGACTTGATGAGCCCTCACCAGCTCAGTGCCACAGTGTGTGTGTGTGTGTGTGTGTGTGTGTGTGTGTGTCATCGAGGCCTGGATGATGTTAATGAGGGGTAATGATTCGCACTATAATTGTTATGGTGCCTAACTTAGCATGAAGGGAGGCATCTTCTCTGAAGTATATACCCCCCCTCCCCACACACACACAGACACACACACACACACACGCATGCACACACCGATGACTCCACAGTCACACGTAACAAACAAAACCGCTCAGCACACTGAAGTCACTACACACTTGATGTTGCACTTTGATCAAGGAGAGCGTCGTAGCCCTCTGGACAAAAAGCCAATGTGGCTGAAAGTTTTTTTTGTTTCGGGGGCGGCTGGGCTTCATTCAAAGCTCAGATTCAGATCTCGAACTTGATTCATATAAAATACCTAAATAATAAATAAGTGTTACAGAACAGTAAATCAGTGTCAAAACACATCAGAGCTGAAAGCAACAACATCAGAGACTTTGAGTCAGCTGACACAAACAGCAACAAGAAGCAACCTTAAAGCCACATATCAGTCCAAGTGGACAATATATCAAATATACTTAATGTGTCGCAGCTTGTTCTTGTTTTGATCAATTCACGTATTAAATTATCGATTTAAAATGATAGCACCCAATATCGCCTACTGCTTTTAATAAGCAGACATATTAAACAGAATTACGAAACAGAAAATACATGCAAAACATTCATACATTCCGAAACTATTGAAAAATATAAGGTTGGGACTTAGGGAGAATGATAAATGTTGGAGATGTGAGAAGGAAAGGGGCACACTGGTACATATGTTCTATGAATGTGAGATGGTGTACAACCTCTGGGTGGCTGTTATCCAATGTATCAATAAAGTACTGAAGGTAGAGTTTAGAGAGGGGCCAGCTTTACGTATTCTGGGTATCTTGCCGAGGAAATCCAGCCTATCCACACAAAGGCGCATATGGGTGAAACTAGCTTTCGCAACAGTAAACAGGGTAGTCTTGAGACACTGGAAGTCAAAAGAAAAGATCAGTTTTAAGGAATGGAAAGATGAACTAACCAAGATAGCTTCTTTTGAACAACTTATTTATAAGATTAATAATAATTTAGATCTCTTCTTGAAGGTATGGGCTCCTTATTTGGAAATGATTGGAAAGTGATGATCATTATGGCTAATACCTGTACAATCCCCCATGTATCTTATATCCATGTAGGTTCAAGGAATAGACATGTCATGTAACATTGTGTTGTGATGAATGTAACTGTCAAGAATGGGCACCTTATTTATCTTTAATTTTTTTTTCCCTTTTTTTTCTTTTAAGTTTTTATTCCTTCTTTTGCTTGTTATTGTCAAGTTTGTTTTATTTTTCTTAAAATGTTGACTTAATCTTGTTTGAAATGCTTATATTTACACATTAGTTGTGCATTTGCATTTGTAATGAAAAGTCAATAAAGAAGTTAAATAATAAAAAAAAGAAAAATATAGCTTGTTTGTCAAAGAACAACTTCGCAACTAATAAACTCCGACATCACATGAACGCAGCATAAAACCCAGCAAAAGAAGAGCAAGAAGGAAACACAACTTCTGCCGCCCTTTTCTCCTTCAAATCCCCTTTGAAAACACACCTTACATATCCGGTCTGATTTTACAGTGACACACATAACTGGATTTGCACTGATGATGATTTAATTATGATTTATACCTAGTTTTTATGACAATGATTTCATCAAGTTATTATATTAATGTATTGCTGTTTGTTAATGATTGTTTGACTTTATGATCTATGGATGCATTGCTGTTTGTTTATAATCTTTGTTTTGTATGTTGTACTTAAGATCTTTGAAAGGCGCCTATAAATAAAATGTATTATTATTGTTAGAGAGACTTCTACAAAAAAAAGAAATAACTGGCTGTAGTGTTTTTGAAGGTTTGTTTACACCAGTAATATCTGTTTAAACAGCAATAAATGTGCCTTTATTTGAAAATATGAGTCAAATTCTTCTGTGATGTAGGTGAGCATCTTTTCCAGTTACGGTCAAATCAATTACACATCGGCACTTTTAAAGCAGCAGCTTTAATGCAGCCGCTCCAACCAGCCCTCATTAGAGCGCTTAGAGCTGCTAAGTGCAGCATTTTAACAACAATAAATCATTAACCACTTTCATTGAGGCATTAGTGTTATTACGATATACAAACGAGACCATCAAGATCAGCAGCCGCATTGATCTGAGCCATATGGAGCCGGTGGCAAGCGGGTATATGGGAAAACGTGGCGTTAATTCCAAGAAACATGAGCGCTGATAATACCAGCGCTGGGAGATAGAGGTGCCCAATTTTCTCCGTTGGGGTTTCTTTTGTTTACAGTAATTATAGCGAGATATCGCAGCTAATGTGACAATGATACACTCATGTTTGGAAAGAAACTTTAAGCACCTTTAATGTGATGAGAACCGCAGCTGGAAGAGACGAAGAAACCGAAATCTCTGCTCCAGCCTGGAGCTGGCGCGACCTGCATACGTTGGAAGTGACAGCTGACGGGTTCGTTTACACATGTGCGAACAAAACATAGGCTTTGCAGAAGACAGAAACAGAAGAAACATGGAGGTTTTAATGATATGAACACCACCGTGAATCGAAGCAGGCACATATACAAGTGCATCTATATGAAAACCAGCAGGTGTGCATTAATGGAGCGTTTCAGTTGACACAGAAGGACACACACGCACACACACTAGCCTGTCCATGCTAATCAGGTGGTTTATTAACATAACAAGAGGGTGTGGTGTCAATTGGACTAATATATGCCGACTTATCCTCTGGTCACCTTGCTGACAGAAGGTGTCCGAGAGGTTAGGGGGTCTGTGTGTGTCTGAAGGTGTGTGTGTGTGTGTGTGTGAGCGTGAGAGAAAAGAATATTTAAAAGAAAGGGTCTCAACCATAATTTTTGCCAACTAAATGATTATTTGCTCTTTTGTGGGAGAAAAGGACAGAGTGACGAACAGAAAGAGGGAAACGGAGCCGCAGCACCACTCTGGGCTCAGGTGTTTTCCTCTCCTTTCATTCCTCTGACATTTGCTTCCCAGCTGGTGTTTGCATGCAGTTGTCGGGGCAGATGTGTGTGTGTGTTTAAGTGTATGTGTGTGTGAGTTAGTATGCAGGTGTGTGGGCACAAGTTTTTCCTAGCACTGCACTTAGGGTGAAAGCTGTTCAAACTGCCAGCTTGCATAGGCTGCTGTGTTTCCCCGAGGATTTTTTTCGAGCAGTGGTGCAGAAGTGCAGGAGTTTTATTTTGCGCCGCCGAAAGATATTCAGTGTGTCTGCTGACACAAGAAAGGCTTTAGAGCCACGTTTGTACACAGTTGTAGAATTACTTTCTATAAAATCCAGTCCATATGCTATATGCTGTTACACTCGCTCCTGCACGTGGGGCACGTGTAACATTTGATGTCTAGTGTTTCAAGCAAAATTGTGTCCATTACACTGCTAATAAAAATAATTTATCTTTTATTTATCTCTAAGAAGTATTATCAAATTTTGGCTAAAACAAGAGCGATTTCACAGAGAAGCAGACATAAGGGTATACAGTATGTGCTTGGAGGGTATATACAGGACGTAAAGTTCAACACAAACACAAAGATAGTTAGATGCTAAAACCGAACATACAAATCACAGTGTAAAAGTGAACCACTGCGCTACACCACCTGGGGATCAGCAGGTGAGTTTCCATTACGGATTTACGCAAAACTTAAGCAGCATATTTCAAAATGTCGCTAAAACACAATTGCAAATTGACTGCTTTTCCACTGAGTGATGCTATGCCACTTCTCTGGCGTTGTTATGTGACTTCTCCTCCTGCAGTGGAAGTTCTCCAAATGTCAACCAAAATTTGTCACATTACAAAATGACTGTCAGCGAGCCATGATTTTGAGAAAAACATTTGCAGGTTTATTTCTGTTGCAGCCACCACACTAGTCGTCATTATTTCCAATCGAAGGCGACGCAGGTGTGTTATGTGAGCGATAATGGGAAGGCGAGCCCCTTAAATGTGGGAGTGGCCATGCATGAGGGATTTCTGGGAGGTGACAGTCCATAATTTCACAGAGGAAATGTGGATTCAAAACTTCCGGATGATTCGCTCAACTTTTCAAGTGTTATGTGATGCAGTAACACCTCTTGTAGCGCCTGCTGCATCATGCCTGAGGGAGCCAGTTCCTACTGACAAGCGCACAGTCATCCCTACACTTTAAAGGGTTTTTATTTTGGTTTTGGAATGGTAAAGAAATGTGCATCTCTTTTTCTCCTCATCTCCTTCATGTAATGAGTATCACTACTAGATGTTCCACAGGCAAAATGTTTTGCTCAAAAGTCACAAAACCAGCCTAAAAATGAAAAAAATCTGAAGCTATTGCACAAACGTCTATGTAGCACGGCCACGTGATTGTTGGATCCTTGGCAGAGCCTACTCATGCTGATCTCTGATTGGTCAGTCTGTTTCTGAGGGGTGGGACTTAGCAAAGGGTCAATTAATGATTGTTAACAAGTAGAGCACAGATACAAGTTGCTATAATATATCCAAATAGTTCAAGAGGTTTTTGAGTAATTACATGAAAACCAAAATCGTAACAAATGCCCCCGTCTCCCCTAATCAACCTTGTGTTAGTGGTCACAACAAAATGGCTAAAATACTGGAGAAACACAGATGACAAAGAGCTGGTTCACATAAAGATGCCACGTGGATTGTGTGGGCAAAATACAGAAGCATTTAGTGCAATGTGTGTGTGTGTGTGTGTGTGTGTGTGTGTGTGTGTGTGTGTGTGTGTGTGTGTGTGTGTGTGTGGCGAGAGAAGAGAGAGAAATGGTGTGTCTGCACTCCGCAGAGGCAGGTGAGGTGAACGTCAGGTGAGCAGTAAACAATGAATATAACAGTTCAGTGTGAGCTACAGTTTGTCAGAACCACCAGCCCGATCTGTTTAAGCAATGCAGAGACAGTCTCAGAGACAGTCTTCGCTTCATTTGATCAGCTTACAAATTATTTAGAGTAAACATCAGCCAATAAAGATTGATGGCAGATCATTAAGAACACCCTTATCTGGGGGTGTTCGATTTATAATTGCTGCTTATCCCTGAAATAGTGAGTTTATTGTGTATGGAGATTTTTCATATAACAGTGGTGCAGCAATCTTGCTAAATGCATATTGGAGCAATACAGAGCTGTGACCACAATTGTCAACCTTTGTGAGAGACACTGACAACATACAGTCATTACACACGCGCACGCAGTAGGAGATGTCTATAGAGTCTTATTCATACAGACTGAAAAGACGCTTTACAAAAAAAGAGGCAAACAGCCAGCACGTATAGGCTAAATATTCACACGAACACACGTTAATGTGAGTGGATTCCAGCTGCAGCGTTGACAAGCCCCTGAGAGTTGGCTGTTTTCTGGAAAGGCTGTCAAACTGTCTTTACCTGTGTGCTCCCCAGGCACAGGATGTGATAACATAACATGACACACACACTCACACATACACACACAACAGAAGGAGACATGCACGGCAGACAAGCACAGACAAAGACAGGAATTCTTAGAAAGTCAACACAAATGTAAAGTGGAAAAAAATCTTGCTAAACCACTTGTTGGCAAATTGGCACATTTTAAATTTTGTTTGAGACACGTGTATGTTCAAAATTGTATGTAGAATTTTGTTGTGTGCAAAAACACATGCAAAGAGTTTTCTGTTGTTAAAACTGACTTGCAATATTGCGAACACACACACACACAAACAGTCTGAGGCGCACACACAGACAGACAGATGGGGACCTCAGGCTTCACAGGCAGCAGCTGCATTTCAAGCAGGTATTGCTGCCAATGGCCATCGCAAAAATTAGAGCGAAGAAAACACAAAATCAAAACACAAGCTCAAGTCTCACACATGCGGAAGCACGCCTGCACATCACACAATCATCTTCAGTCTCCCTGCTACTTTCATTATGCAATGCAATGCCTCAGATGCAACATATACTACACTCCCCACACATGCAGTAAGCACAGGTAAACATATACCGTACGCACAACTCACATTTACATCAGGTGCACAAACACAGCCGTCTGTCAGTGCCATCATTCGTTTTTCTTCCTGGTGGCAAAATATCTGATTCACGAGCAGACATGTTTCAGATAATCTCCTCATTTCTTTAAAGTGCTACTTGTAGCATTTTGACATCAATAAATCATTTCAAGACTAATATTTGTGTAATTACTGTAAAACAAGTTTGCCACTGAAAAGATCAGCAGCCGCCAGCACAGCTGTCTTTTTTTTTTCTTCTTCTTTTCTTTTTTAGACGAACACATCTCTGTCCCAGTTTCTGGTGCGCTTTCTTTTGTTCGCTGCCGTTTGACCTTCACATTATTTCACTTGTCTCATCAGAACAATCTTATCCAGAGGTGTTATTTTCTGTTTTCTTTGTTTGACAGAGGAACTACAGGATGAGATGAGGCTTTGGGGAAGAATTTTGTTTGTGACAGGGAGCATAGGGCATCATGGGAAATGTAGTGTGTTTGTTCTAAAACATAAAACGCTAAAATGTAGCACCTTTAACGGGAAAGCAGATATCTTCTGAGAGGTAAATAAAGACTAGAAAGCTTACTCTACATGTAATACACTTGATATGTAAAAATGTAGCTTGTATGTGTAGCATGCGACAGCAGTGAAGAGTTGCCCCCTGCAGGCTATTAATAAGAATGCAGGTTTAAAGGGGCCCCATTATGCTCACTTTGGGGATCATATTTGTATTTTGGGGGTGTACTACAATAGGTTTACATGCTTTAATGTTCAAAAAACACACTGTGTGTCTCATACTGCCCTTTCCTGCAGCACCTCTGTTTGAAACAGTCTGTCTGAGCTTGTGTCCCGCCTCCCGATAAGGTCAGTCTGCTCTGATTGGTCAGCTGGATCTCTCTATGCACATTCTACTCTATTTGTTACAAGGTGATGTCACCAAGTTACAGAAATAAACACTGAAACTTAATCAAGCTGTTTAAGGCAGCTTATGAGCAGAGAGAGCTCCCTTTGGCTTGGACTTTGGCCTTTATTACTTAGGAGACCTTTTACAAGCACAAAAATGCAACACAAAACAATAAAGAAAAGGGAAAAAACCCCAAAAAGCATAACAAGGCCCCTTAAAGGCACTTCAAATTTGGCTACAATTTTCTGGCCAAGAAACAGTCTAATACTTCTAGAACCTAAACTTGTCGCTTTTACACATATTTTGCACAGATTAAACAAAGACACAATGTACTAAATACTGAGCTTTAAATGTGCCAGGAGACGAATTTACTTTGGAAATTCAAGCTTGCTGTTTTCCTGTTTTGAGTCTTTATGCTGAGCTGAGTGACAGTTGGCTATAACTTCATATTTACTGTATAACATAAGAGTGGTTTCAATCATCTTATCTATGTAACTCTCTTCATTAAAGTAAATAAGCCTATCCCAAAGTGTAATTATCTCATCCTAATAATGACTTTCTATTCTATGGCTTCATCCATTCAATTATTCATTTAATCCCTCAGTGATTCAGAGACGAGCAGATCCCGCCGTATATTAATCAGAAGGCCGGAGAACACCTTGGACGGTGTGTCAGTCAATAAAAGCAAATTTAGCACTTGATTTGCCATCTAATAACAAATAAAATCCGTCGGCTGAGGTTTCTTGTGTATCTGACGTGAACTGCACCATCCTCTGACAGTGCTGTGATTTTTCCGAAGTCAAACTGCAAACAGCCCCGCTTAACGCCACGCCGTGCTTCACATTTAAATTCAGCACGAGTTTTCCACGCGGCAGATGGTCTGTGTGTTATGTGTGCAGCATATGAACTGTTGATTGCAACATTTGCATGAATTATTTGACTTCCCGTTCTGCCTGAAAAACTGTTTCTTTTTTTTCCAAGACGCAATCTGCTACCCTATAATTCTTCTTGGCAGTCAAAAATAACAAAGGCTAAAACAACAACAAGATGAAAATCAACTTTTTTTCCAAATACAGAAATAAGTATATAGACTAATATAGCATGCACAGGAAAAAAGAAAGAAGTGCTGCTTTCTGCCTCGATCAATGCGACTGTACCTCTCCCAGTTCACTGTGCAAGGCTGAAGCCATCTGACAAAGAATGGATTCAGCAAGATGAAAAGACTACGAGCATTGTGTGTTTTTACAGGCACGCATGTGTCATGATGTGTTGTGTGCAAGGCTGCGTGAGGTTCTTTGTTTGTGTGATTCTGCTTTAAAAGACTGAAAGGAAAAAACACTAAGTGTAGTACTTACTTACCTGTATGGTGCTAAGTGTCAGATAGTCACAAAAGAAGGACAGATGCAAGTGTGTATAGGTGTGTGTACTGAAAATGCCTTGTAGCAGGGGAGTTTCTAGGATCTGGGGACATGTGGGGCTCAGCTTGGACTTCTGTGAGGAGCTTCCGGGGGAATAATCCTTTATGATGAACAAGCTCTATTATTTTCTTTTATAACTTTTATTACCCTGATTTAAAAAAAAAACCAAAAAACTAGAGATTAGGGGCGGTGGATGTTCATTATTTATTTTGGTGATTTTTTTTTTTTTAATTGGGAGATTTTTTTCTTTGAACATTTTTGGCAATATTTTCTTTTAAACTTAAAAAAATTGGGTGATTCTTAAATAAAAGAAATAAAAAAAAATATTTATCCTTCTTTGGTTAGTTTTTTTTTTAAAAATGTTTGGGTGATTTTTCTGTTCATATGAAATCTTTGCCCTTTTTTCTTTTAAATGTTTTGGTAATTTCATTAAATAATTTTTTTGTTCTTTAAAACTTTCTGGCAATGTTGTACTTTCAACATTTTTAGCGATTTTAAATACATTTCGATTATTGCTTTTCTTCTCAATGATTTTTTTTCCCTCCCAAATCCAAAGGCCCATCAAAATTAAATGCTGGACAAATTCTTCATGCATTTTCCACAAGCCACTCAAGGAGAATCAAGGAGGAATATTTGTAGCTTTGGGGAGCGTAATAAAACAGCCCTCCGCTGTTAAATAAAGAACAGTCCCTTAGGCCTACTCTCACTCTTATAGGTTGAGGCAGACACAGGGACGGAGGATGAAGGGAGGAGGAGTATGAGGCGGAGAGGTGGAGCATGTGAAGGCATCGACATCAAACAGAGAGCGTTTCTGTCTCTCTGTGGTCCTGCTTACTGAGCAGCAAACTGCAGCTGGAATTCAAGGCTACGTTCAGTTTAGCGAGTGAGTATCAATGCCCACAGGGTCCTGTGTGTTTGCGTGTGCTGCTAGGTGTGTGTGGCAGGTTAAAGTTGAAGAGCAGAAAATGCATATCTGAAGTTTTGTGTTGTTTTGAAGTGCGCACTCACACACACACACACACACACCGAGTCTTTCACAGCAGGAGGGGGTGGCAGAGCAGCAGCAATTTAGAAGAGAGGAGAGAGAAAGTAGGAGAGGAATTCAAGAGGAAGATATGTGATGCAGTTGGAGAAGATGACAGAGGGAGAGGAGATAAAAGAGTAAAGAAGAAAAAAGGAAGAGAGGAGGTGAAGGGGGCGAGAAGAGAAGGGAGTTGAAGAAAGGTGATGAACCAAGTCGACGAGAGAAGAGAGGAGATGAAAGGAGAGAGCTGAAATAAGAAGGGAGAAGAAGAGAGGAGGGGAGATGAAATGAATAGTAATTGCGGCTTTAACACTGCCAAGGTTAGGTCTGCCATTCCCTCTCTGGCTGCCCATACTAACAACAGCCCTTGTCCTGCGCAGCGGATAAATGCCCCCACCAAACAGTAAAATTTTACGAGGTGCGCGGGCGTTAAGATACACGATAAAGAGCCGCAGCCTAGACGAGCATCTTGTTCGTCTTTGTCACATTATGCAGATAAAATGACAAAGTGCTGTGACCGCGGGCCGCGCTGATGTCTCTGTGGATGACAGATGTCCTCTCCTGCAGTTACCTTTCTAGGCCAATGTTTTTCAACCCGCTCAATCCCCCTGTCTCACACTTTCTTTCAACGCACCTGTTTCTGTGCCCCCCTAGCTCCTAACTGCGTCTCCACGCACAACAGTGAGATTAAGCGGGGACTCATACAAATATTTTTTTAGGATGAAAATAATTTGGAGGGGTTGAATTTCACTGCTGGACAGATGGTCGTTTTTTTAATAAAACTAGGGCGTCTTTGCGGTAGGAAGCCGCAAACACTTTTGAAATTCGTGCTAAAAAGTGGAGAACAGAGAGGAAAAGGACTGTGGCATTCACTTTTGTGTAAAAGGTAGAAAACCAACACATTCTCATCCCAAGTTGACACATATTGCCATTTTACAGTGGACTTTTACGTCTAAATATTACGGTCCAGGTATCCTTCTACGTCTGCTGTGATGTCAAAACAAGCACGGGGGGGGGTGACTCTGCCTGCATGAACGTCTGTGGTTTGCCAGACACATGCACCGCCCCCCTCTCCCGCCCTATAAAGGACCTTCATACTCCTTACATTTCCTCGTTACTGAAATGGATGCATGGGTGGATGCATGGGTCATTACGCAGGTTTTGTGATGCCCCAAAAACTGCACCCACAGATCTACTGGCGTCTGTTTGAGTGAGAGCCGCTGTTCAGGATCCAGAGAGGAAGAGACAGTGGGGATGAACAACATATTTTAACATGTAAATTACTGAATTAGGGGTTAATTTCAACCAAACCAGACTTGGTGATTGTTGGAACAGTGGACTGACGAGTGAGTTGACTTACAAACATAACACAGAAAGTTCTGGTGAATTTCATGTGGTTTCTGTCGAGTTTAAATAGTTTTATAATGAATTAACAAGGCAACTACGCTAATGTTAGTCTTAGTATGGATAATAAAGGTACATTTTGAGCGGAGTATGGTTTTATTTTTCTGTTTAATAAAAGAAATAGGTGTAAAAATACTCCTTCTGGTCCCATTCATGTTTTCACCACACCAGCTAACAGTAATCTTCACTTTCTTTTTTACAGGTCAAATGACCAAAGCAAACCGTTCAATGTCAGTTCCCTCAGTCTATTTCTATGGCTGCTGCTTTACTGTTTGCTGAGATTTAGGACAATGTTTGATCTATTGATCTTTGCTTTAGGAAATGGTTTTAATGGAAACCTGCCAACAGAAATTCAGATTTTCCATGATACTTCTAAACCAAGTTAACCCTTTGAAACTTTCCTTGTGCTGCTTTCGTATGCCTCACACAACTTTTTAATCCTTTGAACCCTGAGTAAATTGATGCCATTTCTTTTAAAACATGGGGTTAAAGCAAATGTTTAAAAAACAGCCAGAAAATAGTAGATTAATAAAATTATTTGTTAAAAAGCTAGGGAAAAATATAAAAAAAGCAAGAGGAAAAGCTAGATTTTTAATCATCATAATTACATATTTAAAATTCTGTTACAAAATAATTAAATTTTCTTTCTTTACAAATTAATTACTTTTTTATTTAAAAAAGAGATAATTTTGACGAGAAAACTATATTTCTTTTAATTAGGTTTTTAAAACTTTATATTCAGAATATTATTTCATTTTATTTTTCACACTTTTGTAAGGTGGTTTTCTTGTCTCTTTGATTTTTTTTTTTTTTGCCTATTTTAGGTACAGTTTTTAACCAATTTCTTGCTATTTTGGAGTCATTTCTTCTTTACTTGTTTATAGCTTTCTTCCTATATTTCTGAAAGAAATCAAGCCAATTTGCTCAGGTTTCAAAGGGTTAACCAGCACTCCCATCAAGCCAGCTGGTGTGATGTTTCACCAGCAAAGTGCCAAAATGCATTAACCATCCGTGGAGAGATCTCTGCCTCTAGTGTTTTGGTAAAAATGGATCTGAGGACGAGAACAATTCTTATTCTTTCTGTTTTGTTTTGTGTGAAGTCCGGACTAAAACAGGTGTTTATCATTGCCTTCATGATGCAGACGGGATGTTTGTGCTGCTTTTGTCTCCTGCTTCCTGTGGAGTTCCAGTTGCACATAATTTTTCTGCACTCTGCAGAGAGACAAGTGCAAATGTGGAACCGCAGCAGCGGGAAAATGTGATTTTCAGCAACACTTGTTTTCTTCCATGTTTGCTCACTGTGTGCCATGTACGCACATCAGTAGGGAGCTCGATAAATGAATGATGCTGCTTGGGAAATCCAGTCTGCAGCCAGATTTGTGTCCATATATAACTAAGATGGAAGTGCGTGCCAGGAATTCTTCATTCATTTTGCAGCTTTGAAATCAGATCTCCATGTGGCCAAACTACAATGTACAGCTGTCCCTTTCTATCTGTTTGAACGCGGGAAACTAATTAATTTAGTCTGTAATCATCTGTTCAAACTGTGCAGTGGATGATTAGTTTGGGTTGTTTTACAGCAGGAACCCTGACCTGGTGCATGACCCGTTGGCCTTTTAGTAAACTCGACTGCTTATTAAAACGGATAATTATGACACCAGAGAGAAGCAACATGTGTTAATTTATTTTGATGGATAAAGGAAACATCTAACTTATGACAACAAATCCGAGGAGTCAGCTGTTTGTTTGTTATTGAAATCACACAGTGGGGACGTTACAGGGGCTGGACATGAACTTTTTTGTCCACCTTCCACTGCTGCTTGTGTATTTAGAAATTTACCACCCAATAGATTACTATTGTTCTTTTGGCTGGTGAGTGAAGCAAATGTAGCAGACACATCAACTGTACAAAGCAATTTAGGATTAGATTAAGCTGATGCATGTTTCCATTAGCCTGACAACCACTGACCAGTAACTAATCACTGTTTAGTTTTAAGAAAAGAAAATGCAAAATGACGCGAAATACAAGAGGCCTTTTCAGTCTGCTGCTCCACTGACTCAGTGACCTTTAGTGTCGCATTTCAAAGTGCTATTTATTTAGAGGTAAAGTTTTGTGATGTAGTCTTACCTTTAATTTAATTTTCTGTTGGTTTTGAGTCCTGCAACCCACATTTTAGCACTGCCGGTCCCCTTGTCTGATATTTTTTTTTTAAATGGGTTTTCAGTTAGAAACCTTAAAGTCTGTGGTTCACACACACTTAAGAGACCTTTATTTTTTGTTCTACAAAATAAAACAGGCCATGTCAGTCAATGCCCCACTATGAACTTTAAGGCTTTCATTTGTCTTTCAAAAAGCGATAGCTAATGGGTGGCTAAATGAGACTACAGAACGCCATCACACTGAAACTTGCCGCAGCCTTGTTATGGTGGTGATGTTTAGTCATGCAACTGTGTTGTAGTTTGTTTATAGCCTAACTAGCGACTGCATTTTGACATCAAAACTCCTCAAAAATATCATCGTGCTGAACAAAATGTGTAAATATCATAAACATTTGTTTACCAAAGAGCTTGTTTTCTGCAATGATTCCAAATCCAGTGGAAAAATCCCACAGGCTTTTTGAGGGATTCAGGGTGACGCTAACTTCTGCAGAAGCCAACAGAAAAATGTCATCCCTGAGCTCTCTATAAACTAGCATGCCTAACGGATCAAGAACGTTCTCAGACACTGACGTCCTTTATTTGGAAACATAGTGAGTTGGCATTTAATAGCTTAATTAAGGTGCCAATGCCCTTAATCCGACTTAATTATCGACCTGGACTTTTTATTAAATTCCTTGAAATCACTCGGGTGCTTTTAGCGACCTGTATTTCAAACTTTCCCCTCCACCTGCCATCTTTCTGACCCAATTTGTACTTTGATGTCTTGAAAAACGAATAGACTCTTACTTTATGGATCCCTCGAGTGTTTCAAAGAGTTGACCCGCCTCTGTGCGCCTCACCTCCGTCCCTCCATCTGGCTCTTTCAGCTCCTTTTCCTCCCCTCCTCCTCCTCTCCCCTTGCTCTTTGGCATTCTCACCGTCTTCACCATCTGCCATACACTGCATGTATATGTGTTCATGTCACTCCCTGTTATTATTTATTCAGGTTTTGCATGTAATATACAATATGAGCAGATATCCGCTGTGTGTTTGCGCCTTTGGGCACATATGCATGCTATAGGAGCACAAATGAAGTCTTGTTGTGCCCTCATTCTGTCACTTCCTCTCACGTACACATCACTTTAAATACAAATAACACACTACATGGACTTCAACTGGGCGAAAATGTTAATGGGAATAGCCGCAGAGTAACTCCCCAACATCAACAAACACACACCTCACTGGGTTTTTATTGTAGTTGCTTGAGAGCACCACATCACACACCTTTTTTCTCTCACACAAACACACACCTCCCTCATGAGGGATGCAGATCCTCAGACTCTGCGTAACTCTGCAGAGGCATCCTGATTACAGCAGAGGGAGAGAGGCGGAGGTAGAGGGGGATTCGTAAAGCGCTCCATAACTTTTTGTTATTTCATAGGCAGCCTTGGGTGAATGGATTATTCATGGGTGGGGAAAGAGGGAGCAGTGCAGGGAGATATAGAGTGGGAAAGAAGGGCAGAAAGAAGGAAAGAAAGAAAGAAAAGAAAGTGTAAATAGTTGAAAGAAGGATTGAAAAAAAAGAGAGCAAATGACTGCGATGAGAAGCCATAATCATTACGTTGTTGATGATTACGCTCTTCCGGCTCTCAATCACACAAACACACACCTGAATAAACATGATCTACTTTACATCCGACAAATCCATCAAACACTGAAACATAAATTCACAGCTGCAACTGCATAAACATGACTCAGCTAAAAACACATTCACGCCCCACACACCTGAACACATACATACAATTAACTCGCACTAACACTCATCTGTATTCAGCAGATTATATGGATGCTTTTTTTTCCCCGTACGCAGACGTGGTTCATCACACCGATGAATGTTACAACGCTGATAAGCAGACACACACACAAATGACTCCAGGCGGCGTGGACACTGAGAGCTTCACTCCCCGACTGTGCCACACAGGTCGTTAAAATGCACAAACAAGAACACACAGACGAGTAAGTCAACGCACACACTGACAAAGTCAAGCAGCGAGGTGGAAACAAGTAACCAGTGACATAAACATAAGATGGCGTGAATAATAAATAAAATAAAACTATACAACAATATCTCCTCACGCTAGTGCTCATCCTTAAAATCCTTTCCTCAAGTTCAAGATCTAAATCGGCCCCTGTAAACACACACACACACACACAGACACCACACAAACACACACACACACACAGACACCACACAAACACACATACACATTAACGCTCAAGCCAGACAGACTGGAGTAAATAACAAAAGACAGAAACAGTAATAATCTCAGTGTCACTGTGAGTGCGAGGCCCGCGCAGAATGCCAATGACCCTAAAGGTACTACGGCTGGAGTGAGACAGCTACTGACCCCCCTCAACACACACACACACCCCAGTGTATATATATATTCATCCATGAACGTAGACACGCATGAACAAACCTGCACAACAACAACAAAAATAAAGTGGACAAAGACATAGCACATACGCATGCACATGTGCACATATAAAACCTTCAAGTGCAACCGTCTTCAACTCTATTCAGCTCAGCTGTTTCTGACTCTGCACTCAGTATGAGACTGTTTCTTTACATTATTTACAGAATTAATGCACATTCATTACATTTAAGCTCAGTATGAGAGTCTTCTGTTTTGAATTCAGCCACGTGCACAGTGTTTCTCCGCCCTGCTTGGGGGAGAGAGGAGAGCTCACGACAACCTCACTCACTCACTAAGTGCATTTAAAGCTGCACGAACAGGAAGGCAATAAGGCTTATTTATTAATGACGCGTTATCCTTCAAAAGATGTGCAGATGACGAAAACAAACAGTGAGTGGAGTACAGTTCATCCAGGTAACTGAGACACAGGCTGCAGAGAAGCAACAGACACAGAGAACACTTGAACGGACAGAGACATTCACTTGGGACAGCGACGAGGCAAAAAGGGAGAGTTTGTCATTTTATAGGCAAAAAGGGAGAGTTTGTCATTTTATACTTAATTTTGTAAAATAAATAAAGGAAGAAATAATAATTATAGGCGAATACATTCAAAGCCTATTCATTTATTCATATTGCCAAGCACAGGCTACACATTAGATATATTGTAATTAAAGGAGTATTAAAGTATTAGATTAGGACTCTGTACCGGCAGATACTCAATATTAAATAACTCGGATTGGCGGCAAAAAATGAGTTTGGGACATCCATTAAAAAAACACATCCATGATAAAACACAACGTAAATACATTCATCTATAAACGTGGACAAATCTGCACAACAACAGAAACAAAGTGCACAAATACATAACACAAACACATACTCAGGCTCTCTCTTCGTCTCTCCCTCCCTCTCTCTCTCTCTCTTTCACAAAGACACACACACTTAATTTGAATGAATCCAAATCTGCACAATGACGACATATACTCACACACATACTCTCTCTCTCTCTGTCACTCTCTCTCTCTCACACACACACACACACACACACACACACACAAACACAAAAAGGTCAATGGTGTAATTCTCTGCTGACAGAGTCAGTGCGACTGTTCTGATCGCTGTAGACAGAGGCGAGCTGACCACTTGTAATTTGTCGTGACCTTTACAGCGCCGGCTAACCCAATGAAGAGCCCGTAGGCTGACATCTGCTCGCACTAATATGCGTTTGTGGAACATACGAGGTCTCAGCAGCCTATAAGCTGGTGGCGACAATTAATAAAATATTTAGGAAAGTTGCAGAAGTTTCTGGAATGAAGAGGCTAGTACCATCGACTCAGGTCCATGTTCTGTTGCAGATCGATTTAAAGCACTGACGCTGCCAGGGTTAGAGGTTTCATCTTAACTATTGTCGACCATGATTGAAAATGTGTTTACTTGTGATACCACAAGGCACTGTGGGTAAAATGTCAACGTTGATGCCTTTACCTTTAAAGCTTTCTGCTCCTTGGATTTTTGTTCAGATCTATTTCAGGAAGTAAGCAGATTTGACGTCAGTGTGAAAACACATGCATGAGCAGAGAAACAACAACAAGACATGTCACATCTTTTTGTGTTTCAGACTTCTCGCTCCCATTTGAATTGTTTTCCATAGTTTGGTAACAATATGCACCTTTTTCTTTAAACTGAACTTCTACCAGCAAAAACATGCCACAAAAACAGGTAATGAAAGGTCTGATGATGTGAGCGCTGCAGAGCTGTCTCAAGTCGAGTCTCGAGTTCTGTTTGGATAAGTCAAGGTCAAGGATACAAGTCTTTAAGGCCTCTGAATGCGACCCATTAGAAGTATACACTTAAAAACTTTTTATTAAAAAAGCTGTGTTTGGGGGTACTTTTTGCTTTCAAATCATAAATCAAGTCTAAACCAAATCAAATCTCAGTAATCGAGGCTGAAACAATCTCAGTGTTGTATTTTTGTGACTTCACAGTGGGCTGGTGGCCAGCAGCAGTGCCGGGTTTAACCCGTGAAACAGCAGCAGCAGAACGTACGCCGATGCGGGGCGTTCTGGGTTATGACCTCACTGGTGTTTGTGAGTTGCCGCCCGCGCTCCTCCTGGCCACTAGCCAAACTGTGTACGTCCAATCAGTCGCCCCTTTTTCTGAAGTGAGGGACGTCCCTACAATCCTGCCAACCAGCCTTTGATCAGCACCACGGACAGCAGCCGAAGCGCCAAATTTATCAACCGACCACAGATAGATAGATATGACAATCAAAAAATACACAAAAAACCACCTGTGCACTGCACCAGATGCACCGTTGATATCTATACTGTTAGTTATACACAAACGTAATTTCTAGGAGACGGGGTTGAGGAGGACTAAACTGATCATCTTGCAAGACTGCAGGGTTATGAGCACTGATGTGCAACAAACATAGGTCACGTTACAGTGCGTCACACTGTGTGACACATTCAGTGTGTGCAACAGGTGTCCGGTGACAGACAGAAGATGTTAAGGTCGAGGATGAGCCAATCTGTGGAGCAAATGTAGTGAGAAAGCTGCCGTCCTGAAGAGCTGATGCACATCTGTGCTTGTAAATAGGACAGAGCCAGGTCCTGATGAGGTGACGCCAGCGCTGTTCAGCCTTACAAAGAGAAAAACGGCTGAGGGCATTTTGTCATCCGAGCCTACCTGGCGCCCAGAGGTAAGCGGACAGCAAATGGTAAACGAATGGCATTTATATAGCACTTTTCTGGTCTTAGAGACCACTGC
Source organism: Plectropomus leopardus (assembly GCF_026936395.1). Lineage (NCBI taxonomy): Eukaryota > Metazoa > Chordata > Actinopteri > Perciformes > Serranidae > Plectropomus > Plectropomus leopardus. The sequence continues at coordinate 27,987,526 of NC_142192.1, read as the reverse complement.
AGCGCTTTATACCACAGGCAGCATTGACACATGACGGACTGCCTCCTGCTTTAGGTTTTTATCACGCGCATTCACACAGAGCTGCATCCCAAAGCCTGAAAAGTCAAGGAATCGAACCACCGTCTGTCTCCTCAACCACAGCCACCACAGATGGAGAAGACACGGATGATAGAGAGGGGAGGAAGGGTTAAGAAAGCTGGGACAAAGACGCTGATGTAGACTTAACGTGATTTGAGGAAATATTAAAAAAAAAGTTGACGCCCCAAAACTAACTGAGCGATCTCACTTAATTTTTCTTCTCTTTTCTTTTGGAAAAGTTAATTGTCTATCAATAAAACTGCTCCAGCACCAAGAATCAATTTATTAACCATTTCAGTTTTTTTGCATTTCTGTTATACACAAACTTTTCTTAGTTTACTAACTGCTTTCTGTTTGTTCATTAATTGAATCCAATTTCAGTTTAATTTGATTCCTCTTTTTTCCTGGTTCTCTTTATTATTTTTTTCTTCATGAGATGTTTTTATAACTGAAAATGATTTTCAATTTAACCATCACAATATCTTTTTTTCCATTTTGTTTCTTGAGTGCAAATATATCTGGGGGAGCTGTAGCTCAACAGCTGTTGGTTTCATCCCAGCTTCTCCTGTCCACATGCCCAAGTGTCCTCGAGCAAGGCACTAACTCTCAAACTGCTCCTGATGCATGTATGTAAATAAAAGAATGCAAGTCAAGTTTAATATCTTTCAACGCGGACACAGGGATCCTGGTTTTATTTTGGTATCAAGTGTTGAGCAAGAAGGCTGCAGCCACCAGCAGTGAAACTAGCTGCATTATAACCACCTGGGACATTATCGTGCATCAATGTATGTCCACTAAAAGTGTCTTTTTAATTACTTTAACTACCTCTTAAATCTTCATCTCTGACCATGTTAAAAACAGGAATATACAATGGATGGTTACATTGCAGCATGTTTCGCTAAATCCTGGTCCACTTTCATTCTATGTTGTTATATAGTCACTAATAACCCTTCCTCACCCAAATTAGCTCATGAACACAGGTCACACGGATGTCACGCACAGGTTAGCAAAAATTAGAAAGCAGCATGGAGGCTGGTAAAAATGCTACAGTGGTAACTTATTTTAGATGTTAGATGATAGATGTTAGCAGGTGTTGGTGGGTTTGTTGTGCAGTGGGAAAGGAGCTTTGGACACAAAAACATGCAAAAATAGGGTCCTAGTTAAAAAAAACAAAAAAAACTTATCCTTTAATGTAATATTAATCAGGCACTTACTAGATCTATTTATCATTATGGAGACACTTTGAAAGTCTGATTTGAGGAAAATTAAACATCTTGTCCCACATAATCAGGTGTGTGTGGATCTTTTAGCTGCTCATGATGAAGACAGCACACACAATCAATGCAACATGTGATGGACTAACATCAGAGCTGGCACTCTTCCAGCTCCACGCACAGCCGAGACCGCAGCAAAAACATCACCACCGAAAGCTCATTAGAGAAATAAAACACATCTGATTGACTAAGTGCCACTTTGAAAATTAACATGCAGATTGAGTACCTCCTCTCGCAAAAACATGTGATTGAGCTGCGGGTCATCGGTCAAGTGCTTTTAACCGCTTCTGTGAGAATTTTTCATGCGAGGGCTCGGCTCAGACGTGGACTCTGCAGCTCAAGAATAATTGGCATAAATTCTTCATCTGGCTTTTCATGAGCCATTTAAGACGAAACACTATGTCAATTTTGGAAAATAGTGCTACCAGACATTCAATATTTGAAAAACACCTACTATTGTATCCCCAAGGTTATTGCCATTTAGTAAACAGAGGTTTTTACAAGAGTGTGACCCTTAAAAGCAGCCGACGTGATTTCTATTCATACCGCCAATCACTTTTTAAATGAGGTCAGTTTCTTTCAAACGCTTTGTGTCACTCCTGAATGAAAAGGTCTTTGCATGACTCGCAGCTTAAAACACATAACCCAGAGAGCATTTCTCGCTCATGCTGCCAATAACTATCTAATGGCAGGAGAAAAATCCTTTTTTTAACCGGAGATGTCTTGTTAAGAACTAAGAGGCTCAGGAGAAAACCTCGCTATGACAAGTCAGATTGACTCTTTTTTTTCTGCTGTGAGGTGGAAAACACACAGACAGCACTGCAGACAGAAACCTTTCTACCACAAAACAGCTTTAAATACGACATATTTGCTTTAGCAGATATATTTTTGATGGTAAAATGATGCATCAATTTCTACTCTTGCACTGCACTGAGCACTTGGTTAAGGGTTTGCTTAAACAGTCTGCGCTGATCAATATTTTTAAATTAACTTTGGATATAATGGTGTATAATGAGGTGTTGCTTGTTGTGATGAAACCACACACAATTCATCCAGTTCTCCAATTCCCCTCGACTCTATGGAGCATTCGAGCCCATTGTTTTGGTTTGTTTGGTTTGGCAACTCTGTTCTTATCAACCTCATTTCCAGCAGCAGCAGCCGCCACCTGTTTCTATTCATTTCAAGCTCTGATGTATACCAACTGTACGCTCCGTGCCCAGCACCAAACACCAGACAGCCAGAGTTAGCAAACAGCTTGTGAACAAAGCCGATATGTTCCTCAAGAATTGGCAGAGAATGAAATGGAGCAAATGTCAAGAACAGTTAATATTTTACTTTTATTCATCAGGTGGCCAAAAACAAGACTTCAAATGAATGTAAGTGTTGCCCCATGTCTGTTGGGTGTGTTAGTTAGTCTTTACAAACATGTTCTCCAAAACATCTATGGGTTTAAGCTCGTTTTAGTGCCCCCAAGTGGCCAAAAAACAATTTGTGCAGCTTTAAATATTGTTAAATATAGGTCAGAGCGTCTTCTCTTGTCAGCAATTATTTTAAATATTCAAATGAATACTTCAACCCCTTCAACTGTTCATTTGTATATCAAGTACTTACCCTAGAAGAAAGTTTTTTATGCCTTCATTGGACAAATATTCCAAAAACTGAACTGAAGTAAAAGCAGTCTGCGTTTAACAACAAAACCGCATCAAAACATCCATTTCCAAACTCACACAACTCCTGCAGTGTAACCCGTCTCATTTATCCAGTCGTGTTCTCAGTACTTCCCAAACACATGCATTTTCACTAAAACCTTACTATTATTCACTATACAATATATTATTATATACTATTATATAACTGCCATTTAAACAGACTATTCTCACAAACGGTTTGTACGTTTTCCTACGAAAAATGAACGCACAAAATCTGTGTGTATCCCATAAAGCTTGAAAGGCTGCGATCATGTGAGATGAGTCATTTTAAGTCCTCACCATGTTTCCTCTCCCAAACCTAACAATCGTCACTATTACTGCCTAAACCTAACCTCTAACACTGAACATTAAGGAGGTGATGTCATTCGTGGGGGCGCTAATTCGTACAATATCACACGAACCATTCTATGAGAATACGCTGGTTAAAAACTGAACTGAAAGTAAAATTCATTTATGCTTTCTTCAAAGTCCACTGAGAAAAAATGTTTTAACGCGCTGAAGAGGAGCAGAGCTGATGCAATACTGTGCTCATAATGGCAGAATAACCGGTGTCATTTGTTTGCCACCTTTAGCTGGTTTTCCCTCTTTTTTTGGTAATCACATTTTTTTTTTTTAAAGATTTTTTTTACAGGCTTTCATTCCCTTTATTTGACAGGACAGTGTGAGCGTGAAAGAGGGAGAGAGAGGGGGCAACATGCAACAAAGAGCCAAGGTCACAATCGAACCCGCGGCCGCTGCGACAAGGTTACAATCTCCGTATATGGGGCGCCGCTCTATCCACTGAGCCACCAGGCGCCCGGTAATCACAATATTTATGAACTGATACAAACAACCCGTCGCAACAGTAAATGAATTTGTTAGAAAATATGTAAAAGGCTAAATAAAAGACAACAAAACAAAATTAAACAAATCTAGGCATGCAACATTAGTACAGTAATGACTGAACAGTTTACTGTAGAGAGAAGGGAAAAATCCTTAATCCATATGTGAGGTGGCATAGTTTCCTAAATGATAAATAAATTTACATATTTCTAGAAATATTTACCTCCATTTTGGTTCTGCTCCTTTTCTTTTTTCTTTAAAAAAATATATATATAAACAAAAGGATTTTCAGATAACTGTGATGTTGTTTGGATTATTGGATTTAAAATAAACAACAAATTGAGGGATAACAATGCGCCTCCTCTTTAGCTGCCAGGAGCAGATAATGGAGAAAAAAAACAAATGGAAAACATTGATAGTCAACAATCTGCAGATACACTCAATATGTTCCCTCATTATATTGATTAAAAAAAAAAGGATAATCTGGGCGACATTTCATTCCCAAGAACAGAGTTATCAGGAGACCGGCTGACAGAAACACACACCACTCAAGCACGAAGAAAATACTCAAATATCTTCATGTGCACACACACCGCTGTGATTGGTGGTTTTCTGTGTGTGTGTGTGAATGTGTGTGTGTCTCCAATCTATACACAGAGGTGATTTCCCCACAGTCTGCCTCTGATTGGATTTGGTTTAATTCAAATAAACTGAGGCCTTGATTTAAATGGAAAGCACTATAGCCTATTATGCGGCACAGTGGAGGACAGTCTCACTATATCAACTCTGAATTGCATTAAAGCTCTCACTCACCCGCTCTCTCACCCGCTCTCTCACCCTCTCTCTCACCCTCTCTCTCACCCGCTCTCTCACCCTCCCTCTCCCTGTCAAGGTTGCTCTCTGACTGACAGGCTCGCATCAACAACAGCAGGAAATTTTCTTTACAAACGCTGTTGTGCTTACAAAATCGGCGAGCAATTTGTAAATAAATGTGTGTGAGTGTGAGTGCGTCGTGTTTTGTATGACCGCAGCTGGCAGACGTACAATTAAGTAAGTGCCAGAGCTGTGATAGGTTATGATAACTTTGGTGGCACTGTACACTGTTGAGGTTGGGAAGGTGACAATATAATATTAGACTCTTATTGTACCGTGTGTGTGTGTGTGTGTGTTTGTGTGTACGTGAAATAGAGATCCAACAGGTGGGTAATTGTCCTGACGAGACAGAAAGTCCCATTAGCCCTCTGTCAAAAAGAAAAGTAGCTCAGTCCACACTCGTTGCTGATATAGATTTGTGTGACTGTGTGTGTGTGTGTGTGTGTGTGTGTGTGTGTGTGTGTGAGAGAGAGAGAGAGAGAGAGAGAGAGAGAGAGAGAGAGAGATAAAATGTAAGTGTGTAAGCTTGAGCTTTAGCTAGGGGCGGATTATCAAATAAACGGCCCCTGGGCACAGATATGCAAAAGGCCCCCCTACCACCTCTCCCACATATGAGCAAGAAAAACTCACTTTATAGTTTTATAATTTTATTTAGCCTCTTTTTTGGGTTTTTTTCATCTCTTTTGATCATAATCCATTTTTTCAGGTTTTGTATCTAAGGCACAGCATTTCTATGCTGATTTAGAATCCGACTGTCAACATTATGATGAATCTTCAAACTTTTAACCGTTTGGTGAAGACGAAGTGTGAGGTTAAGAGAAAAGAGACGTGTTAATTTTGGCAGTGATTTAAAATGTAATTTTAGTCTTTAGCAAAAAAAGTTCATTAGTTTTAGTGACGTGTGAGTCGTGTTTATTCTTTATACTAGTAGCCTAGGTTTAGTTTCCGACAGGGCTGTCAGCGTTAATGTGTTAATCACGATGTAATTTAGGTCAAAATGTAACACTTTTTCTTTCTTTTTTTATAGTGTTAATGGCTGGCTGACATTCTTGTTTTTAAGAGGCTGTACTGGGCTAAGTTTTAAGAGTGATGATACTAATAAGTAAGACCTGAGGTCAGCATGCTAGCTTCTCAGTAAGGAAGAGGAATTATACTCTAAAGTTAGGCTAAATTTTGGCGATGGAGGACAAAAATGACATTTAACAGGGGTCCCGAGTCCCATGCATTTCGTCATTTGATCCCTTATCAAGACAGTTTGGTAAGAATGGATTTACTTTGTCACTATGGACTTCATAACTTTTAAAATGCAAATTAATGGAACTGAAGACATTAAAAAATGTGATCAATCAAAATGAAAAATATTTATCATTAGACAGCCCTAATTTATGACAATGAAATAATTTAGTCCTAATCCGACGACGAGTCAAACACAGGTATTAGAAACTGGAATAAAGGTGACGGGTTTTATCAAGTGGTGAAAATTCAGACTTTTTCTACACACTTCTGAACTTGCATTTCTCCAGCAAAGTTTTGACAGGTTGAAGAGGACACACTTATTGATCATCATTTAAAACTCTTAAAATCTCTCTTTTTATGATGTCAAAGATTTTGACAGGTTTAAGAGGACACACTCATTGATCATCATTTAAAAATCTCTCTTTTTCTGAAGTCAAAGTTTTTAAAACCACAAATAACTATTAAGAAAACTAGACTTCAAGGATTTGAACCCAGAATAACTTTAAACTCCGACTTATTGATCTCACTATTAAGAGAGAGAAAAATAATTTTATTTCAGATTAATTCTTTCTAAATCTGCAACATGTTAGTTTAAAGGTTTAAACTCATGTCCTCTGCAGAGTCGATGATTAAAACGGGATTTTCTCTCATACTTTTCATAAAGTAATTTATCATTTTGTTCTCCTCTCCTTTTAATTTGAATGTCCAGCAGCCCACCACTAATATTTCCATCTGGTCTTGTCAGTGAATTAAGTTTAATTTGTCTGTTTTAATTATTTTTATTTTATCTTTTAATTTATTCTTTAATTCTGCCCTGATCATGTTTAATTCTACTACTAGTACTATTATTTCTGTTTACTGCTAATATTCTTTAAACAGCATTTACTCTTATTGGTATGGGTTACTGTTATTTTTGTTCTGTAATTGTTCTCTCTATTATTGTTTGGCTCTTACTGTGTTACTTCTGCAAGTAAACCCTCTTTTTGTTTTTATTATTATTATTATTATCACACATTTTGTCATTTTTTTTTCTCAAAGATCTGTTTTTAGCTCGTCAACATCGCCACAACATGTTTCAATGTAGTCTATTAACACTGCAAAAGAGAGGAGTCTTGAAAGTCCAAAGTGGGGGAACAGAGTGAGAGAAAATGGTGTGTGTGTGTGTGTGTGTGTGTGTGTGTGTGTGTGTGTATGTGTGTGAGAGAGAGAGGGAAAAAGGTGCTAAGTCAGGATGAATGAAGGGGACATGAAAGTGAGCTGTTTGATCATCGAAAACCAGGATCACATTACTGTAGCTCCTAATGCACTATAGGTCTATCACACACACTCACAAACACACACACATACACACTCCTCACTTACACACACATAAACACACACAGTTGCAATATTCTCTTTATATAAACATGGACAAGGGCACCTACGCAGTGATGCCAGATTGTTTTTTCTAATGGAAATAGACCTGTATACAACACACACGCACACACACGCACGCACACACGCACACACACACACACACACACACACACACACACACACACACACACACACACACACACACACACACACACACACACACGTGAGCATCTTATAGGCTATTCCCTAATGGAACCAGATCCTCTCCAACATACATGCAACATCCCTCTCTCTCTCTAACACACATACTGGATATAAACACACACCTTCAAACCATCACACACACACCGACACACACACACAGTGCCTATTTCTCCTCTCTCTAATGGAGCTGGACCCCTGAGAATGACAACCCGGCTGCTACGCATCAGTGGCCATTACCCACAAGGCAGTGCGTCAGGGCCGTGGGGCCGGCCGGCCGCCCACTCTCTTCGCCTTTCACCCCACATCCGTCAAAAACAGGTACACGCTGCTCCCTGTGTTTCTCCACTATCTCTTTTTATCTCCCGCTCTTTGTGTGCTTTGTCTCTTTCTGCAGGGAACAAAGTCAAATTTAAGACTTTTTTTAGGACCTTGTTAAAGCCACCCAGCCAGGTAAGAAAGTACATTTTCTTCCAGAGGACATTTTCTTCCCTCTCAATCTGATTTTAAAGGAATTTGTTCCTCTCCGGGGGGATTTTTGTTGACCTATGAATTAATCGGCTTGTGTATTGGCTAGTAAACAGTCCATTTGTAGTCTGTCGCTGACATTTGTTTTATTTTAAATCACCATATACCATCACATAAACAGAGATATGTTCCTCTGCTCCGGGCTGAAAACACTGTTTGTTTTCTGCACAGAGCCCATTTCATTTTAACACCCGGAGCACACTGCACAGAATCTCACAGTCATAATTTATCATGAATTATCTCTGGTGGCCTACAGGGGACAGTGGCTGCATTCAGGAGAAAAGGGCAGAATACAAAAAAAGGATTTGCCTGAATTTCTGTCCCTTTTTTTTTCACTCTGGCAGGCAGTGTGTGAAATGTAATGTGTAATTTCTGCCTCAGGCCTTGTTAACCTCCGACCCTGAGTGAATCTGTGGCTGATTCCTCAGATTACAGCTAACTGTGAGGAAGCCTGAGAACCAGTTTCCTTCCACAAAATATACAAAAACATTTACTTGGAGAAACAAATCTAACAAGTGCCTTCACAATGAAAATAAACAAAACATCTCTTAAATGATAATCAAGTGTGGTTATATACGGGGTTAAGGGTTAGATAGGGTTTCAATGACAATAAACTCATAAACACAACAACAGAATAAAGCCCGCAGGAGTGAGGTTATTGTAAGGCAAGCAAAAACTTTTGCATGAATAGCATTAAGATGCAGGTAACCTAGTGGAAAGGTTTTCTTTAACTCTTTGAAATCTGAGAAAATTGACCTGATTTCTTTCAGAAACATAGGAAGGAGGCAGAATGCAGCTTCAAAAGAAATGGCCCCAAAAATGAGCATTAAATTGGGAAAAAGTTACAAGAAAATTACTAAAATAAGCACACAAAAAAAAGTAAAAACAAAGAAACCAAAAGACAAGAAAATTACCAAAAAAAAAATCTTTAGCAATTATAGCAATTATAGCAATTAAATCAATTAAAGCAATTATATTATATATAATCTAATAATAATAATATTTTTCAGCATTTATAAACAAGCTATCATTTCATTTGTGACACAATTTAGCACTGTCCAAATTATCGCCTCAGCAGGCCATGGTCGCTCACCTCCTTTCCCTCATGTGTGACGGAGCCCTAAAGCCCTTAACAAATGGCATCTTCTCACCCTGATTGGCCCCGGAGAGAATTTAAGCTGCTCTCAATTCTTTAGTGGAGACACCCCAAGTGAACACAGTGAAACTTTAAACTAATAGATATCAAAACCTCCGCAGTCAATTACTTAGCCTTCATGTCAGCAAATATTCTCTGTATTATAATTTTCTTAAATTTTATGTTTAAATATGTAAATGGGGAATTATCTTAAGCCCATTCTCTTTTCAAGGTCGTCAGATACTGCTGCTTTGTAAGTGATTTTGGCTGAAGTGCAGATTTCAATGCCAGAAGCCAGCTTCGGTGCGTCTCCGGGCAGCATCAGTTTGTAATACATTCGGATCGAACCTTTCACGGTGTTATAATACGCCGCCTGTTGACCAGACGGCACTTGCCGCAGCTGTGACATATGCGGACAAGATGTGTCAGGTGATAACGAAGCTGGTGCGAACCTGTCGGGGCCGTATGATACGCTGCTGGTTGGTGTCAGGTTGAAAGGTTGCCGGTGATGATGTAATAAAAGGAGCTTAAAGGTCCCTTCAGGTTGGGCAGGAGGGGCGATGGATGGGTAAAAACCTCAGACCTCCATCTGGGAGCGCGATGTTTGCTCCCCGTCTGAATGTAGAGCCAAACCATTTACTTTTCTTAACCCAGCCATGTGCTTTTGTTGACATCGCAGTTAGTTTCGGCACCCGGAGGTCGACAGCAGACACAGGAGGTGCCTAGAGCGTTATATACAGACGCAACAGTCCACTGACAAAGCAGAAATATGTGATAATTTTGGATGAGAATATGTTATCTTACATGTGTATTTCAAACACTTTAAGTCTGAAAGAATTCATGTTCTGGAATCATCTCCAAAATCTCAAAATTCACTTTTGCAAGGAAAAACTTTGTTTTCACGTGGGGTGTCTCCCTTTGACGAGCCAGTCTCCACACACTGTGCAACATTTGATCTAAACAACCCACCAATCAACTCAGGGGCATTGTGACATTCAGCTAAAACCAATCGGGGAAAAGGAAATGACAACAAGTACCAACGACTGAAGTACGACTGCAAATACCAATTTAAATGACAAAATAATAAAATAAAGAAAAAGAATAATTAAATGATTCAAAGCAGCTTGTTATCATCTGAGCACGGCTGATTAAAGTCTTGAAACTTAATATGGGCAGCCGAAGAATAAGAACAGGAAATTAATTGTTAAGGGGCATGAGCGAGCACAATAGAAATGTAAAAACAAAAAGTACTACTGAGACAATACAATGAAATCTGATACAACAAAACCACAAATGAAGGCCTCAGACATTACAAGTGTATATGTGGGAGGTTATAACACACTGCTACCTTCTGCATCGCCGTCAGTGTATTCCTCTGGTGCATCTTTTGCATGGTTGGTTTTGTTTTATTGTCTACTTTATTCTTTTTTGATTTCAACATTTTGCATATCCATGTCTTGACTGTTTCAAGGTGTCTTTTGGTTGCTTGGAATTGACATTGTTGTGTCACTTAGACTTCTGATGCTACTATTGCGTAAAAAAACAGTGAGCTGAAGTCCTTCTGAACTGAAAAACACACTATTTGGTAGGTTAAAAGGCAAATTTAGTTTTAGGACTATGGTGCTCAATGGTAGGTTGTTCACTTCAATAAGGCACAAAACTCTACCGCTTCCTGTAGAACTGGACACTGTAGTTACACTCCAGGGTCAGTATCTACCTGTTATTACATTACAGAGAAGAGAGCTTGTTCCAGCTAACAATCATGAGCTAACATCGTCAGCTTGTTCAAGCCAAGCGACATCCTACAAGGCTGAAAAATAAAGCCAATGCAAAAGTGCCCATTAATGCGGTTCATCAAATGACCACTTGAGCATGGCTCCAAAACAGTGTAAACCCCCCTAGACCCCCATGTTAATATGCCCAACTCTACAGCAGAAATAGACATGTTCACAGCCTAAGACTGGGCGTTAAATCCATTTTATCAATTCATTCAAATATGCGGCTTAGGACAACAAACCACAGTCCGCTGCAAAGTTTGTTTAGAGGCTGTTGCAACTAGAGGCAGCAGCACGACCGATTTATTTCAGCATCTCAACAGAGGTATGCAGCTGAGTAGGAGAAATGTGTCTCACTCTGAGATAAACAGGCCTGCATCAGCCCACAAACACCTGGTAAAAAGCAGCCGATATTGGTGGAATAATTTTCCCATTGTGTCCCGTACGACAGGAAAGTGTCCCGCTGCAAAGCTGTTACTGATTCAGTCACACTGCGTATTGCCAAAGATACGGTGCCCATAAATACAGTGAAAAGCCTGGGTTTATCCACACACTGAAAACTATCAACCCTCAGGTATACCAAGCATAAAGTATTCAGCTTTAGTTGCCCTGCCTCGTCTGTACAACTGTACACGAGAAAATATCGCTAAAGGGCTGAAGATGATGATGTTTTACTCCACTACAACCGACCGATGGTCCAGTAATTTGAACACAGCAAATAACATTATTTGTTAACATGGAATCAATGTTGAATGATGGTTGTATGATATCAGAACTGGTCATTTTCAATACTCACATTTTTTAGTTTGCCTTTGTTCATTTTTATAGCAAAAAAAGGCAAAACTTTTTTAACTTGAACTTGAACTTAGTAATTCAATTTCCATTAGTAGTTTGTGGTTAAGATAGAAATAAAATCAATTAAAAGCATAAATCAAGTTTGGTGTGGTAAAAAAATCTGAGATTTTATTTTTAGGACATATTGCCCAGCCCAATTACAGCCTCAAAGCCACGTTCAGACAGTGACAAAAAGTCCAGCTCCGTCATTCATTGGATTGGGATCACTCTGGCGAGGCCACCTCGGTGCCACTGCTGATGGCTCTGGCAAAAAGTTGAAGATGTAAAATCCTGTCTCATGGTATTACAGTTTTGTCTGCTGATAAAAAAAATCTCCATCTTATGAATATATTGCCAGACCTGCACTGCCCGAAATATATTTCATCACTTGAAGCAACACACCTACACAGCGCCTAGCATTTTTTAAAACTCTGAACACCCGCTCAGAAGTTCTGCAATAACAGCCTCACACTGCTTCACCTTTTGGTGGAGTCACAAATGATCCTTTCCAGGTAAACCTTACATTTTTGGCAAGCGAACAATGCTGTTGATTTTATCTCAAGTGCAACATTTATGTAGTTAACCTTTTCTGGTATTAGCCTGAGAGGCAAACCTTTGTTTAAACACATTACTGCACTTCATGGTCAATATTTTGACAACTGCATTAATGTGTCTGTTTTTAACAGCTTTCTCTGCGCAGCACTTCTTGTGTTTCTTGTCTCTTTCCTCTCCTTTGTTTTCTGTTTGCTGTCTCTCTGTGTGTCTTAAACGCCTTTCAGTCATTCCCCCAAGTATCTCCTCTGTCTCCCCCCTCCCTCTGATTGCCTCCCTTTTTCTCCCTTCTCCCTGCTGTCTCTCCTCGTCATTTCCACTTGTCAGGCTAAAGGGAGCAGACAAATGGATGGACAGATGAATACCCAGATCTGCAGAGGGGCAAAAAGAATGATGGAGCGATGAAATAAAGGAGTGACAGTGCGTGACAGCGCTCAGCTGAGCCCAGTTCAGGGCCTGGGAGGGAGCGGAGGAGTAAGAATGGAAGAAAAATACAGACAAAAGGAGAAAAATGAAGAAAGAGATGCTGGAGGAGGATGGATTTAAAGGCTATATCTATTGTACTGTATTTAGTGGTAACGGGGAGTAATCCATGACAAAATGATGTAAATAAATGTCATATTGCTCCGTCTTTCTGTTACCAATTGATAAAACACAATGGTGATTCATCCTTTTGTCATGTATATTCTCTTAACACCCACTAAGCCTCCGTCTTACAGGCTGACTGGTCAAAAGAAAGCAATGTCCCTTATGTTTGTCAGTAACCTTGGAAACAACAGATAAACTAGACAATTGATTGCAAATGAAGTCCCGTCCCCCTCATTTACTGTTGCTATACCTGTCGAGCTTTCTGCTCTCGCACCGCACGTATGCACTAACAATGATAGCAGGCTTTCCACTCAAACGCGTGGGTACCAGATTTTAAAAAAAGCAGCTTTTCATTTCTAGCTAGTGCTCAACAATTTTACTGACAACCAAGTCACGAGGAAAAACTATTGGCATTGCAAACCACAGAGCGATGCCAACAGCTGCAATGCTGTCGCTAACATGTGGTTAGGTGTACGCCTTGATTCCTGCAGCACCATGTCAATGACATAATGTCTGCAACGCTGTTTTGCCCGGTCGCCCACGTGGCTCTATATCCCACTGTCCGTGAGCGTTTCAGAAGCGGAGCGTCCTGCCGGCTGATATTGTAAACTCACTGTGCTTATTTCGTCATTTTCCCTTGAGTTTTCTCATTCTATCATGGCTGAGTAGGCTACATATATAAATGCTTTCCTTTTCTGTCTGTTTAAATTACCTTTACTGATGTTTTTAGCCACTTTGTTGTGCTGTAGCCTAAAGTCCAGCCTTGAACAAAGTAGATTAAAGAATTTGGGGCGTGCTTCAGTCAAAAAACATGTTCATCTTGATTATTATAGCTCTACATCTGTAAAGTTTACTCGCTGGGTCCCGCAAATAACTGACTTTCGTGCGGGAATCTGGAGTTTGCTTCCTGTATAGATGTTGTTTTTTTCTACACCTTGCCTCTTTTGCTTAAACCTAACTGTCTGTGACTTTGTTGCCCTAATCCTACCATCACGACAGTCCGCGCTGTTGTGTACACATAATTACGGTGCTGCTTCATCCGACCATGGGCATCTATTGATATCACGGTAGCGGCATCCCGGACCGTAAACAGCTGACGCAGAAGGATACCTAAAACAACATGAGTGGATGCAAAAGGTTACTAACAGAGCAGCAGCGTGTTACGAGTTGGGATGGGAACATGTTGGGGATACAAACTAAGAGACTCACATGGACGCGCCGCCACGCCATCCACCAAAACAAAACACAAAAGGTCAAATAACAACACACACATAGCTCCATTAAAGCTCTAAATGTTGCATACAGCGTGTTTCTTTTCCCTCCTTACAGTATGAGTGTTACATTTATACCATAAGTTATTTCGTGACTCTGTCAACAACAGGTTCAGAAAATGAAGGCGCAATATACAATACAAGAAAAAGCAATCACAGACGTCACAGAAAAATAGGATTGCTATAAAACTGCTTCAAATTTATCGAGGTGGACCAGAAGTCGCCTTTTTTATTTTTTTCTCGGTCTCATTCATAATGTGCTGCTGCCAACAGGATTTGTGTGTGGAGTATTTAAAACTACCCTGTGCCGCGATCAGCAATCCCTTATGGTATGGTAATCCCATAATTACTAGATTTATGTTCAGAGGTAGCTTCAAAAGCACAGCCTTGTAGATAAATATGAGTCAGTGCATTTCCTTTTCTCATTTAAGAATGAAAATGTGTTGGAGTCTCATGAGAGGTGGGCCACATATGTGACATGAGACGATGCAATTCTTGGAAAAACAAGCACATTCGTAATTTATCACGTAAGGCATTCTGAAATACAACAATAATACCCAGGAGGATGATTTTCACTGGGATTACAGGTAGAAGACTGACACCCAAAAACCCTTAATCACAGGAAAAAAAAGCACATCCTTCAGGGGATTATAAAAACGTTTGTGTATTGTCTAAAAGACTCTCCCTAAAGAGCTGTACATAAATAAGAACAAAAGACAGGAAGAAACAAGAAAGTTACTGTGAGATTGTTTGGCTCAGACTACAGTGGAGTGTTTTTGGACAGTGGCACATTTTCTTTGTGTTGACTCTGCTCCAAAAGGTTAGATTTGAGATTAAACGCTTCGGACTAATTCTTGTGCAAACAGTCATCCATCCAGTTTTAGCGGATAAAAAGTAATCAGATGAGTCAACATACACTTAACTGTTAGGTTCTCTTAACATTCTGTACGCTCCCCTCGTCCTCAGGGTCAAAAATGACCCGCTTTCACTAAACCCCTAAAATAATGCAGCTTGACTGAATTTTAAACTTTAACAAATCTATTTTGCATCTGTCATTCATCACACACTTTGTTAGTTTTCCTTCTTCACAGTTCAGAAAGACTGCATTTATTCATTTTTATTACAACACAGCTGCCATAACTGTTTTGTTTACTAAAATAGAGGTCTATTTTTTTCATATTTATTATTATTGAAAAAATCGGAACCGGTTCCTCAACAGAACCGGGTTTCCCATCCCCAACTGTCTCACCTACATCTCACACCATCCACCGTCCTCTCCTCGTCCTGATGACAGAGTCAACTCATAGAAACGCGATTTGAAGTATGTCACTTTATAAATGTTGACATTCCACCTATAAAATGCACTAATGTTACATATCCGTGCTTTGCAGAAATGAACAGTGGCAACATTTTCTTCTGTCGACTAGGCTGATTGATGTTAACCTCAAACACCTTTAAAGCTGAAATTCAGCACATTCACTTCAGTCACTGTTCCTGTTCAAATATGCAGGAGTACAGAGCCAAAATGAAAGAAATAGGAAATATATCACTTCCCATATGCAGTTCTCACAGACTTCACTGTGCTGCATAATGCTAAATAGTTTGCACATGTCAGAGGTTCCCAGTTAAAGTTAGTCAAGAGTGAAAAAAACCCCACAGTGATTCAGTGTTCATTAAAATTCATGAGGAGGTGACAAAGTTTTAAACAGCAGCTCTGGTTTAATATATTGATACAGCTGGTGCTAACTGGTGTAAATCACACAGCTTGCGAGGGTTCGGCTTTCTGCTACACTGCATCTTCTGCTCTTATAATTACTTCAAGACAGTGTCTACATAAACTCACAATTCAATTTTATTGCCTCTTAGCCTTTTGGATTGATGTTTTATTGATATATTTAAGATGACAAAGTGAAACTCGCAATATAAATCATCAATCAAAACATGTAAGTTGTAAGAATTTGTTTTTTTAAACTGCTTTAATTGCCATCTATTTATGTCACCTTCGAAAAAATCAGTCATCATCATCATGACATTAATTTTAAGATATTAACACAACTGTAATCAACAAATTAAAGCATCACTAAGGAGACCGGCAATGTGAAAACATTAGTGTGAACTAATTTCAGCTTTGGGGGAACTGTTTTTCAGCACTGGAAGTTTGGTGACATGCTATATTTTTCATTTTGGTCTAAAAATTCAATCACAATGTTTCTTTACGGTAACTTTTTGGAAGAAAATTCCAGTGTCATGTATATAAAATCAAACGGACTAAGGAAATGCTGCGTCAACTTGATATTTATGATGCTGATGAAGGCCACAAGCTGAAACATGTTGGTCTTTTAATAAAGTTGTTCTAAACACCTCAAGTGTTTCTGGAGTTTCGAATCCTTTGATTTAACTGGTTATTTAATCAGTAAACTGCCACTTGTCTACCCCGTGATGTTCACAGTGATTCAGTGAATCAACACCAACGAGAAACTGACATCAGTGAGCATCACTGCTGCACTGATGATCCCTCACTATCATGAACCCACACACTGTAGTTTATCATCAATCAATCACACATTTACGTCCTGACGCCCTAAATTCTCACTAGTACAGCAAATGTGTATTAATCAACAAATCTACCATTTACTGCTGTTTGACAAGTGCTTGCTGAAAACTACAGCGCTGAGCTGTTTTTGGAGAATACTGAGCCATAATAAAAAAAAATCACAATATACATCGTGAGCTGTTTCTAAAGATTTCATTCGTACCCAACAGGCTTGATGCTGAGTGCCAGCACAGTATGGACGACAGAAAGCACTGAGAGTCGAAGTAACACAAATTCTGATATTTTCATGAGATTTGTTGACAAAAAGAAAAACACAGAAGAGCCCTATCATTTAAGATTTTATCAGTGTTTTCACAGTGGAGGACGGTGGAAGAGTGAAACACTGATTGAAACTAACAACATTTATCCAGCTCAACAAAGACAGAGCAGGAAAAAAATTTACTGTGGAAAAAAAAACAACAGAGGAAGATGAAGCGAAGACATCAGGTCTAAGAGGACAGCAGGCGCACAGTTAAAGGTAAATATTACACTTGCAGTAATTGAAAAGCTACAAAATCACCTTTGCAGTGGGAAAGCCAAACTTCAAACAAGCAATCAAGAAACTGATTGAAAATAGTTTCAAATCTGAAATGGGAAATATGAAAACTTACCAAAAAAAAGTTTTCTTTTCTTTTGGTGCATAAATCAATATTGTTTTTTTGTTGTTGTTTTTAAATCATACAAAGAAAATGGGTTAAAATAATTCAGATTACTCTATTGTCCATTTGATTTGCATAAAAGGGAAATTTGTCTTTGGCTCCTGTAGAACACACGCCGCAAACAACAATACAAAGTATGGACTTTTAACTGTAATAAACACTAATAAGCTGCTCAGCTCTGTACTCACTGACCTTCAAATCTGGACTTTATAACTCGCTTTTGATTTGACAAGCATTCACTTGTGATGTGCTATTGTGTTTGTGTGTAGCTGTGTATTTTGTGTTTTCTCTGTCTACTGTCTTCTTGTATCACTTTATATCATGAGCTATTGTGTCTATTATGTGTCTTGTGTGTGGGTTGTTTTTGTGCAACTTTATATTATTACGTTATTGTGTTGAGTCTTTGTTCTGACTTGCTGAGGGACTGCAGATGCGAATTAGCTCTAAACTATAATCTGGTGCATCAAATGGGAACATTTATGTTTTAAACTGCACATGCTCTCTTTTCAATAAATAAATAAAATAAATAATAAGTTTGACTACAGAACTAGGCTACAGAAAATCACAGAAAATAAAAACATTAAACACAACTAAAATAAACAAGAGAAACCATTTAACCACATATAAAGGAAAAATTACCAAAAAAAAAAAAAATCTGTACGTCTACAAAATCAGGCAGAAAAGGCTCTTCTTCTGAAACACTCCTGGTGTGATATGACAATTTTCGGCAGATGGAAAAAAAACAGTTTGCAATTGTAGCCAGAACACGGATGCAGCTGCGCTGGTAGAACTGTGCCCCCCAGCAAAGATAACAAAAACAGAAAACTAACTAACTTAACTGAAACAAAAACTAACTTTAATGGATCAAAACATATCAGGTAAAATATTAATCTGCTCCATTAAGATGCTCCATTTCAAAACCACACTTTTCTGTGGATGTCAGTTTTTAAGACACGACGAAAGCCAAAAAATGAGCGCTGCAACAGATGGTAAGGCTTGTTGATTTTAGCCGAGATCATTTCTGGAAATACCTTTTTATTATGTGATTTTGTGCAAAATTTACAACAGCTGTCAGTGCACGTTAATGTAATATTAATTCCAGTTGACAAGCATATTGCTCTTTCAAGTTGACCAAAAAGTTGTGTATTACCAGCATTAACTTAGCTTATAAAACTGTCAATAAAAGGTCCTTAAGAACACAAACGTGCACAAACGTGCACAAAACATATTAGGCTGATTGGACCAGTAGTTTGCATGATACACAAAATCACTGGTTATACTGGCGGAAATAAAAACGGCACATTAACTGTTGTTTCTCTTTCAGAACATTCAGAAAATAACTTCACATCTACATCTGAGTGTTAGAGCACTAATCTGTGAATCCGCCTGTGTAGGTGTCAGACCTTCATACGCACAACGTTTGCGTAGAGAATGAGTTGGTTAAAGGCGAGCGCATGACAGCAAAGAGAAATGGAAGGAAAAACAGTAACGGGAGTTAAAAAAAAATAGGCTGAACTGAGTGTGAAATGTGAAGATAAGCCTCCATTATAGCACATTCTTGTCTGCGCGCAGAGATGGACGGATACTAAAGGGAACTGATGGATGGAGGTGTGGATGGATGGATGGATGGATGGGCGGATGGATGGATGGACAGGAAATGAAACTTATAACCCGAGTGAAGACGTCTCCCGGTCTGACAAGAGCAGATATGTAATCTAGTCAGCCAGGCGGAGACGGATGAACGGAGACAGAGAGGGTGAGACAGCAGGTAATATAAAGGAAGACATGACGGCGTCCTTGAAGCCGAGATTTTTTAAAATGAAAAAGTGTGTGTTCGTGCCAAACAGATCTAGGCGGGGGTGAGAGGAAGGAGAGCGCAGGTGTGTGTGTGCAGATGTACCGTAAGTGTGTGTTTGCGCACGTACGGCCAGGTTAAACTGACAGATGGAGACTGATGAAAGGAAGATGATGTGCGGAGCGAGGGGTGAGGAGAGGAGGAGAGAGTGATGAGACAGATGTGACATGAGGGAAGAAGAGGAGGAGAAAAAAATCATTCTTTGTTTGCCTCTTCCTCTCCTCTGTCATCCCTCCCCTCCCCTCAGCTCCTTTTTCTCCTCCCCTCTCTCTAATAACAGCTGATGAACGGGTTGAGCAAACAAAATCAGGAGCCCTTTGGTTTCTTGGGAGCTGTTTTAAATACCACACGCGCGTGTCAAAGACGGCCTATCGATTTCTGCATCCTCGCACGCACACACACACACCGACGTCTCTCCTCATCCTGCTGCTCAGTGAACACGGTGAAAAATGATTAAAAACCTAACATTCAATATAGCTGCAAATACAAGTAGAAAACACACACACGTTTTAATTAAGTATTGACGGATGGAATATTTGCCATCTAAACGAGTATCTACTGTATAGAAACTAGATAATAACTTTCAACCTCACAAGACTATAGAAAAGTTTATACTAAGTTTCAGTTTAACATTCAGAGGGACACACTTCCCCCCAGTATTCAACAATACTCAGCTGCCCTCTAATATCTATTAAGTGTTCAAACAAAAAAAAGCATGCACAATAATCACAATGTGCAATTATCTGTGTGGAATTGGTGTAAAAAAAGTTGGAGTTTTGCATCTTGTTTATAATGTTTATGATGTTCTTTTTGCTTTATTTATCTTGTACATACCTTGCTTTGAGATCTCTTTTCTGCCGTAATAATGCAAATTTCCCCGTTGTCGGACTATTAAGGGATCATCTTATCTTAAGAGCAAATGTAATCAGAAATAAAACAAACAAATTTCCATTTCCATATTATTTTAGGTTCTAGTGTTTGGTTTTTGGTGAAAGTTTGCAAGTGCTAATAAATCAACTGCTAATATCGCCACCGGAAGAGTCAGACTTGACCAGAAATGACTGACTGAGTGAAGCTGATGACTAATAATGCTTCCTGTGAATTAATGATAGCTCGCTTAAATGATAACAAAAGGGAATTTTGTCAGGTTTGGGAACATTTTTTGAAATATATAAGTGGTGGAAATAGGTGCCCATGTCATGGTACTGTTTACTTTCTTTAAATTACCATTAAATAGGCATGCACGTATAGATATTTTGGAAAATTAGTTTATTGCTATTTTCTAATGTAGGCTAAAATAACAGAATTTAATGATTTTTTTGTTTTTTTTTAAATTTCCAAATTACAATTTGTATCTCCCCAGATACATTGCCTATTTCGGTTATAAATTATAAATCATCAGTTACCAGCAAACTGCCATTGTTTCACATGTACGAGTCCGCATTATGTCAGCGTTTATTGGTCTGCTATGCTTTTCACAGATTTTCTGCATCTTGAGCAGAAGCGTCCTTTTTCCCAGTTTTCTCTGGCCGTGTAGCACCAATTTCAACAATATTTGTGTCTTTCTACTGCATAGACATCCTGCTTTTATTAAAAGACCATCTTTCCAGCAGTGGGAAATCTCTTTAAGGTGAGGAAAAGATCAGGGTTTTAGTTACATATTACCTTTGAGTGGATTTTTTTCTTTATTTGAATTAAGGTGTCAAAAGAAAGAGGGTGACCGAAGTTGTGACTGTGAAGCCCTTTCAGACGAATTTGTGATATTGGCTTCATAAATGAAATTGGCTTGACTTAAAATTACAAAAAGCTGACATCTTTTCAGTATTTTACCCAAACCGTGTAACCAAAACATTTTTTTTTTGTTTGCCTCAAGGGTGATCCATATTGCCAGCGTCTTCTAAAGCATTTCTGGGGAGTTTTTGACATCTCACAGAGCAGATACGCTTCCATTTATACAAATGTATGAATCAACACCTACTGCAGAAAAAGTCAGAGTGAAATGTGTGAAGACGAAACCTTCTGCTTTTATTCCCTTTTTTTTTTTTTTACCTTTGCAGTCTATTTATTTTTCCCCGCTGTGCTCGGTGAAGTGTAATCTCAACAGGAGGTCATTCAAATCCTATAAATCCATCAGTATTAAGTTCACAAGTATTTTTTTTCAAGACATCTATAATTATTTATCAAGGTCCTCAGATTTCTATGAGCGTCTTTGATTTGATTATGGCCATACAGTATAATTAAAAAAAATAATAAAAGCACCACCTGCCATCTGTTGTAAAGCTATGTGTCCAGTGAGCAGATCAATAGTTGTGACGGTATTTATAACATTATTCAGCCTGTCGAAGACACTGTGGTGCAGCTGTAATAAAAGCAGAGCTGGCTCTGAATGGAGGGAGGCGTTGCTGCGTATTGAACGAATGGACGCTTTAATAGAGCTCAAGGATTAACTCAACATTAAATCACCTTTTTTTAAGTTAATAAATTACATGTACAGGCTCTTTATTACACTACCTATTGATCCTGCTCCCATTTCATGGTTTTTATTGCAACAGAAAATCTATTAATTCTGTCATTTAGAAAAATCTGTGAAAAATCTATTACATACATCACAACCCTGGACCATCAAACCACAACGCAAATACGGCAATCAACTGTCAGCGGTGGAAAGGATGGAGTAGCTGCCACTGACAGCAGATAAGAGGTAATACTGCCTCTACTATTTGTAACCTAGAAGTTTACAGTGTTAAACACTTATTCTTTCGGTAACATCCTACTTTGTCTCTTGGCAGGTTTCCATTACAGATTTGCACAAAAATTAAGTAATATCTTTAAAACGCCAATAAAACACAATTGCAAGATGACTTTCCATTGACGTTATGCCGCTTTTCTCGCAATCTTATACAATTTCACCTCTCATGATAATATTCCAAGAAGCAAAACAATAGCAGTTTAATTTCTATTGCAGCCACCACACTAGCCGTCATTATTTCCAATCGAAGGCAAAACAGGCATGTTATTCGAGTGATAATGGAAAGGCAAGCCCCTTATATGTGGGAGTGGCCAGGTATGAGGGATTTCTGGGAGGTGATAGTCCACGATTTCACGAGGACTTATGCACGATTTCACGAGGACTTATGCACGATTTCACGAGGATTTATGCATTCAAAACCTCCAGATGATCCGCTCAACTTTTGAAGAGTTATGCGATGCAATAACAACTCTTGTAGCGCCTGCTGCATCATGAGGGAGCCAGTTCCTACTGACAAGTGCATAGCCATAGCATCCATTGCAGTTTTGTGAAATATTTTTTTGTGATAATTTTGCGATTTTAATATGCACAACTTGATGTTTAATGAAAATCCAACCAGTGCTGGTGACAAATTCAGAACATCATTATCCCTCATTCATACTGTAACACTCTACTCTGTCTCTGATACCCAGAGATCTGCACCAGGTCAGTGAAGTTGTGTAATAGATAAAAAACAATTTTTTATAAATTCATGAGCACGAGTATGGGTAAAATTGAACAAAAAGTGGGTGGGTGGTAACAAAAATAATCATAGGAGCCAGAGCTGGCCATGTGGTTTTGAGGATGCAGTTTGCTGATAGCAATGGGGCGATACTTTGAATATGTGGACATATGATTGCTGCAAAATTGGTTATTTGTGTCGCTTTGCACATTGGAAGTACCAACCCCAGGCAGAGACTTGTTTCACCCTTGTTAAAGTTCCTGTGGTAGAGACATGTAGGCAAGACCCCCTAAAACTAACCCCGAAATTCTGCAGTGGAAACGGGCCTGTATCAAACAGCTGTCAAACATGAAAAGACACACTCTTTTATAGCATCAACTAACTAACTAAAACTAAAATTAAATTACACTTTATACTGTATGTATTCTTTCTGCAACAAATACAAACATTCACCCACATGAATACGCAAGAACGTAAACCCACAGGGGTACTATGAAGTACAATTTCAAATACAACTTCACAGATAGATACAGATAAAGTTCATACAGTACGTGTTCTAACAAAAACAAGTGCGTACACACACACACACACACACACTGATCCTCCAGTCCGCCCACGCTCTCCCCAGATCACGCTACTCATTTCATCTTTGATTCCCTTTGCGGAGATGATGAGTTGGAAACACGAAAGGAATCCAGTGAACTGAGGAGAGAGCCATTCTATCGCTCCATCTCCCTCTCCGTCCTCCTGTCTCTGCGCTTCCCCCCATCTCTGTTTGTTTCTCATCCTCTCACCGCTGCTTCCACTAAATCTGTCCTCTTTTCTCTCACTCCCTTGTTCTTCATGTTTCAGTGATTATCTCGTTTTCCACCTCTCTCTGCGTCTTTTATCGCCTCGCCTCTCCTCTCCTCACATACCTCCTCTTTCCTCTGTTCATCTTTTTCTCCACTTTTCCATGTTTTATCTCTTTACCTCCCCCCTCATTTCTCTCTCTCTCTCTCTCTCTCTCTCCTTCTTTTTCTCTTTATTTCTTTTTTTCCTTCTTGTTCTCTCCACCCCTTCCCTTGGGGATCTGGCGGATAGTGGATGTTGCCACTTGGGAATGACGAGGGCGGCGAAGCGGTGGATTAAACACTGAACGATCCATAGAATGCCTCGAGTGTCTTGCACATGAACACACACACACACACACACACACACACACACACACACACACACACACACACACAACACACGCGCAAACACACACACACAGACACCACACACTTTTACCACAACACACGTCACGTCACAGTTACTTCTGTCTTCAAGGTCTATTCTTAGAAACGAGAATATCCTCTTTCCCTTCTCTCTCTCTCTCTCTCTCTCTCTCTCTCACACACACACACACACACACACACACCCACACACACACACACACACACACACACACAAAAAGCCAATATCTTGCGAGAACAATCCATAGACCCTCCTCAACATCTGACCCGCCCACTACTTCCTCTTCACCCATGGTGCCTCTGTTTCCCTCCTCTCATCAATCTTCTTTGCTGTTATCAGAAAACTTCATTAACGAGCTCCAATTAAGTTTGGCTAGATTGGCGGTAGCCATGGCAACGAAACTGTTCATATTATGGTTTAGCCAGGAGAGAAAGGGAGTGAAAAGGAAAGCACTCAAACAGAGGAAGTGATGATGTGAAGGAAGCATGAGAGGAAGTCCTGAGTTTGGAGCCGATAATGTTTTTAACCACGTCATAATTAGAAATGTATGTTATTGTTTATTAAGGCAGCGTACACAAGTTTCTGGATTAGGGTCATTCTTAAAATGTAGGGTTCAAGTAATTATTTCTTTTTGCTGAGGCGCCTCACTCTTTTTGATTCAAGTTCTCCATCTAAGTTCTTTATCTTCATTTTTTTAGTCTCACTGACATATAACGATTGAAAGGCCAGTCAGATATTTTAAATATACCAGATTACGTGGCTTGAACGTTTTTCAGGCCAAGGACCCCTCAGATAAAAGAGGGACGGAGCAACGACTCCATACTTCATATACTGTATAAAACTGTTCTGTATATTAAACTGGGTGGATGGATGGCGATGGCTATATCAGAAACATCAGAATCAACCAACATGCCAGTTTCTGCCAATATGACTGATATTTTTATTAAGTAACTTATTTTATTGAAAGAGTGAACATCTACAAAACATAGACCCGAAATTGAATTTTTTTTCTGATTTTGCACAAAGAATTAATAGCACTTCATTAACAAACCAAATTAACAATTTTATGACTCTATCTGCCGGTGGGACATCACAATAATAGTAAGCATTATATGATGTTAATTCCACCACAGAAAAGGCTTGATGATTGCTGTAATTACATGGTAAAAAAAAGTGGATGTATCGGTACAGACCAAATGAGCTGTTAACAGCATCTGGATATCTGCAAAAAAATCCAATTTTAGGCAGAGTACTTGATTTTCATGGAGTTGAGGGAGGAAACTCAACTTTCTAAAAAAAATATGTTGTCGCAAAAGGCAACATATGTTGAACATTTTTAAATTTCTTGATTTAAAAAAAAGAGAAAATATAAAGAAATTATTATAAAGAAATATAAAGAAATTATTAAACAATAATTTAGTAAATGCCCTGCAGTAACTCTGAGGACTCCCTGGTTGAAGACTCACGTACCAGACAATGTATTAATGGGTATAACAACCAAATATTATAATAAATAAAATAATTTATAATCAGTGTTGAATGCGATTGTGTACTTTGTCCACGATAGCATGCTAGTTAGCCAGGGATAAGTCGTATTCATCTCGAGGAGTCTACCAGTACATTCAAAACAGAAAAGATAGAACGAGTGCCAATCGATAAATTGAATTAACAGTTATAGATAGGATTTCTTAAGATGACATACTAGGACTGAGCGAGAATAGCACAAAGCCAAGAGTGATAGGACAAGCAGTTAAGATGCGCTTCTGCAATGAGTCTAAAGATCTGTAAACAAATAGTCCACTGATGAGGACTTTACGGAAAGCATCTATACTCCCTCCTTCCTTTAACATCATCTTTATTTATTTCACATCTACTGTGACTCTGAGACGGCTGGATATGTCTCTCCGTCCCTGAGGAGGAAGAGCTAAGAGCAGCAGGAGAGATAACTAAAATAGCCGCCATAAAGTTGTGAGAGCTAATTTAGGTCGAGCACAGTGCCTGAACAAATGGAGCCTTCTATATCTCTGAAGGGGAGAAAATGAATTTAGAGATGACATAACTTTAAAAGGACACAGTGATTTGAAGGTGCATGAGAGACAGAATTCAAAATAATGTGATGAATATGAAACTGTGTTGCTTATCATTCGACGCTTGAGCTGCGTGGAGCCTTTATCATTCAATGCGTGTGCAGCGTGTGAGTCTGTAAAAGCAAAGCTCCAACACTTCAGATATCTGCTCTGACTTTCTGTTGTTCTCCCCGAGGCTGCTGCCCCTGGCGAACACTTGTGGGTTTGAGCCATTTTGAACTCGGCTTGGCACTTACACAATGAGTTGGACTTTTTGCTCATATCTTTCACGTTACTGTGCATAGGAAAATATTTTTTTTTTACATCAGGGATTTTACTGTAGCTTATTGAATCAGTCTCTCAGCTGTTCCCTGCAATACAATTAATCAACTCTTTACACATTTAACAGCTAACATCAGTTATACTTTAATCACCAGCTGATGGTTCATTTTTTCTCAATTCCATTTCTCATAAAGGGCCATTCTGTAAAATTTAGCAGTATTTCTGAGGTAGAGACAGAGAGAAAGAGGGCATAAACAAAAGAAAACGTCAAGGTGCACATGCATTTCTGCATGTCTCTCATTGTATCTGATTTAACCTTTTACCTTGTGCCTCAATAAGCACACAGCAATTATATTTAGTATGTGTCTGCATTAATGCCACAAAGCCACACATTCAGACAGGAAGCGAATATCGGACTCCCGCATGAAAGTCCCAGGTTTGTTGGATCCATCCACCACCCTTCCCATCTTTTACATGCCCTTGTTCTCATTATCAGCAGTGTTTCAAACTGACGCCATCCTGCCGTGTTTGACGCAGACGCGACAGGTTCTGTCCGTCCGCGCTCGCAATAGATGTGCCAGGTGCCATCTGGCCATCCGCCAGCATGTAACAACACCACACCTGGTTCTGTCCGACGACATCCTCATCTGATGCCATCCAGTGGCGTTTCATACAGCCCAGAAAAGTGGCTTTTGGCGATATAAGAACACGCTGCTCTGCCAGTGGTTGTTTAGTGGGAGGGGCTTAGGATGGGGGAGGGGGGACGGTGTATTTGCAAAATCTGTCATTTTTCATTCATCTTTTTCCAGACTCCTGCCTACCACAGCTTTAAGTAACAAATTATTATCTCAGGACTTTTACTTGTAATGGAGTATTTTTAGACTGTGGTATTTCTACATACCTTTTCCATCATAACACAAAAATTGACGAAGAAAAAGACAAACAATACTTGCTACACACCTATCAACCCCTCAGACCTACTCATCCTAATTATCCACCTCACTTCATGGAGAGAACAACACTGCATGCACTGATTGTAAGCAATGTGCATAAATCATGAGGTTTGAAACTGTTTGATATACGCATATTATCCTCAGGATATGGAGCTGTCTGTCCTATTCTTTCTTCTTTTCATCTATCTTTCATTACAAAGTCTCACTGAGGACAATAAACTGCTGAGAGGTATACTTTGTTGTCAAACTTATAAAAGCACCAAAAAGTATGTTTGAAATAATTCTATTTTTAAATAAAACAATAAAATCAGTTTTAATGTTCTTTTTGTTTTTATCAAAGCACAGTAGGAGTTAATTAAAAAAAAAACAGCTCATGAAGCGCACACATCCAAATATATACAAACATTTTAATTGGACATTCACAGCCTGAATGATTTGGTAAGTTGCTGAAGAACACTTGACTTTACACCCACCAGCAGACACACATTTTAATTAACTTTTCCAATATTAAATCTCAAATATTAAATCATTTGGGATATTTATCAAACATAACCCAGCAGCCAGCTCTTTGAAATGCATACATATGTAAACAGAGAAAAACACACACACAAACGCACACACACACACACATGAATGTTGACATATGGGATAGACGTGGTTCACCGTTGACCCAAGAACACACAGTCTGGATGGGAATCAACACGCGGAAGATGGCTGTGTACCTTGGAGCCTTGTTTGTCCACCTTCGTCTCAGCCCTCATGTGTGCATAACGACACAAGACGCTGCGGATAAAAACTTGAGTTTCCCAGCTGCCACGCTGAGAAACAAACTGCCTTTGATTCTGCAAACTTTTCACTCTTCGCCCGTGAAGAGAAGTTCCAGCTTAAAGCGCTTAAGACATGCTATTTAAAGCAACAAATCGAGACTCTTTTCTTGAGTTGCCAACTTATAGTGAGTTTCTGCAGCCCAACAGGTAGAAATCCATTATACCCAAGCTATTTCCTCACAACAGTAGCCCCATTAGACAAGAATTCAATGCAGCAGCAGCTTGCATCTTTATAGATCAGAAGTCATAGCGGGTGAAATGCATCACCCTCCTCGACAGCTTTTATCAAGAGCTGACGCATGGAATGCGCTGAACGTCTTGAACTGATGATATCTAATGGCATATCTGGGGGTGGACCCCCCCGCCCCAAACTTCCAAAATCAATGATTACACTTTGCCATCATTTCAATCAAGCTGTTTTCTATTTTTGCTACAGCGAGCCTCTGCATGCCTCGAGCGACACAGAAGCAGCGCTGTGTGGAAACTTGTTCAACTAATCCTGCAACATGCTGATCTGTGGCTCAATCTGCCTCCCTGCTGCGCCCTGCAATTTATTTGCCTCTATCTGCACCGAGGGGAAATGAATCACAAGGAAAAGGGTGCTATCCCATTTTCAACCTCCCACCCGATACTGCTGCACAAAGAGCACACACAATCACACACGGCACAGTGGTGAAAGAAGTGCTCAGCTTCTTTTCTTACAGTGAGTAAAAAGCCGTACAGCGATGTACAGATACTCCTGCATTCAAATACTCACGAAAGAAAAAGTGTTAGCATCAGCACCCAGAGCTACAAGCTTTAATTTTCCACAAAAATGAGTGAATATACCCACATATCTTTATCTGCAGTCTGCCAACTGATTATAATTAAAAATCTATTGCATATTTATAGGTTCAGTGGTTGGTATTGGTTATGTTAATGACATTATGCTTGTTATTAATTGCAGTTAATATTAAAACTTTAAATATGCTATATAATGTTCAGAGTCTGGGCCGGGACACCTCTGATGTCATAAATAAACATGTTGTCGGATAACTGTTTTCTGACAGGGAATTGAAGCTGTTATGTGAAAATCAAAACCAATTTCTGGCAATTTGGGTACTCGCACATAAAATCAGAAAGTCACAAAACTTAAACTCTGTACATACGCTCCACTACAGAAGAATTATTGATAGGTTACAATGCTATCCATCGACTAAGTTTTAATTATTTGCAATTTATTCTTGCAATATGTTATTTCACTGTGTTCTACGCTCACGTGTTGTTTACATTTTGTTAAATAAAATTAAATTTGTGTTAATTTATCTAATGTGTGGAGCCTGAACTAATGACTAAGGACAAAATCTATACCCTCTGATGGAATCAACAGGGAAGCTCTGAATTAGGTCATTATATGACAGCTTCTGAGCGAGTTCAGCATTAATATTAATGGGAGCAAGACCAATTTTCACTCAGCAGAGGCAGATGACTGTATTTATAACTGACATAATAACCAAAAAGTGAACTTGCAAGCTTCAGTCTGTATAAAAGTGATGCAAGCTTCAATCTTGTGTTTTGATCTTTGGTGCAGGGGCAAAACCTTTAAATGCCTTTAGGTATCAAAACTACCCATTATGCACAATTATATATAGAACTCAAGAAAACTGCATCATTAACATTTAAGTAGTGATGTGGCAACTGTTACACATAACATAAACTACATTTTGGGAGCTGATCGGCAGACAAAGTTTTCAAATAGAATATAATTTAGAGGCTAAATGGCCACATATTTCTGTATGACTTTTGGAGTTACATTCATCAGTTCAGAAACACTCCAAAGAAATGAAAATGTACTTCAATATCTGATGGATGTTCAAAGAATTTAAAGCTCTGATAGCTGAGAAAATTGGTTTGAGATCTTTAAAAAGGATGCTGAAAAAAGGAAATGAACAACTTGGCAAAAGTTTCCCACAAATTGCAAAAAGTAAATGTGAGAAGAAAATGACCTAAAAAAATTGGCTTGGGAGCATTAATAGATATAATCTAATAATAATAAAAACTAAGGAATAATGTCCAGAATTTTTTAACTTCTTTCTTCTGGTTATTTTTTGGGTTTTTTGTTTGATTTTGTTTGTTAATTGTGCTTTTTTATGATTATTTTCAGGTCATTTTTTTATATTATATAATATATATTATTTTACTAATTTCTTGCTATTTTTGGGACATTTCTTGTTAAGTTGCTCATTGCCGTCCTCCCATTTTTTTTCAGACAATATACTCACATTTCAAAGGTTTACAAAGGGAACTGCTAACCATATCCGTTTCAGAAGTGATGTGTGGGAACGACAGCGTTTTGTTTAAAGCTCTTTTCTGCTGCCAACAAGTGGCAAAAAAATCAGTTAATGCAGGCTTATGTAAAGTAAAGGAACCCAAAAATCAAACTAATTCTTCTGAAAGTACTTTGCTGCTTTCCACCAACGCTCACATCCGTTCGGGCACACGCGCGCCAACATTTCCACACACACATC
This sequence comes from Plectropomus leopardus, assembly GCF_026936395.1. Lineage (NCBI taxonomy): Eukaryota > Metazoa > Chordata > Actinopteri > Perciformes > Serranidae > Plectropomus > Plectropomus leopardus. The sequence goes on along the minus strand of NC_142192.1, from coordinate 27,956,864 downwards.
CCACCACGCTCGCACTCCAACTCATGCACAAATTGCCATCCCCTGACTGTAATCCAGTGTAGCTTAGCGGTGAGTTATAGCCCATTATTCCCCTGCTATACAACAGCCTTCAGACTATGGAGGTAGGAGATAGCGCTCCTCAGGCGCTTAGCACTCACACAAAGCCTATTCTACCTTGTGTATGAGAGGCAGCCAGGGAGGACCTGGGCTGCTTATCAGTGTATATACTGGGCCACAAATGGAGGAGTGTTACATGTGTGTGTGGAGGAGGTGTGTGTGTGTGTGTGTGTGTATGAGAGAGAGAGAGAGCATCCATCCCAGAGGTGTCAGAGTTATCTCCTGAGGCCAGAGAGAAAGAGCGAGACAGGAGGCGAGGGCAAAACAGAGATGGATGGAGAGAAAGAGGGAGAGCAAGACAGGAGAGACATATCAAGGAAGAGAGAAAAGTGAGAGTGAGAGAGAAATGGAGGGAGAGAGTAAGTGCTGTCAGCAATGTGCAGGGAGGCGTGTAAGACATGGTCAGTGTGTCAGTGGCCGTATCTATCCCACACTTACATGTGAGTCAGAAATACACACACACACACGGGAAGCAGCTGATGCTCATCACACACCATCTGCAGCGGTCCAGTCAGAGTCACTGACAACCAATCAGTGGGAAAAAATACTGATCTCGGGACAGCCTGCATGAACTCGCACTGATAACTGAGCACTCAGGTGACTCTGACTCCAGATCAGCTGATGGACAGATCTGCACTGAGGCTCCTGACAGGCTGCACATACAGACTTTCAGTTAGATAAACTGGTGTTCTGGTAAGACAACAATGTAACGATTCAGTGCTGCGTTGTTTTATGAGGAGGGATGTCCCGATCGGATTGGATGCATTGGTTTTCGGGCCTGTTGGAGGCATTTTTTCCTTGATCGGGATCAGTTAGTTTGAGCATGCGCCCTGCCTAATCCATAGTTTACATCTGCGGTCACACAGTTGTTATTAATGGTGAGCACAATATGCAGCAGGTATTCAGGTTTTATTGAAATGCTGCCAGTCCAATAACTGATAAAAACATATATATAAACTGTTTTTTTTCCTCATGTTCTACTTGAGCTTCATTTGTAGTGACCTAGTTTTACTATATTGCTGTAATAAGCATAATTGTGACAGATTTTATTTTGTTCTGGGAATGTCAAAGTTAAGCTATAACACTAGCCTTCCTTGAAGTGGAATTGTGATTAAATTACTCATTTACTGTGTTTTTTGTTTTTTTTTAACTTTTATTACAATGCTACACTAAGTGGATTTGAGAGCAATCTCTGAAGACACATTTTAGTTTGTTTACTTTCTTATTTTGTTGAAAAAACAAATGCTGCACAAAGAGGAATTGTGATAAAATAAAATTTAAAAAAATAAAAATGTTTTTAATTTGTTTGCTTTGTTATTTTTGTAAAAAAAAAACAAAAAACAAAAAAAAAACCCAAAACATAGGATCTGTGGATCTTCGGATTGCATTACAGAACCTGTTGAGCATATTCACTAGATTACATTGTGCAGCTGTATTATCCAGGTAAATGCAAGTATTGGTATTGGCAGACACTCAATATGCAGCAATTGCAATATACATATGTGTGTGTGTGTGTGTGTGTGTGTGTGTGTGTGTGTGTATGTATGTATATATATATAGTAGCGATGAACTTTTTTTTTGGTTAATTCCTCCTAATAAGGAGAGAGCACATGCAGCTGTCAAGCACAATGAGCCCTTCTAGCTGAAAATCTCTAAATTTTTAAAAAAGGTGCTGGTTTTGTCTAACCTGAACTGCATGATAGGTCGGCTGGACAATGCATGTTGTTCGTGACTATTGTGTCTTTGTCAATTTAAGAATTTTAAGCTCATTGGTAGCGTACTGGTAGCCCTGGTTATGTAGCCTTACGTTAACATCAAGTTATTGTCATCATAGACTTTTTTTTTTGCAAAAAGCATTGGGGGTGCTTTTTTTAATTAAGTGCTGGGGTGGAGGGCTCCCCAGCGCCTGCCGTCGTTTTTCTGTCAAAGAAAAATGTTCTGTGGATACACGCCTTCAGATGCTACATCAAACATTTTAGATAAGGCAAAATTAGAAAGACGTTGCTCAGTGTTCTTGTTTGTTTTTTCCCATATGGCATTTTGTTTTTACAGCCTCCTTGGACAATGCACAATTAGCTCTTCTATTTATTCCATAGCCTTTTTCAGACTGCCAGCACAGATTTGTTTTTGGCAAATCCAGATTATATCCAGATTCATTATAAAAGAAAAAATCACATGAAAGTCACATCCAAACCACACCTCAATGTGGCTGCTCTCACTACTCAAATCAGATTTGAAAGTGTCTTAAAACATGACGTACATCAACAGCATCAAATCCAGAGTGATGGAAGTGCTGAGCAGAATCCGCTCTGCCACTAACAGAGCCCCAAGGAAGCCAACATAGAAAACAACAGTCTGTGGACAGATGTCGACAAAAACTGAGGTAAATAACTGTGACTTTACAGTGTGATTGCTTTGAGGGTCTCTGTTTTTTACGCTTTCTCACTCAAAAACAGCGTCACCAGGATTGTTACGTGGTTGTCGACACCTATGTCAACAACTCATGCAGAAAGCTGAGTGACATCTTGCCACATATTTTATTTGATCATTTGCAAATAACAGTGCAGATTTGAAAAAAAATATCGAGTGAAGCCTAGGATAACTGCATCTACGCCTTTGTCTTTTGAAGCCATGTTGCTGATGTTACCTTCATGATCTCTTTTCTGTATTGTCTTGTTCTTAATTTTAAATAACATTAAGCTCAAGACACATTTCCATATTTTGGGCAGCAAAGTTCAAGACTAATTCCTGTCAAAAAAGACAAAGATTACAGCTATGCTTATGACTAACATTTCATCTTTCTGTTCATCTTAGCTTAGTGGTATTATTTGATAATTACCACTAAACACAAAGTACAGCTGAGGCTGAAGGGAATGTCTTTGGTTTTGCAGGTATTAAGTCATAAACCAGTGCTAGTGGAAAAGTCAGAGGATCACCAAAGTAATTACAAATCATCCTGAGGTGAACATTAATGTCGGCATAAATTTCATGGCAATTAATTCAGTGGTTGCTGAGATATTTCAGCCTGGATCAAAGTGGAGGATGCAATCTATAGAAGCAGACCTCTAAAACTCTTTGGTCGCCAAAGTGACCTGACTCTAAACTTTTTCAAAATAAGTTCATTTTAAAATTTACATTTTGACACATTTACTGTGGGTTGGAGCAATATATCATAGTTAATATAAATTAGGGTTAAAAGACCAAAGTAATATTACAATTTTAACAAGAAAAACACACTTCCTCCACCACAAAAAAATCTGTGTAATTATCATCAATTTCAGCAGTAATATCAAGGTGAAATAAGTCTGCCCAATACACACACCTTTTCCTGGCAAGGTTCTTTATCTTGGAAAAACACGCTTTCCAATTTTAGCACCAATGGTCGGAGGCAGCGGAACATTTCACTGCACACATCAGGACACACACACACACACACACACACACACACACACACACACACACACACACACACACACACACACACACACACACACACAGCTAAACGCAGACGTGCACACACAGTGCTGGGCGGCAGACTTGAGCAGACACCTGCTCCCTCGCCTGGAGTTGTTGTGAACAGGTGAGGAAAAGCTCAACTGCTGTGACAAGCTAAAACACAACAACACAATTCCTCGGGGAGAGAGAAGAAAGACGAAAGAGAGAGAGAGAGAGAGAGAGAGAGAGAGAGAGAGAGAGAGAGAGAGAGAGAGAGAAAGAGAGAGACGAAAGGAGTGAGGTGGAAAAAGAGACGCCAACTGGGATGCAGGTGGGCACAGATTCTGTGTATTCTGTCTGATAAGGATGGTGGGAGGAGGGAGACAATGAGAGGAGACAGGAGAGAAAATGAATGTGTGTGAGTGAGTGTGTGTGTGTGTGTGTGTGTGTGTGTGTGTGTGTGTGTGTGTGTGTGTGTGTGCATGAGTGTGTGAGTGTCTGAGCTGCAGAGAAAGGCAGACAGTGGAGGTTAGGAGTCAGCAGGTTAATCCTGGTGGGAATAAAGAGATTGACACAGAGTTGAGTCCATCTCTGTCAATCTCTGCAGCCCAAACTGACTGAGTGACCTCATGATTGACTGGCTGACTGGCAGAAATCCCTTTCTGATAAATGACAGACTGTCGGCACGCTGACTGAGATGCTGCTGAGTTTTTATAAATCTCTCTACTGATTGGCTGTTTATGCAACACGTTCCCATTCCCAAGTCGTCACCTATAGCCGCTTCGTCAGTGAAATTCTGAGTCTACATACTTTGCTCTTGGTATCCTCATGTGTCTGCTGTTTATTTTCCGAGATGCTGCAACATTATTTAACAGGGGCAAGTGAAATTCAAGGACTCTGAAGGACTTTTTCAGTAACTAAACTAAATGCCTGAAGCAGCCCAGTAACCAGAGGAAACTGCTGGCATTGTCCATTTCTGCAAAGCGCGAATGTTACATTTGAACCTTTCACACAACACATCAAAGTTTCTAAAGTGACATTTCCTGTAACTTTCAAGGCACCAAACATGGGCATTTTGTAGGGACCTGTTACTGCCTTTCCAGCCACTTTTTAAAAACAAGTTGCTTTTCCCTGATGTTGCTGCTTTTCCTGCTTAGATTGTGGAAAGTGGTTGTTTTTTTTTTATCATAGCTCTGCTCTTCCTGCTAGAATATTGTCACCAAAAGCAATTGCTTTTTTTTACTAAAACATTACTGTTCTTTCTGCCAGAACAGTGCCATAAAAAGTAGTCGTTTTTACCACGATATTGCTGCTTTTCCTGTTGGAATTGTGCCCCAAAACCAGTATTTTAAGTGCACAAAGCCAGGTCCATAAAGAAACATTTTTCCAGTTTGATGTGCAGGAATTGAGCTCGTCTGCACAGAGCCCTGACCTAAGCCCCATTAAGCAGCTCTGGAATGAAAAGTGACGCCAACTGTGAGCCAGACCTTATCGTCCAACATCAGAGGCCGACCTCACTAATGCTCTTGAGGCTGAACGGGAGAAATCCCTGCAGCCAGACTCCAAACTAGTGCAGTGTTCAAATTTTGTCCATATTTATTTTTAAAGGTACTGATCACAAGTTCAAAAATAAAGGTGGACAACATGTTGTAAATCCAGGTGGGAAAACTGCTTAATTTATTTAGTGTTTCATCAACACAATCTCTGTCAAGAAAAGTGTTAAAAACATGTACCTGAGTTAGTGAGCAGGTGTTAATGATAAGAAAGATACCTTTAATACAATCAGTCATTCTTTCACAAATTACATCAGAAACCGTTTGTTCTGATCAGATTTAGAAGAAGTACAAAGATCTTTAGCCTCAGTAAAAATACCACAGATGTATTACTGAACAGACCTACTGGGCACAAGCTCAGCAGCCCAAAGTGTCGAGGGGCCAGCCCAGCCTTCTTTTGCAAAACGACACACAAATTACAATGTACTTATCCTAAGAGAGTAAAAATGGCCGCAAAGAGATGAAAAATGACGATGAAATGGCTTTACACCTATGGACGTTTGATCGTCGTGCTAAACCGTTACTTTATTTCCATCCTATATGAAGAATGCAAAACGAGGAGCTGCTCTCGGAACTACACGGTGCCAGACCCCCCCCGGTCTGTTCGATGGCCACGTCCGGCCCATGTATTTGAAACACAAGAACATCAGACGATATATATATATATATATGTATACTATTCTATTTATTTATTTTCTCTTATTTTTTAAACACTTTTATTTGATGTTGCAGCTGAAAAATGGACGCATAATCTATAATAATCATCTTGACTTATTACATAATAGTAATAAATTATATTTCCCTCTAATAAGTTGTGGAGTAGAAGTATAAAGAAGCATAAATAGAAATGGAAACCCAAGTAAAGTATACATCACTCAGAAGTGTCTTTGATTGCATTACTTGTCGTAAATGTACTTAGTTTCATTCCACAGTTGACAAAAACGGAAAACTGTTTCCCCTTCCAAACCCCTGTTCACCTTCTCTGTCTGCAGCTGCGTTCAGTGAGGCAGCTGTTTGACTCTGACAAGCCTCGCGTGTATGATTAGCGCACTGACACACCTCATGTCTGCTCTGCGCTAAGTGTGAAGTCCTGTTACAGTTCGTCCTGCACTCTGTGTGTCAGCTGTGATGTTCCTTGTAATGCATCACCGCCAATTAACCGAGTCAAACTCTGTTTGCCACCATTGTAGTTGGCACATCAAGACGACACTGATACTAATTGTCTTTTTGAAAGTGCAGAGCTGAAACTGCTTGCATCCGACTCCTCCTCTCTGATCCCTTTTCAAGATTAAACGAATCTATTAAGCTTTAATCCGGTACTTTTGGGAGTTGCAGTAGGTGTTCAAAGTGTTTAAGTGTCCAAGTTAGGAGAAGTGCTCTGGCAGGCGGCCGGACCACCTGCTTATTGGTCGGCTGGCCCATCACTACAATTGAAGTGGTTGCACAAGTTCCCCTTTCTTGATTAATCCCATTCATCTCTTCTAATCGCAAAGTGTTAAGCAAAGCACACTTGTCACTCATTTAACTCCATACAAGGGGCCTCGCTGTAAATATTTAATGTTAACAAATCAGAGGTTGGACGATGTGTTGGCCTCTCTCCAGAGAAAAGCTGTTTTAGGTTTTATAAAAAGCGTACTTAATGTGTGCATAACCACTAAAACTTTGACCCATGGGTACACATTAAAGCTTCCAACAGCAAAGCAAATTAAGTTAAAATTTGTACTGATCTTTCCAGTCTTTATGTTACCCATAGACTTAAATTTCAGGCTTTAAAGGGCCATTCCACCAATTTTACACATCAAGTTTATTCAGCTGACAGTTGTTAACAGCAATATAATGTTTTTTGTCGCTCTGGAGGAGCTTCTAAAAGTCAGAAAAAATAATCCTCTTGATGTCATTGTGATATCACAACAGATACCTGGACTTGAAGACTATACATTTATAACCTAAAGCATTATGAGGTGGAGGCATGGATGGATTACTGAAGGGGCCCACTGGCATAAGCCCAGGAGCACAGTGTGTCCCCTGCAAAATATTACTCAAATTAACAAGTAGGCTACCAGCCAAGAGGAGATTCAAAATGACCACAAAGAGGCACAAAAAGGCCACAAAGAGATGCATGAATCTTCAAAGACACAAAATGACTACAAGGAGACACTAAGATACCCAAAACGACTACAAAAAAACACAAAACAACCTTGATGAAACACAAAACTTCAAAAGACTCATAAAAATTACAGACACCGTGCTTTGACGTAAGTTTCCGACGCCAAAAGCCACCTCTTTGCATTTGCATGAAACATGGACAGTCAGCATCAGTTGAGAATGTGGACGGCCATATGATACGCCGCAGAGCATGAAAGTCCCTATAGGGTGGGAGGAATGGTGGATGGATCAAACAAACCCTGGACTTTCATACAGGAGTCTGGTGTTTGCTTCCTGTCTGAGTGTGATGTTGTTTTTCTACACCTTACCATGTGCTTTTTTTGCCTAAACATCACCAGTGCAGCGTAATTTCACCATGTGCTTTTATTGACATCATGATAACGGCGTCCCGGAACGTCAACGGCAAACGCTTAAGGATATCTAGAGCGAAATACATATGTAAACATGGAAGCCCACTGCAAAGCTGCAACATATGACAACTTGGGATGAGGACTTGTTGTCTCCGGTATCTGCAGTTTTAAAAGGATTTTTACCAGGTAGGATGGGTGAATGAACAATATAATCAAGGTGCATTATAGGACTAAAAAATGGAATGGTGCACGACATCTTTGATGAGTGTCGCTCAACAGAAATTATATATTTTTGACAGAAAAAAGTGACTTCTAACACTTTTATTTCATTTTGCTCGCCTGGAGATTGTCGAGGACGTAATATTTTCTTATGCAATGTGACTGGTAGTGTTATTATCCGCACCACAGAGATAGCAGTTTTCAACCCAGCCAACTTGGACCTGCTCTCAGCGTCTCTGTCCAGAAAAGTCGCCGTTTGTCAGCAGCAGTACACAGCAGCAGGCCAAACTGCCTTCACCACTCTGATGGACAGCAGATATTTACTGAACCAAAATATTTTTAATGTCAGCGCCGCAGGAAGAAATCAACCGTGTTTGTATTTATTGATTTATTGATTTTATTTCCCGGCCCACTGAAGTGAGTGAGGGGACACGGTGCTCACAGACAGGCTCGGAGATGACCTAAAAGCTCTCGCTGAAGCATAAATCTAAAACAACGCTAGACTGTTAAATTTCTGTTGAGCAACACATATTTAAAGTGTCAAGCACCTGACCATAAATCAAACTTGACTTCTGTTGCATCAGTTTTAACAATTCTTTTTCAAATTTGCCTCATAAAGTCCTCAAAGTTCACCAATCTCACAATGTGAAGCAGCTGGACAAAGGGGTACAGAAGGGTTTGCAATGATACTGTTCAGTCATCAACTGTGATCACTATTTTTTATCCTCTTCACTCTTCACCACCATTCCCTCACCCCCCAAAACACTCTTAAAAGTGTTGTTATGAATTCTGCAGAAGCTTCAGTTCTCTCAAAAGATCTGGCACTTTGCTAGAAAATTAGGGTTAAGGAAAAATCTCTAGTGTCCTCTTAGCCCTGACTCTGGCAGCGACCTTTCCTTTCACATCTCCAAAAGGGTGCTGCTCTCCAAGCTGCAGCATTAATTGCTGTCGTGACACAGACTCAAAACTTTATTCCTCATGGCTCAAATGCAAAACAAAACCACCAAACAAAACCCGTGGCCTCATCCAGACCTCTAAGTGAATGCTCCATTTTTTAACACCAGTTCCATTTTTAGGACATTTGCCATTTCTCCCCCCTCACATGAAGAGACAAGTGCGTTTAAATGCAGTTTGGTATTCATAAAGAGTGTTTCATTAACTATTTATGGCTAATTGTTTGAGTTAACAAGGTGGGATGTGAGGCGCTCGAGTTAAAAATTACAACTTGATTGGAACTGACAAGTGGAAACTCGTGATTAAAGTTTACGCATGGTTCTGTAAAACGAGTTATGTTGCACATTAGTCACACTTCCTTTTTTTCTACTTTTCCTCTTTCCAACGTGGAAGACATTTTTACATGTGTGGCTGCATATCATTCCTGTCTGGCATACAGAATTTTTTAGACCAGGGTTACTCAACTTGCTTTGCTTGGGAGCCACTTTTGCAAAATGAAACCGGGGGAGGGGCCAGTCGCAGCAGCCCTATACCAAAATTTTAAGACACTTCTAGGATTTTAGGATGTTTCTACGATTTTAGGATATTTCTCTGACTTTTGACATTTCAAGGACTTTGGGATGTTTCTCGGATTTGAGGGCGTTTCTAGGATTTTTGGATGTTTCTAGGATTTTAGGACGTTTCTAGGATTTTACTACATTAAGGGCTTAGCTAAGACCGTTACTGGGATTTGCGGGGGATCCTTCACTTGCATGTTTTTTGATAAACAAGCTCTATTTTTGATTCTATTTTATGCACTCTGGCACCTTATGTATACTAAAAGTACAAAAACAATTCCAAGTGTGAACTTCAGATTTTCTTGGGAATTAGAAAATAGTTGAGGGGCCACCTGGCACCTTAAGAGCCAGGCCAGATTTGAGTATCATTGTTTTAGATGTTTCCTGTGAGCCAAAGTAAAAAAAAATGTATCCTACAGCGGCTATATCTGTTACTGGCTGGCTGACAGGTATTTTAAGAGCAGACGAGGTGACAGAGGGGAGAAGAAGGTTTACCTGGAAATGTCCACCCACACACACATATAGAAAGCCTGAGGCAACGAACTCTCCGGTCCATTAAATCAGAGCAAATGTAGCTATCAGGAGAATGTCGATAAGATTAAGAGCAGATCAAAGAGCTCACTGAGATCATATCATCAGAGCGGAGACTGACAGATGCAGACTGATAGACAGGCAGTCTGTCTTCTGCAGTCAGACACTCAGATCATTAAACAGGGAAGACAAACAGGTGGTCGTGACATCAATCAATCTAAAATATCTTACAAAGTTGACAAATAAAACAACTCAACCGCGCTGCTACAAAGAAAACTTTTCCAATCATAATGTAAAAGCCGCCTTGACATTATGTGTAAAGATATTCTGACAGCATTAGCGATGCAAAGTGGTCTGAAGATCTTAAAAGCACGGTGATAAGAAAGGGAGGGGGTGGTTACCTGTGTACTCCCTGAAGACAGCTGAAGTGCTTTTTACATGACATAAGCTTTTTACATGACAGTTTAAATGAAAAATTCCCCTCTTGGGTGAGACGCGCCTCATCTTTTAAAGTGCCGCGGAAGTCGTTTCTGCTGCGGCTTGATGTGGCCGAGGTGCCCGTCTGAGCTGCCGGTGCCAAAAACAAATTGCTGCCATTGCAGCTTGATGAGGAGGAAGGGCAAGGCTGCAGTTCCCACCTTTTCATTACTCAACGTTTCTGACAGCTTATCGGCCCCACGTTTAAAAAATCCCTCCCTTCAAAAGGCTTGAGAGGCTGAGTCAGGGGGGTTTAGCTCTGAGAGGGAGAGACTAAATATGAAGCTGAGAAGAAAGGGTCTCATCTAGACTTGCTCGAGTCTAAAACAGAGATTCTTTACTTTTTAGTAAATCATGACTTATAAATTCGTCAAAATAACAAATGCTGCAACAGGGGAAACTCAAATAAGACGAATGCCAATTAGCAGGATTTATCATTTATAAAAGAGATTCTAGGAAGGTGCCATTGTTCTGACGGGCCCAAAATTCAGAAGCTCTGTTAGTCTGTTATACCAAAAACAAGCACCTATTGCTCCTAACTCTGGTATCTCCAAAAAATATATACACTTCCTCCTGTCAGTTTCACTTACCCAGCTGTGTTTGGGCCAACAATCTCCGGTGCTTTTATCAAACCTTTACTGCTTTTCTCAGCTGTGTTTGGGCCACTGATCCTGAGAGTTTTTACCGACCCTTAACTGCATTTCTCTGCGGCATTTGAAGCATCGATGCTGGGTGTTTTTACCGAGCTTTCAAAGCATTTCTCAACTGTTATTTAGCCACCAATTGCAGGTGTTTTTACTGACCCTTTGTTGTTGTTCTCTGCTGTGTTTGTGCCACTGGTCCTGGGTGTTTTTACCAACCCTTCCAAGCTTTTCTCAGCTGTGTTATAGCCCCGGATCCTAAATGTTTTTACCGACCCTTCACTGCATTTCTCAGCTGTGTTTGAGTCACTGATCCCAGGTGTTTTTACTGACCTTACACTGCATTTTTAGCCACATTTAAACTATCGATCCTGGGTGTTTTTACCAAGCCTTGGAAAATTTCTATGTTTTAGCCTCGGATCCTGGGTGTTTTTATCAACCTTTCTCGCCATTGTTGAATAGCATTTGAGCCACTGATCCTGGGAGGTTTTACTGATCTTCGTGGCGTTTCTCATCTGTGTTTTAGCCATCTATCCTGGGTGTTTTTCACTGACCGGTCCCTGAATTTTCACTGACTTTTGTGCTACCAAACGTGAGTGTTTTAAACCACAGCAAGTTCTTTTTCTAACCATAGCCAAGTGGTTTTCCTGCCTACATCTATTATAAATTGTAAATTAAATTTACAAACATGAATGTATATCTGAAATAAGAAAGGCAATTTATCATTTTGTTCAGTAAGAAAACATAATAATATCAACCAGCCAAATTGGCCTCTGAGTCAAACATTTAATTTGTGACGCTGCCTCTACATGATGGATCATTAGTTGCCTCTAATGATATAAAGTATCTATATAAATATTGCTGCTTCTGGTTGTGGTATTACTTAATGTTGACTGAAACCAAACTTTCACAACAAAGAGTAAAATAATTTACTTTCCAGAGGTGTAAAATCTTGTTTTATAATGTTTTAAAATGCTGCTCATTATTTTGGTCTCTAACAAAATCCTTTAAACTTAAAAATCCATTATCATATTTCATTCTCTCACTGATAACTCTGGTTTCATACCCATGTTTGTAGGTTTTTTTTTAAAGCAGTGTTATTTTCTGTCTTAACTCTGGGTAAGAGAGGGTTGAATCATCACTGCAAACTGCAGGTGCATCGATTTTAAAAGAAAAAAAACTGAAAAGAGGGAAGTGGGGGCACTGAGCCTCCATTCACACCTCATACTTCCACAGAACGTACATGTATCTTATCTTGATTTTTTTTTAAAAAAACATGCAGCACGGAAAAGCACACAGTGCACAATGCCTTCAAGAAAACCATCAGACCTGCCAGACTGGTCTCCCTATATGTGATCGCACCTCAGCGGGTCAGCTGGGTTACACAGAGGGTGTTCACATTTGTGGGAAAATGTCCTCTGGGGTGAGGAAACATGAGCAGTGCTGATAAAAACCGTCAACGCCAAGTCATCGCCTTCGCTGATAAGTAGAGAGGCGGAGAGGAGAAGGCCTGCGGAGGTGAAGGAAAAGTGAGACCAGGCCACACAGACGGCAACACCTGCCAAGTTGGTATGTTCAAAAAGTGACAGAGCCTTAAAGAATTAGTTCTGCACTTTGAAGTGGGGTTATGTGAGGTACTTATCCAACATCAGTGTACTACATACAGTTGAAGCCGAGGAGTCAGCAACAAAACTTATTTCAGTCAGCAGGTATGAGCGGTATGACAGTACGATGGTATACCAGGGCATTAAGAAATCCTAGCGGTGTGATTTTAAATACTGACTGCATGTTTTGTATACAGTGTGCATCAGGTGCCCTGCAGGTTACGCCTGGACCGCACTGCATGCATGAGCAGTGTGTGCGGCGATGCTGCAGAGCTGCCCTCTTCAATAACGACTGAATTTCAACAATTAAAAGTGCATACTCTCCTCATTTATGAAGCCGTGCACACTACTGCATCATCAACAACACGGTCCTGCAAATGTTTCACAGTAAAATGCCTTGTGTCAACAACTGAAGGGATTCTGTCACCAGAAGGGCTTTTATTTTGAAAAACAACTACAGTGTGAATGAAAGGACAAACCGTGACAAAAGTTTAGTTTTGTGCAAGAACCGTTGCAGTGTAAACGGCCCCTTAGTTTCTGTAAAAGAGAGGAACACGAATTGTTCTTCTCTGTTTAATAAGTGAGTGTACTGTGTAACAGGAAGGCTGAAAATGGCAAGAAAGCCTGCAGAACACCTATTATACGCCTAAAAAAATCTATATCACTCTAAGTGCACACTATATTGAGAGTATTTTCGTCACTTTACCTTTCCGTCAGATAACCCATGTCAAAGGAAAAGCCATTAGCAGCCTCAGTTACCCATCTATTCTCTCATCAAAGCCACCAGACACCATTAAGAAAGAGAATAACTTTAGCTCGCAAAACTTCGATCAGTTAGTCAGTTTGTTATTGTATGACCTGCGTGAGATTCATCATCAGTCTGGTAAAATTAAATACATCACACAGCTCTTCGCCAATTTACTGTTTTTTTTATTTCCCTTTGACTTCAAATAGAGCAGAAATAAAGCGTGCTATAGTGAAAAAAAAGTTGTGCAGCTTGTTAAAGTTCAAGACAAGTCACTTTCCTGCTCTCTCTGATGCTGATTATGATAACTTTGATGAGACAGTTCCCTGATCTGCTCCTCTCACTGTGTTAATTTACCATTGCTGTTGTTTGCCGAATGCAAACTCAACTCTTCCTCCATCTGTTTCACATTAAAACACTCCTAGCAGTTCTGGGAAAGTAATCTCCTCCATTCCCTCGAAGCAATCTACTGCGAGACATCTACAGGAAGTGTTGATTTGCTCAACAGCGAGAAACAAACAGCACTATCAAATCTGTTTGAGTGACTGATAAAATAGTAATTCGGAACAACAGGGTGGCGAACATGGCGTGAAAATGTTGTGCTGATATGGATATGAGAGAGTGTGATAATTTTACAGTTCATGAGTATAGCAGAGGGCTTTTATTTGACAATATTTGGTCGTGTAAAAAAAGGACATATGAGGGCAGAGTGGAAATGAGGTCAGATCAGGAAGATCGGAGCCAAAAAAAATAAAAGGGTTGCAAGGTGGCCCAATTCTATGACAAAAAAATCCACAGGTTTGATTCCCATAACAGCCCGCAAGCTATTAACACATCCTTATGAAAGACAGTTAACGCTTACATCACCTACATCCCACCTCTTTGTAATCAGCTAAACAGAGGGGGAGAACAGATAGAGACACAAGCATTAAAAGAGTGGTGCTCGTGTAAAATCCTCACAGTGATTTAGACGGTTAACCCCGAGGGCAAAGCTACATGGCAACACTTCCACAGAGGTGAGTGGGTTCACTGAAAAAAAATACTGGTAGTGATTTTTTTCCCCCCTATCAACACCACTGAATCTTCATTCAGCCAGCGATGTCTCAATCAATGCAGCTCGAACACGCAATCAGATTCAGAGCGAGATACATTCAAAGGAGTTTAAATATGCAGTATATTATTTTTTCTTTTATATAGTTTAGCTTAATCCTTTGAAACTGGTACAAATGGTGGTTTCTTTTAAAAATATGTGGAAAAGGTAAAAAGCAACTTAACAAGACGTGTCCCAAAAATAAGCAAGAAATTAGTTAAAAGTTAAAAATAAATAAATAATTGAGTGAAAAACAAAAACAAACCACAAAATGACACAAAATTGTGGGGAAAATATTTTTACGTTTGGCCCAGCAATGAGAATTTTTTTTGTTGTAAAAATGTGACAAGAAAACTACCTGAATATGAGTGAAAAACAAACAATGACCTTGAAAAAGTGCTGAAAATAATATCATTAATAATAATAATAATAAATTATTTAAATATTTATTTATATATTTATATCTGTACTACTATTTTATATATGAAATAATTATTTGTATTATATATATCATAGTTTTCTTGACATTTTCCCCATTTTTTGATTATTACAGTATCATTAAAAACTGCAGTTTGAATGTGTTTCAGTGGCACATATTTTACACTGCACAACAGTATCAATGTAACAATTGTGTTTACATTGTACTTTAGCCTTATTGTAGGAGCTGAGCTGGATATTCCACGTTCGAACAAAAACACACAATCTTGCCAGATATATATGCCATATGCATGAACACAGTCAAAATTAGCACAAAATGAGGAATGAAAAGCACCAAAATTAAAAACACAAGTCCCTCCCCACTGCGTTTTCTAAAATGCCTTACGAGTTTTGCACCACCTCGCCCCCCTTCATAAATAATGAACAGTCCCTAACCCTAAACACCGAGGAAGGCGCCTGCATTGGAAACATCCTTTAATGGAGGAACACATTTCGACACAACAGGTGTAAAGTCAAATATTTCTTAATATCAGCAGCCCGACACGCAGCACAAGAGACACAATAGTTGCAAAGCAGCCAACGTTAGCTCTCCTGCTAAAGTCTCCATTTTTAGCAAAATTTAGCAAACGCACAAAGACAAAACACACGCCTTGTCCTTCACCTCTGCCACCAGACAAAAGCTCACCGGTGAAAAACGTCACCATTATCAAGCAACATACCATTAGTAACTCATTAGCTTCATATTAAGCCACAACGAAACTGTATGAACTTACCAACAAATGTCACGTGGGTCCTTCAGACGCTCGTGTTAGCAGTTAGCAGCATATTAGCCATATGCTGAGTCAGCGTTGTTTACTTTTTCTGTCCTTACAGGTGGAGCCACACGTCAGCTGCTGACAATCACGCAGACGTCTCTCCTGTACAGCTCCGTTAATCTCCACATCTCCATGTCCCTGAAACGTCCTTTTCTTTAGCGTCCTTCAGGTGCTCCTTGTATTTACCGTATTTACTTGTTACGAGCACATGAACGATTTCCGAGTTGCTTAGTTGTGACGTATGCATGACGTTTCAGGGCAGCAGGAATGGCGGAAAGCATGGAAACTGTTTTTATATATATCATGGATGTATTATTACTCATATTATTAATATATACATATATATACACACACACACACACACACACACACACATATATATATATATATATACACATACATACACGCGCACACACACACACACACACACACACATATATATATATATATACACACATACACACACACACACACACACACATATATATATATTTTAGGGCTGGGCAATATGGAAAAAAGTTTTTTCATATCAGTCAGTATCGATATATCAGGATATACATCAAATCACAATTTCTGTCAAGTTTAAAGGTTCCCTTTGTCTCCAAAGTGAAGTATGAACATGTCATGATGTGATGCATGATTATGATTATTTCAGCTGACACCAATAAACAGATCATTTCCAGCTTGTCGTGGCCGATAACATACCGATAACCGATAACTTCTTTTTCTTTGGCTGAGATGTAGTGAGTACAGATTATTTAATTTGTGCATTTTCATTTAAAAAGAAAGACATTTCAGACAAAAAGCTTGGAAAATCACATTTTTGTGAAAGAAAGTAATTTTCAAGAGCAAAATCAATTTCATTTTTCTATTTTGGGTTTTTTTCCCTCTTATCTTCTTATGTCAATTTGAATTGTACAAAAATAATGCCAAAAATAATATTCTGTTATAATGCCCTCGTCCGCTTCACTCTCATTCTCTGTTATACGTGGATCTATAGAGTGGAACATTGCCCAAAATGTCAGGAAACACTACAGCTGCAGAACAGAGACACCGGCGGAGACATGGCAGAGACACCAGCGGAGACACCAGCGGAGAATGAGAGCAAGTGGATATTCGGATTCTTGAAAAGAATCAGGCCAATTTCCTCAGGGTCCAAAGGGTTAAACTCTGTCTAACTCCAGCTGAATAATAAATCACCTGCATGCAGCCACACACACTCACAGTCCTTACATGAAGTCATCTATTGTCGTTTTAACTTCAGGGTCTCTGCGGAAAAGCATTCAGACTGGACCCTGATGCAGAAGAGTAAAACGAGCAGAGACACTCAAATTCCTCCTTTAGTAAAAGCCTCAGAGGCAGGCTGTTTAAAAAGCCCCCGTGGGTTCAGTCGTTTCTCATGTGGATTCCTGCTTTGTTTGTTTTCTCCTGTGACTGTAATTGGCCTTTTATTGTGCGAGTCAAGCTAAAATAAAACTGACAACGACGCAGTTTCGCAGAGGAATTGGACCTGTGGCTGTTAGAAGCTGCAGCTCTAGAGTAACCTCTTCTTCAATTTATGCCTCTGCTGTCTGGTAAAAGCCGGACATCTGCAATTTATATTTCTCAGGCGGGAAATGGAAATTGTTTATATTGTGTTTTGCTTGTGTTGCCTGCTTAACTGAATCACAGACGTGGGCTTTAACAAGGCCAGGGGAGTTTGTGGCCATGGGATTCATGTTATGCTCGCTGCAGAACAGTAATGTACATGCTTAGCGCAGATAATGCATCCATTGAGACTGCTGCTACATCAAATTTTCTATATGTTCAATTAAGACAGAGCATCAACAAGACACCTACGCATTCCCGACTGAATGCACTGAATTAAGACATATCACTGTAGGTCTCCAGAGTACAGCTCGTATAATAGGAAAACAAGCATAATGCCAAACTTGAGGCTTAAAAATGGGAATTCACAAACCAATGAGTGATGTCACTGTGGCTATGTCTGTTGTTTTTTCCAGTCTATGGTTTAAACTGAGACTTTGAAAATAAAGTCAGGATTCTGATGCCTTACACAAGCTATTTAACCCTCTGAAACCTCAGCAAATTGGTTTGATTTCTTTCAAAAACATCAGGAAGAAGTCAGTAGCCAACTTAGAAATGTCCCACAAATTGCAAAAAATTAGTATAGGGTGACTAAGAAAATGAAAAATTTGTTTTAAAAAAGGTAGGGGCAATTATTAGAAAATTATCCCAAAAAATTATGGAAAAATGTGGGAAAATATGTTTATAATCATTAAAATTATATGTTTAAAATTACAAAAAAACCAAACATTTTTCTGGTTATTTTCTTGTTTGGTTTTGATTCTTACTTTTTATTTCTCATTTTCAGGTAATTTTCTTTATAACTTTTTACTAATTTCTTGCTATTTTTTGAGCCATGTGTTGTGAAGTTGTTCAGTGTCTTATTCCCATGTTTCTGGAAGAACTCCAATTTGCTCAAGTTTCAAAAGGTCGCAACCAAAATACTTTTATTATATTTGGCCATAACTCTCTTCTGCACATTTGCAATGGGGCAAAGTGCAGCCAAAGCAAAAGTTGTTGATATTTTAACTTCTCGTTGCAAATTGCGGGTAGAAAATGCCTGCAGCCAATCAGTAAAAAGAGTCCTGTGATTTGTGTGACATGTTAACCTATGTTACAGAGAATTTATTTCCACCTGAAGCACATTAACAGAACTACACCACAGAAAAATGTAATTATTGCAGCAAGCTGCACTTCACTGTTGCTTGGTGTCTTTTTAATATATGGACAAGCAGTTATAGATGGATGGATGTTGAAAAATGAATGTTTAAAATGATAAATTTATTAAAAAAGTTCTTCAATCTCAAGTTTTCTGGAATCCTGGCTAGAGAAAGTGTGGTGGCCGACAGGGGTGAACACGTAACAACGGCCCAAAACCTTTTCATGAGGCCTCACATGACGATACAAACTCAAAATCACATACGCATATTCAAAACAAATACGGAAATGTGCTGCAAATGAAAAATCTCGCAGCAGAAATAATGAGCAATTAATTAATTATTAATTAATGAATTAATAGCAAACAGGCTGTTTTTGACTGTGCATCATTTCTGTATTTGCAGCACGTTTGCTGTTAATGTGGATCTGTTTCATCTTTCTGTGGCATGCTTTTTAAAAATCATTAACAGCATATTTTCCTGTTTTTATTTTGTCTTTCAGCAGCACCTTTTTTATTTATACTTGCAGTATGTTTCTGTTATTGTATTGTTTTAGAATTTTCTATGTATTTTTAAATTGCCATTGTTCCATTTTCCCTGATGAAACAGTTTTTTGCCATTGTGGGACATTTTCTCTTCTTGGCCTTCCCTCAACAACATGTGGCTTATCCTCGTCCATGCAGTTTTTGTTGTGGTCATCAGCTCATAACAGAATGAGTGCAGCATACACAGCTGAAGGCAACATTAGGAGCAGTCATTTTCAGGGTTTGAAGGAACTATGAATATATAAAACAGTTCATAAAGTTAATTTAAAACGCATTAAGAAATCTACTGTCTGACAATGTCTTTTTTCAAACCAAGAAACTGCGACACCAACCACAGTCTGATTGAAGGTTTTAGTGCAAAACATAAAAGGGACATTTTTGCTTAAATGCAGGCTTTAAAATGAGTTTGGAAAGCCACAAATCTGCCGATTAAGACACTTCAAATATTTTTTATTTCCAGTCAGTTATCATGTAAAGGTCTAAGTGTGTTAAGACACTGATGATGTGTGAGTCAAATTCTTCTTCATGACCCAAATGAAAAAATGGAGCAGCGAACAACGTGTGTTAATCATGTTGTGCTTACAGTGATGACTCTGTTTATAATAATATCATAATACAATTATCATTACATGATTACATTGCTCTAATTAAGATCATCATTATACAGTGTTTACTTGATTGGAGTCTAGAAAAAAGATTATTAGTGTGCAAGTTAATGTGCTCATTAACTCTATAACGGTGTTTATCAATATGAAAACACACTTCTGCAGGTCTTTGTGTGTGTGTGTACTGATGTCACAGGTTTTTAATTTTGAAAGAGCTTTTCTAAAAATCCAATCAGCTGTTTTGTCACAGGAATAAAGTGCTATATTCGAAAATGTGTCATAACAGTTTAAATTGGGACAGAAATGACAGTAACAGCAGTTAATTAGCTGACTTTCCACCGCTGCATTTCAATGAATCATCAAGATAATCACCCTCCTCTTCATTTTGATAAAGACAGACAATTATTGTGTGTGAGGGGAATCCGAGATTCATTCTTGAAATTAAAAAAAAAACAAAAAAAAACAAAACATGATGAGAATAAGGAAAAAAAGGTTATCAGGTCTGTCTTGAACCTGATGAAAACTGCCTATGGTGACTTTAATTAAGTCATTAACTTAAGAACACGCCTGCTTTAGGCTTGTTTGGAGCAGTTCATTTGAACTGCTGATTTGATTTGTTTTAATTCAGTCCATTTGATCATGTGAGGACATCTGCCTTCAGAGTCTAGAGGAACCGATGGGCAGCCTGATGAAGCCAACACAAAAGTGCAAAAAAACTGCAGTTCTTGTAACAACCACTAGAGGCTGGCATAACATCCTGAAACATGTTCTCATCCCAACTCGTGCTGAATTACCATCTGTGAATACTTACGCCAACTGTTCAGGCTCCAGGACGTTGCTAACGTGATGTCAACAAATGCACATGGTGGGATGACACAGCATGTGGTTATGTTTAGGCAACAAAAACCCATGGCAACCACTGCCAGGACATCAACAAATTCACAAGCTAGCATGGATGGTTAGACATTAGAGGCATATGGTTAGGTGAAGAAAAAAAAACATCACATTCACACAGAAAGCAAAAAACAGACTCTGTATGAAAATCAGTTGTTTGTGAGACCTTTGCATCATGTGATGAGGATACTCCAGTTCTTTCATTCCCTCTGCTATCAGGTTCCTAAATTCTGACAGTAGACATTTTTAAAGACATTTTTAATGCATTTATTTTAGTTATTTTTATCTTGTTGTTCTTCATCGACCTCCGCTTGTCTGTTTATTTGTTTGTTGATCTGAGTTTTTGACATGAAACATATTATGTTGTGTGATTGTGGACAGGGTAAGCTGCGAATAATTGCCCTCTTTGGGATCAATAAAGTTGTCTGAATGTGAATCTGAATCACCCGTCCTGCTCGCCTTATAGGCGCCCTTGCTCTCTTTTTATCATGTCTGCCAGTGTTTCAGTTGCACTGCATTTTATGTGCTTACGACCACTCCCATCCGGCCATGTTCTCAAGTGACGCCGCCAAAGCATGTATCATGTGAATGCACCTGTTGCCGTCTGGCCATCCACTGGTGTTTAATAACATTGCGACTGGTTCTGTCTGGCCGCACTCTCACCTGATGCTGTCCTGATGTTCTATCTGGACACACAAGGTGCCCTTTGGTGTCACACACTTGCACCGCAAGCACTGACTAAAAGGAAGCATTTGACGAGTTTGGAATGACAACGGGTCAACGGATCCTGACGCCAAAAGCCACCTTTCGTAGCTGTACGATACGGCACTGGACAGTGTGGCCTGATAGAATTTTTCTTGGTGTTAAAACATGCTGCTGGATGGTCGCACAGCACCTGCCATGTCAGCATGATACGTGGACAGTCGCCGTTAGTTGAGAGCACAGCTGGACATAACCTGCCATGTCCGCATGATATGCCGCTGGATGGCATTAGGTTGGTTATGCAGCACAAATATCCCTATAAGAAGCGCGTAACAAGTTGTGGCTGGATTCAACAAAATTTGGAATTTCAAGTGGAAGTTGGGTGTTCACTTCCTGTCTGAATGTGATTTTTTTTTGTCTGCACCAAACCATGTGTCTCTTTTACCTTGTTCCTAAATATCTGTGCCAGCATGTGTGTTTGTTGTTGTCCTGGCGTTGCTTGCCATGTGCTGTTGCTGCAGCATAATCCCACCATATGCTTTTGACATCACGGCATCCTGGAACTCCAGAATTCCACTGCGAAGAGGCAATATGTGACGACTTGGGATGAAAACGTGTTTGTCGACTGCCATCTACTGAATGTAGTACAGTGCCTGCGGATAAGTACCTCATACAGACTCTCTTAAAAAAAGCGGAACTATCCCTTTAAGTCTCTCTTTGTTATATATTTGCTTTCATGCTCTTCTCATTTCCTTTAGCTTGCCTTTAAGTATGACATTTAAGTTAACTTTAAAAACTTGTTGATTATCACTGACATTAGAAACTTATTACCACCACTTTTCTAAAGGTATTTTGATTTTTATGTATCATTAAAATAGAATAAACAATGTCTCAAATAGCAGAGAGAGCATGATAACAGTGTGTGGGTGAGTTAGGGAGAAATGATACACCTGTGAAAATCAGGAAGACAAAGGAAAATTGATGTGCGTAGGTGGATGCTATAGGTCAAGGAAGACAGAATGAAAGGCAAATTATCTGCAAGTGGATGCAAACATGTTAAGACTCATGTTATGATTCCAGTTATTTTTAACAAACTGTATATAATTGAGGGTTAATCTCACTCTTCTGCAGAGCCCAGAATTCAATTTAAAGTTTTACTGTGGTTTGAAGGCAACTCAAGAGTGTTTTTGTGTTAATTTCAGTTGTTCTTTGTGGTTTGAACCACAGCGCAACAACACTGTATATTTACTTTCTCACTGTTCAAGTAGTTTACAAGAGACTGTAGACCACTGGGAATCACAAGCCACATGTTTATTGGTTCTTATAAACTGTCATCCCTCCAACTTCTGTTGTAGGTAAACATCACAAAAAGTGTTTGCATTTGTCTTCTCTGGTGTGCTTACCAGCGAGGAACACAGAGGTAAATAGTTCAATATTAGTATCAGTCCGTACTCTTGTATTTCTGTCTCTCAAATATGCAGTTTCAGGTGTTCCTCTTCAGTTATGTGGTGTTTAACAATTGATGTTGACTTTCGGAATAAACACCAACAAATATCTGACACTTCTCACAAAACCAGCAAACTAATTCAACCCTGCTAGAAACAAACTGAAAACTCCCAAACACTCACCATTACTGAATAAAAGCTGCCCACAGGTCTTTGACAACTCATTGTGTTTATAACATCAGTTTGCTCTAGAAAAAATTTATACATGATTTTATAATAGTAGGGAGGAAAAAAACTTTGGATTTCTCCACATGTTGCAGTTGCATTCAAGAGCCAATATACAATATATTAAAATAGATGTAGCCAGTGTGACATCACCAATTGCCTTGTTGACTCTGTTTTGAAGCCTTGAGTTAAGCATTATGGCTGTTGTGTGGTAACGGCATCCCAGAACGTCAGCAGCAGAAGCAGAAGGACACACGGGATATGTAGACGTGGAAGTCCAGGGCAAAGCGGCAATATGTGACTTGGGATGAGAACATATTGTAAAAAGACTGTGGGATTTTTCCATTGGATTTTGAATTACTATAGAAAATAAGCTCTGTGGTAAACAAACATTTACAATACTTACATGTTTTTTTGTTCAGCAAGATAATCTTTACAAATGAACACCCCTTTCAGGATTTTTGGGTCCTAAATGCAATCTTACACACTACACCACAGTTGCATGATATATTGTTGCCATCACAATGAGGCTGTAAAGCTGTGTTCGGTGCGGCGTGGTGGCGTTAGGTCCTCTCATTTAGCCACTCGTTAGCCTCTTGGTTTGAAGTTTTGTTTTAGTCAAATCGCGCAACAGCGCTTTCTGTCCTAAACAGCTAATCTGCAGCCAATTATGGTGCATGGCACAGTTGGGCTTTTGCATTGGAAAATGAAAGTTATATAGTCAAGAAAATGAAGTCCCAAAAGAAAGGGCTGTACGACAGCAAGATAAAGCAGTGACAATATTCTAAAAAATGTGTCTTCTTAGACTGATATTGATTCTTTTTTGGTAGGCTTTTTTTTTTAAGCCGCTAAAATGCAGGTAACCTCCATCCACAGTAGCATATTACTGAGCTTAACCGTATGCCTCACCAAACAGGGAGGATGCCATCTACTGGATGTAATACACTGCCGGTGGATAAGTACCTCATACAACCTCACTTCAAAATATCGGAACTATCCCTTTCAAAGCTCAGACAAGACTAATGAATGCAAAAAGCCTCTATTTCAAAAGCTGTCTATGATTCCTTGAAAAAGGCATCTGTATTCAAAGTTAATGCATATGTTGGGGAAAAAAAACGCAAGGTGAATCAAAGTGGCATGTGCAAGGACAGCTATTAAGAGTGTGAGTGGCAGAAACCGAGCCAAGCCCTAGAAAAAGTTTTTTTTTCTTTTTTACAGATAATAGCAGATCATTTTAGCAGAGCGTGACAGACTATTCACAAGTGCAGACAAAACACATGCACAACAAAAATATGTCAAAATAACAATTGTGGGATTAAAACTGAAGTGGAAACAGTATTGAAATCATTTTCTCAACTGCACACAGTGATGGGAGATTTCAGCGTACCCTCTGGTGTTTGTCAAATGTGTATACGTTTGGGAAAAGACCCAACAGCTTTCATATGTCAGAGCCACAGACACATCAAAATCACAGCAGAAACAACATGAACTCAATTGTTAAAATGCTGAGAGAAAATATCCCACAGCACTGAAATACAACTGGGTAAGAAGGCAAGATCATAGAAAATATTTGGCTGTGGTAACAGCGAGGAATGGGAGGGATTAGAGGATTATACCTTCCTGGATGTTACTGATGGATCAAAGATGTGTACACAAAAAGGTAAGCCTTTCAGAAATGAAGAATGCTCATTGATGCACATTTATACATTTTATGGGATTCTGGAAAGTTTCTGAGGTTTCCAAAGGTTCACGAAAGAGACTGTGCAGAGGAGAAAACCTGCAATTTTTGCACACTAAAGCTACTTTCAAGAGGAACTCGACCTCTCAGGGTCACAAGTACAAGGAATCCACTGAACAGATATAGCACAAACACTCTAGGAAGCGGTGATCTACACACTGCAGGTTTGTCTCTGCCGCCTTCATTTAGATAGAAATCTCTGTCATTCCCTCTGTGAAGCTGTTCCGCCATTTCCCACCACGCATCAAATCCCCCAGTGTCTTATTTTAAAACGCAATTTCCTATTGTTTACCATCCCATCAGTGCCACTCACACCATCAAAGTCCGTAGTATAAACTCAGAACCAATTTCTTTATAACTCCGTCCCACTTTAATAACGCTCAAATACAAAGATAATGTGGCTGGGGCAAAGCAGAAAGATGTGAAATGGAAAAATAGAAGAAGAGAAAGGAAAACAATGAAATCACACACCTCTGCAGTGAACATCATGGCTGATAGATACAGAAAGGATTGGTTCAGCTGTACAGGTGGTGACGGCACCTGTGGCACTGTGTAAATATGTATGTTAAAAGGGTCGAACTGAAGCCTGCTGCAATGCACAGAGGTCATTTCAACTCAAACTTTAACTTCAGATTAAAACTTAACAGTTTCTTTGTTTATTAAAGTGAACCACAGTCACAACCAGACTCACTCTCAACTGCCAGGAAAGTTTAGACATAAGGCAGACTAATTCAAATATGTCAATGCAAAACTAACATCAGTGCACCTAATATTTTACCCAGATGCCTCATGTTAAAGCTTCATTACGTGACTTTTTTTTTTTTAATGTAAAAATGTGAAAGGGCTAATATTGCTACTAATCCTACTGAGGATCAAATCCTTAGTCTGTAACTTGGTGGTTTTGTCGTATCCAGTGTGAAATAGACACATAGAAAACAAGGGGCTGATAGGTACAAAAAAAGGTACAAAAAAAATCTAAATTTCAATTAATTGCTGCTCTTCATGTCTGCCTATTATGGCAGATGCTTATGCTCAGTTGTGTGTTGTTACTTCATGCTGCGTGCATGACTGTTTGTGCTTAAATGTTGTTGCTGTGCTATTGTTTAGTACTGATGTTCTGCTTTTTTTGTGGCTTTGCATTGCTTTTGTTTTGTCTTGGGAGTCCCTGTTTGTTGTAGCTGTTGCCGTCTTTATGGTGTTCTGCTGCCATAGTTATGTATATATTTTTATCATTTTACAGGCTTCAGAACTTCTTGCCAAAGAACTACAGATGAAAATTAGCCAGATGGCTAACACTGCCACATTTACAGAAACGTTGACTAATTTGTGTTTTCCTATAGATAAAATAAATGAAAATTTAACACTTGCAAAAGCAAGATTCCAATAAGATGGTCATGTTGCTCTGATTCTGTCAAATAAGATAATCCTTTGTCAAGGATTGTTACTGTGAGTTTGTTTTACAAGTTGATGATAAAATTGTTTCTATAGACATGAAAAATGGAATAAATACAGAATAAAACACACCAATTCTCAGTAAAGTAAGCAGGGACACAGCACTATTATGAGAACCAAGTCACTTGAATACAAATCTGCTTTTTCATTTGTTTTTCAGAATGGCTCAGCCTGAACTTTAACAAAGACAAAGTTCAAACATTCATGGCTTAAAAAATAATGATATAAAGAGTAATAACCGAACTTGTCTGTTTTGCAAGGTCTCCTGACAACAGTTTTACAGATGTCTCTTTTATAATGGTGGTTAATGTGAAAATGCTTTTTTTGGCCACAGGGTTTCTTTTTGTTTTGTTTTGTTTTCATGGCTGTTGCAATAATTTAGTGACGACTGGGTGTTCAGCTCTTCTGATGTATCCCAGCCCAATTGCTGAAATAAATGTTGCCATTATACATTTCTGCAAACCACCAATATACTGTATCTTATTTGTGCGATTCATGTTTAGCAAATGTTCTGAAATTGTACGTTTTCATGTAATTTTACATTTTCATTGAAAGTTTCAATGTTACCGTGACAGCACTGAAAAACTAACTGGTTAGGGTTTGGAAAACAAAATGTTTTGACATAAAATACCCAGACTGGCTGCCACAAACAGGGCTAGATATTTATTGTTAAAAATATTCAGCTTGTTTGTAACAAACACACCTCAAAACGTCCCAGTCTCCCTGGTTTGGTTGCCTGAAACACAGCTGGAAATGTCCCGACATGTTGTAAAATGTTAACGTGTATACAGTATATAAAATTTAGCGTTAAAGAATATATGGTTTTGTCACCACAAACACATCTCGCACAGTGATCTGCAGCTTGGCAGCTCTCTTGGACAGGTCTCACACCCTCCACTACCTTTTTCTGATGAGAAACTCAGCTCACATACATGTAATCAGAACTATGTCATTTATAAATATTTACATGATATGAAACAAATTGGTTTGCAGAAATAAAAAATTATCTAGCAAACTTCAGCTAGTGTAGACATTGCTACGCTTTTTGTGCGACGCTTAGGGCCACATTCTCACGCTGTATAGCATATGCATGTCATTTTCCATTTCTTTCTGTAATGAGTAAAACAAGGAGCGAGCAGACAGTGTTCACCAAGGGGATGATATTCTGCAACAATTAGCCTCAGTCATGGGAAAACATTGCTGTGTGATAACAGTGTTAAACCTAATCTAAAAATACCAATGTTTAGCAGAATTAACGAAACAGAGCAAGTTTTTCTCTCAGGCGAACTGACACCGAGTGGCAAGCAGGAAACAAAAACAACCTGGAGAGAAGGAGCAAAAGGATTACAGTGATTACCTCTTTGAGCAGGAAGTGAAAATAGGTGCAGTCACACATGCTGGATAACACAGAGCATGTTTGGGCACCTTATTTCAATCAGGGAGTTAAATACAGCGATTTGTGTAGGCAAACATTATTTGTCTCCCAGGAGAAATGTCTTTTTCTTACCAAAAATTCTGTTTGTGGATATCATGTATTTGCTAATGGAACTGTATGAACAATTTGGAGGACAAATGATAGCAGAAGCACAAAGGCATCCATCATATTTGGAATCAGATTTGTTTTCAAGCACTGCTATTGTTAGCACTAACAATAGCACTACAGTTAATCCTGCTGGTAATAAGGCTACTGTTTATCTTTTGCCTTGATGACAGCTGATTGACATGTTTCAGCTTCACCGTCTCTAACGACACAAAATACAGATGCCAGCTGGTAAGTGTTAAGTGGTTAAGCAGCAAGAGAATTTCTGAGTGATAATGCATATCAGCCTATAGGTGAATTTTGCTGTTATAAAAATTACTATATTGTGCACTAACCTGATCCGGTGGAAGCAAGCTAGTGGTGCTGCTGGAAACACAGTCCCCACCCAGTATTAGGCAGATTTCCATTAACCTTCTAATTGCACAAATTGAAATTGTGAATATAAAATACGTCTAATGCGAAGGCATCAGTTCTGAAAAAACTCCCATTTATTGCAAAAAAGTTTTTATGCACGCTTTGTGGTGGCACTTCAGGCCATATGAAAAAGCCATACTTCTCAAAACTGCAATGGAAACACTTTTTTGGCTTTTATTGGTCACGTGATGCCATGGCTATGCGCTTGTCAGTCGGAACTGGCTCCATATCGCATACCTCTTCAAAAGTTGAGCGGATCATCTTGAAATTTTGAATCCACAATACCTCTGTGAAATCATGCACTATCACCTCCCAGAAATCCCTCAGGCGCGGTCGCTCCTATGTATAAGGAGCTTGCCTTCCCATTATCGCTCACATAACACGCCTACGTCGCATTCGATTGGAAAAAATGACAGTTAGTGCGGTGGCTGCAATAGAGATAAACGTGCTGACGTTTTGAACATCCATCGCCATGCTTCTTGGAATATTATCACGAGAGGGGAAGTCGCATAACATCACTCAATGAAAACGCAGTCATTTTTCAAATTTGTTTTAGTAACATTTGAAAATATCGCCTAAGTTCTGCACAAATCCATAATGGAAGTCTGCTGAATGACACTATCACATCTTTCTTACTGTGCCACCTCCTGGTCACAGCAACATAACCATTTTATCAGCTGTTTAAACCAGCTAATAAAGCACTGGACAAAAACAATAACAACAATAAAAACCCCAACAACTTACCACTATTGCAATATTATTGGAAAATACAACTTTGCTTTGATTTTTCTGGGATTATTTTGTTCACTGTATAAGATACTGCATGGTTGTCTTTCCCCCACCCCTAGAACGATTTATTTTAACAGATAACAGAGAAAAAAGACAAACAAGATCATCAACAAGAGGAGACTGTTATATTAAACATTGCTCAACAAAATTTGCTCAGACTGCATTTTCAATAACAGCAACAAAACAACAGAATTCTCTCCCTACAAATGTTGGGAACTGTATTATAAAAGGGCTGAAAGAGAAGACTGTTGCCATTTCTCTTGTTTATGCACTCATATGTCCTGCAGGTGTGTGCAATTTATTAATAGGTGGCTTTAATGGTCATAATGTTATTTGTATTTATTGATGTTATATGAAATTGTCATTTTTTATGTGTTTCACACCCAGGGACAACAGATTAAATGAATTAAAATTAGCTGTGTGCTGTATCTGGTGCAATGCATATTTTGTACACTGTCTTTGTTTTAAATAAACCAATAAATGAAAAAAGAAAGAAATCAGAGGGCATTAAAAATGTACCACCTTAAAATAAAGCTAAAGCTCTCGACTTAAGGAGAGCGCCGGTTGTATTTTACATCATTTTGAAAATCAGTTTCTTAATAACTAGCCAGTTAGGTACCAGGGTGACTGGCCATGGAAACCACAAGTAAGGTAATTTAAGCTAATTTAGTTGTAATTGCTACTAATATCCCAACACAAACAATCAAATTTGTTAAATTTGTGTAAAACTGGCTTCTTGCGCTCGGTTGTAGTGTCAGACAGATTAAACCTGTCTTGACATTACAGGTCCAGAGCTGTGTAACATGGTTTAAAATGCCAGACAAGGAAAGCGGAAAATCAAAAGCAACTGGAAAATTGGATTTAAACAGTAGTAGCTACAACAATGTCTGCAATGTCCCGACCTGCACCCGCAGATGTCCACAGACTGTCTCACTACAGACACCATATCAGTGAATACTTCATCTTGTCCAAGAGGTATTTTTGCATATTTATTTTTAAAATAAACATGTCGGAGGAATGTGGCAATACTGAGAATTTTTAGAGGTTTTTTTGGGTGCATAAAGATAAGAAACCACCTGACTGAACACAGTTTCTGCCTTTAAAATAGCCGTGACTGATACTCGCCCAGTGGTCAAAGCGCGCAATAATTTTTAGACACGTTCCCCGTTTTATTTTTCTCTTCCCATACAGTCTTGCAACAGATAGCAGCTGTCCAACTTGCTTCCTTGGAATGATTCCTTCCTTGAACTGAAATCAAAAAGGACGTTTAAACCCCTGCAGACAGAGACCAGAGCCTGCTTTCATCTGCAGAACAGATGGAGAGAGGGAGCGACTCATGAAAACTGAGAGAAGAGAGAGCCGCAGATAACTCAGGAATCTTGTTCTTGTTAACGTGAGAGGGGAGGTGTGTTGGGTGGGAGAAAGGATAATGAATTCTAGTTGTGTATGAAAGAGAAAGAGAGAGAGACAGAGAGAGAGAGCATATAATGAGGCGGGAGACAGAAACGGAGACAAGCAGAGGAGACGCAGTAGAAGCGTCTTTAATGCAGATTGCAGTGCAAAGCTCGGCTTTGAGGTGTGAACCTGTGTGATGAGGAGGAGAGCGTCTCACAGCAACACAGCCTCCTTTAACCTCAAGTGCCCTCAAATAAAGACTTTAACGTATCCATAAATACAACACAGCCGGTTCGCAGCCGATATCTCAAGCAGTTTATGCTAAAACGACGAATCTGCTTTAGAAACAAGATGGCAGAAAATATTCAGCTTTAGTTGCCAACAAATTAATTAACATTTTGAGGATGCACTACATTTATAGTATTTTGAAACAGAGGCCCGAATTCACATTAAATGTTTGAAACTTATTTTATCAAAGTAAATTGGATTGAGTTTGTTTTCTAAAGCCACATTAGCAGCTCTGTGAGGCTGTATGGGCTAAAAAAAGAGTAGCCAGCAGTTTAAATGTCCTTCTAAGCCACAGTTGTTTCAGACCACTTACATAGTTTTTTAAATTTGCTTTTATGATAGAAAGAGCTGTGATGACGACCCATTGCTCTGCTAGGCTAATTAACTTTAACAGTCTTGCTTTTTTCATTTTGTTTGGATTTTGTTTAGGATATCATCACCACATTTCTTTGTTTTTGTTGTCTATCTCCTACAGAATTGCAAATATGTAGTTATCTGTGCAATGATGTGAATACATTAATCAACTTTGTGAACTGAAATGTTCCTTTGTTTTCTTTGTTATTTGATTAATTGGCACGTTTGGTTGCACCGAGTCAAACTATGCCATATTTATCTACATTTCCATTTCCAAGTTTAAATCCAGAGTTGTGCCAAGTAACAAGATGTCTGAGTTAGACCACCTCCCGAGGCCAGGCCACAGTGTGCCTGACTACCTTCAAGTGAATTGCAGTGACCTAAGATGATCTTTTTCATAAAATCAAAATAAAGAAGCCAGCTCAAGAGTGATGCATATTTCACATGCAAAAGCTTGGTATCACTCCAGTGCATCAGAACATGCCACTCTGAGAGGGGACACCGTTTAGTATTTCTGTGAGACACACCAGGTTTTCTGCCAACTTCAATATAAACTCAACCGCTTCATTCATAGCTAGGTAGTTTAAAGAGCATGAGGGTGGGCCGGGTGACCCAAGAGTGGCTGCTTGAGAGCAAAGCAAACAACATTGATTGTGACGTTTGTGCCACTAAAAGCTGGTGTTTGAGGCACATCATTGATTATTTCCTGACCATAAGCAAGTAGTTTTGTTGCCTTAACCCCACCGCTGACCGTTCTTACTGCCACATTTGTGCCACTAAAAGATGGATGCGTTTTTTGCAACATCTATAATCTTTACACACAACATCTACTGCATGTCTGTCCATCCTGGAAGCCGGATCCCTCCTCATTTGTTCTTCCAGAGGTTTCTACCATTTTTTCCCCATTAAAGGGTTTTTTGGGGAGCGTTTTGCATTTTTCGCTGTTGGGGTCCACAGCTACAGGGATGTCCTACGTTGTAAAGCCCTCTGAGGCTAATTACTTATGATATTGAATTTTATAGATCAAATTAAAATTGAAATTGAACCGAAATTACTATTCTTCAGCCCTTTTGGGGCATACTTTGGGATTGGGCTACAATAAACTTTGACTCGATTAATCTATAAAGCTCTCTGGGTTGCTTTTGGGTATGAAATATGCTATATAAATAATATTAAGTGCCTTGCCTTTTCCTAGCCATAACCAAGCAGTTTTGTTGCCTTAACCTTAACCTCAGAACCCTTCTTAGTGCAACGTTTGTGCTACTAAAAGCTGGTTGTTTTTAGCAACATCAAGGATACTTTATCTTGTACGCTGAACTGTTCTGCATCAAAATACAATGCAAAAGGCTGCCCCCTTTGCATCGTTTTAGACACGTCCAAGGCTTCTGCCAAGGTGGAAAAATATGACAAGTAGGGGTTTGATCACATTAAAATAATTTAATTCACTGTACCACTCAAAGGCAACTTTTAAGGTTGACTGTTTTTTCACGTCACTCAATGCAAGAGCTGACATTGTGAATCAATCAACATAAATCCTTAAATGTCAATATGTGCACTTTAACCATTCAGTGTTGTGTTAAATATGCTTTATTGTATTTGATATCAATCCACTTAAAAAAAAACACCAAACAAACAAACTGGATTTCAACCCGATTATGTGAACTATAGATATTCTATTTTCTCACTTGGAGTAAAAAAAAAAAAGTGTCTGAGTGTCATTTTGGTCAGTACCAGTGTATATAACCAGCGCCCCATGCAGCGATGTTCTGTTTATCCCTCTGTTGTGTGGAAAACACCACACATACTAACCTGAAAAGATATGTTGCTCTCTGGAATTTATTAGTCAATATTTTCAAAACAAGATTACTCTCTCCACATGAACATTTTAAGATGACTCATAACTTCAGCATAATGTTTTCTCCTCGCATGCCAGCAATCATTTTGTCACAGACGGCATCTTTATTTATATTTCTTATTTTGCTTCAGGTGGAGGCTTTCACTTAGAGATGTAGCTGTGCAAACAGCATCCAAATAAAAAAGGACTCAGAAAGATGTTTTTGTCCCGTATCCTTAAACCGACTGCAGATAATTTAACTTCCAAGGTAATTGAGGTGGATTTGCATTTACTTCTACTTGTATTTTGTAAGGCTAATGTTTTGTTTAAATTGAATATTTTTTCACTGGTCTCAACAAGGATCCAGTGGTAATAAGTGCAGGGTCAAAGGCATTATAATGTTGTAGAGATACTAAATAATAGAAAAATAAACAAAAACACCCCCCCCTCGAAAAAAACAGAAAGGGAGAAATATCTTACCAGGAGATAAGAGGATATGTGAGTGAGTAAGAGAGGGTAACACAAGGTGTTTTTGGAGATAAGTTTTAAGCCTGTGCGGATGGGAGTGAGTCAGCTTTTCTGGCTGCAGCAGAAAAGTCAGTGAGCACGGAGGGAGAAGAGTCAACACCTGGTTGGACAGAAAAATTGAAGTGACCCACTATGAATGTACTGACAAGCATCGTCAATTTGTGTGGGCTGCTGAAGCTGGTTATGACAGATGTTCTTAAAGTTCAAACCTTACGCAGTTGTCCACGTTAACCCTTTGAAACCTGAGCAAATAAAATAAGCTCAATTTCTCAAACATGGGTAGAGGGTGACGAGCATACGAACAAGAAACTGCCAAAAAATTAAGTAAGATATGAGGAAAAGTTACAAAAAATATCTGGAAATACACAAAAGTTAGTAAAAGTAAAATACAAACAAAAAAACACCAAGAAAATGACCTTAACCTTCACCAAGTGCTGCGAATGCCCAAATGGAACCGTGACAAAGTACAATGCTGTGGTTGTGGTGAACATTTTACTCGTATGTTCAGTATAAACATTTTTGTGGCTTGCCAGGAACGTTACTTAAAAATAATTCCTCATTATGTTGATGAAAAACAAAGTCCAGATGGGTTTATGTTTCTTTTAAAACATATTGTAAATGGAATTCCTGTGAGTTTAAGAACAAAGAGCTTGTTACTTACAAGTTTAACAATTCACTTATGAATAGCCGGTGTAATCCAACACTAAAGAGCGCTGTCTCAGCCTCTGAGCATTTCTCCAGAAAAGAAAGTGGCATCTTTCACAGAAAACTTCTCTGACAGAAACTACAAGGAAACAGAGACATCACAGCACTGCCCACATCATCTGACTGACAGGTGCTTTTTGGGAATTGCAGTGAAGAAGCAGCACAGCAGTGAATATTTAACATCAAAGATGTTCCAGAAAAACAACATAAAGTGAACATCTCGCTGTTTTATAAATCATCTCATGTCAGTAATTGTTTGGTGAGCGGCTCTTGGATTTGTCTGCGCAGACGTCGCCAGGAGATCTCCGGCTTCGCCTCTAGAGGGACTTGATCATGTTGGCAAATTAAAACTGTATGAGATGATGACTAACATAATGAATTCAGGGAATAGGTTTTATAGAGGGTATTATTCCTCCGAGTACCTTCGCCATGACAAATTTCTGTACATTTATTGTACTTGGTGAACAAAGTGTCTGTGATTTTGATTGTAATTACTCAATCAGTTCTGCAACAGCAGCAATTATGCCACATGTCGTGCTGCTTGAATACATAAAGATCCTGACTCCCGAATGTAAAGACTTACAGGGAAAAGACTTCAGTAAATATAAATGTCTGTGTTGCTACTTCAGAACTACATGCATTAGGGCTTCAACAGTGATTAAAGCTTTAACAGTGGCTCCTACAAACTTTACAGAGTAATCCTCAGCAGTGACGGTATATTGTTTGAAGTCCTGGAGCTTAACTGATGTTTTATTATTGCCTGAATGAGGTTTAAACTGCATTACAATTTATCATCCTCAAACTCGCAAAAGTTGTTAAACTGCAGGTATGAATGATACTAAATGTAGCTAACTCCTATCAAATACTGATATACTTTTCTTAGGGCTGTCAGTGGTTAACCATTAATCAGTTTTTGACCTTCCATGAATGTCAGCTATCTCGCACCGCTCATTTTATAATTACTGCTGTCCCAACCATAGACTGTTTATAGAGATCTACACGCCCCCACTTATCCCCGCTGTGCTTAAGAGAAGTTAAAATATCCTACATACTCGTGTTGCCATATTTGCGATGGTGACAGTTGGATAACATCCGGAAAGCCTAAAAGAGCCATAAGATTACAGTTTTTAGGCCGCCATTGAAGCTAGCAAAGTGCTTAACTGCAAGTCAGTCAAGCTGCTGCAGAAGTTACCCGCTTGGCTGCGCTCGGCTCGCTCAACTGCCGTAAGTCTCTAGTGCACATTCCTCATGGCCCATAGATCCGGGTTTCTGTACCCGGAAAAAGAGCTCTTTTTTTTTTTTTTTTTTACTTCATGCGTCAATGTGCAGCTCTAATAGGAATGAGTGGGGCCTCGCCTCCATGGCTGTATCCAGACTTTCTTACCTCCATGATGGGGCCCAGATGACTTTTTGCCATGGATTTATGGCAAAAAGTCACTGAATCAATGGAGTGCTGAACTAAAAGGAAAGATCCACTTGTATTTCATATCATTTAACATTTTTTCTTAAAACTTAACCGGTTAGTTACAGGTAAATTGGTGTCAGACTAACGAAAGCGAAATGAAGTGAAACTGACATCCTTAATTACACCAATCAAGGGATGCACACAGTCCTACTCTCTTTCACTGAGAAGAGGAAACACTTATTATCTTGAATTAGATGGTGAGTAAAAAAAGAACGGAGTGAAATAAGAAAAGTAGGACAGCTGTTTTCAGACAGTAACCGCCAGGAGAAGAGTTGATAAAATGTCAAATGGAAGCAATTATGTTTAATGTAAATCATCCTTCTTCTCTTGATTCCTTTATTTCCCTTTGTTGTTTTTTTTCTCCTTCTTCTCTTGACAGAGCCGGGCAGAATACAGGAGGGACCAGCGGAGAATGAGAGAGCTGGCGGTGAAATGAAAAGTGCGATTTGAGACGATGGATTTGGCCGAATGTGTAACCACGAGAGCAATAAAGGCTACGGCTGCAGATCGGGGTGCATTTATTAATTGAAATCGTATTCAATTATCTTTTGGCGCTCGCTTAAGTGTGGCAGGAGAGAGAGAGAGTTGGCCAAGGGCTTGGTACTTTTAGAGCGATCCAATTGACTTCCATCACGAGACACACTATGAATCAAAAAACAGAGATAACTGAATCCTTTCCAACAAGCATCTGGAAATGTGGGTTACTTTAGTTGCAGCAGTTGCATTTGATTAATAAAAATACATTCAGTACTGCTGTTTGATTGCCATCAAGGCTTTCCACTGTCACATGTCACTGTTTCATGGGCCTTTTTTCTACATTTAATGCTCCAGCCTCCCAGGAGTGACTGAAATTCCTGTTATCACTGAGTTTCAAGAATGATTTACTTGTACAGACAGTGAAAATTAAGCTGACAACACCTCGTCAGCTGTGAAAAAAAGTCAATGATCCATCATGGTCAGGCTGAAAAAACTGCTTTTCTTTGTTGACATTTTTCACACATAATATTGACACGATAGGGTAAGATTACACCTCTTGATCAGTTGCAGTTTCAAATAAAGTCTGAGTAAAGAAAAATCAGTGTTTTTGCTCTACACATTATAAATGTTGGAAAATAGGCCTAGTTGTTGAAAACACGTGACAAAAGTGCAAACTCTCTGCTGCACAGTAGATTCACACCATTGACACGACACCGCTGATTGACACAAAATTAGATATTAGAATATTTTTGATAACCATGTAAAATGTTTTTAAATATATTTTGAATATTTTTTTATTTTTTATTTTTTAGGTGTTTGTTGGATATTTTTACTTTTAATACTCAAAGTACATGTTCTTGATTATACTTTCTTTATTTTACTAAAGTAACATTTGCAATGCATAACTTTTACTTGCAACAGAGTATTTTTTTACTGTTTGGTATTAGCACTATTACTTGACTAAAGGATCTGAATACTTTCTGTAACACTACAAAACGCACACGCGTCCCCTTAGCCGGAGATTGAGCTGCTGCTAACCTACAGACTCCTGTTAGCAGTTAACTTAGTGGTGCAAAGCACTGTCACTCCCCGAGCCAAAGGAAGAGTTGCCAAGAGGCAGCATACTCTTGTTAGCAGCTAACTCAGAGCTGAAGAATGAGCTGCTGCAAAGCAACATACTCTAACTAAGTGGCACAAAACACATGCATCCCCAGAGCCAAAGAACAAGCCGCTGCAATGCAACATACTCTTGTTGGCAGTTACCTTAGTGGAAAATACCACACACATGCCCACGAATTGAACAACTACCTGCTGGGAAGCAACAGACTCTTGTTAACAGCTGTCTTAGTGGCACAAAGCACGTACGTCCCCCAAGCCGAAGAATGAGCTGCTGCAAAGCACCATGCTCTCATATGCAGCTAATCTAGTGGCACAAAGCACACGAGTCTGCGAGCTAAAGAGTGAGCCACTGCGCAGCTACAGAGTCTTGTTAGCAGCTGTATAGTAAAGTACGGTAGCATAAACAAAACAGCTTTAAGAATGAGACAGCTGCTGCTCATTGACAGACTCGTTCAGCAGGTAAAAGCAGCTCACATTAGAACAAAGCACACACCCAAAGCAGTGAAGCTTTAACTGCTGGTGGGCCGGTGATAGCCAATTCAGGCTAAAATGACTAAACAGTGGGCTACTTCAGAGATGGATATTATGCTTCTGTTTGTGAAGAATGTGGCATTTAAAAGAGTTGTTTATGCATTGATAACAGCTAAGAAGACTTGCACAAGATACACATGGAAAGACACTAATATATTACATAATGCTGCAAGGTCATGTATAATAGGAGGTCAAATATTAACTGTACTGTAATTTCAGCGTCTTTAGTGGACACGCCCCCAGCATCTCAGAGTTCAAACTTGACTGGGTGGTTAATAATATACATATATATATATATATATATATCTTCAGTAAAAACAGCATCTTCAGTAAAATCTCCCAGTCTCATAAAGACAATAAAACCAAGAATATCACAAATACCACATCTTTCCTCCTGACTGAGATAAACTTGAGCCGCTTTCTTGGAGCCACAGAACAAATCAGACTCAAGTTCTTTCAGTCAAACTGTAAAACTCCAGCTTCCACTTCCTCCTAATTAAATCTACTGCACCTTCTCTGTATGTTTCTGTATATATTCTCTCTCAAGGTGTGATGTTTGTTCAGCTGGCAGCTGCATTTTACCGATGCTCTTACCCAGAGTGGTTTATAATAAATGATACATCTAGCTAGCGTGTACCACAAACACTACAAGCAACGCAGTTTGTTTGAAGACACCACAGGCCTTATTCTGTGTCCATTATCTGCAGCTAACATTTACTTTCTTAGTATGTTCTCTGGATTTAAAGTTTAATTTATTTCGAATTTAAAGTGGACTTTATTTATCTTTACAGCTGCATTGAAAAGTATAAAAACAATTAGTATAATTTTGTTTAGTGTATTTAGAAATGTTTTTTTATTTTACTGGAAAAAATAAAAAGTCACAAACAGTACTGCACACTGCATCCTATCTGAACTCTAGTTAGAGAGAGAGAGCTGCATACTCCACAAAAAGCTGTTTA
This sequence comes from Plectropomus leopardus, assembly GCF_026936395.1. NCBI lineage: Eukaryota > Metazoa > Chordata > Actinopteri > Perciformes > Serranidae > Plectropomus > Plectropomus leopardus. Next base: position 27,918,445 of record NC_142192.1, on the reverse strand, counting down.
TTTGTGCTTCCCCCTGCTTATTTTGAGAAAGAAATGTTCATGAATTAAAATAAATATTTAGCGCTTTACTAGTGCTATGTTCTTATGCAAGTCTGATTAATGCATATAAGAACCTTTTGTTGTTGTAATTTACCCTCACTGTGGCTATTGCATCCTTAAATCAATTAATTTTATTTAATGAACATAATGCCTCCCTCGCAATTTTTAATGGCCCTCACTTCAGCCTGGCACTCACATTCACAACTAGTTATAAATTTACATTTATAGGAATATTTCACCGATATAAAAAAGGCCCTTACATAAAACCAGTCCAACTCTGCAGTAGACAGATGCAAATACTTTTGAAATTGTTGCTACGTGACCAAAGAAAACAGAGAAAACTGATGCTTTTGCTCAAGAGGTAGAAAACCTACAACTGCCAGAATGCCTCACACCAGATCAGACCCAAAAAAGGCTCCCACGGGTAGATGATGTAAAGCTGGTCCGTGTGAAACAATGTCGGCCAACAAGGCTAAAAACATGACACCAGTGATGTTTTTAAAACAACTCGGCCCGTCGGGGCTACAGGACACTTAGATTACTTCGGACGAGCAGTTTGGAGATATTTTGTATTATTCTATTATTATTACATTATGTATTTTTTTAAACATTTGAATCCTGGTCACCATTCGCTTCAATTGTTTGGGAGGTGATTACAACGCATTTTCCCTGTGAAACTCTGGCAGTGTTTTGTGGACTATAAAACGTCCCCTGACTTTCCATTAACATGTGAATTTTCATTTTTGGGTGAACTATCCCTTTAAAATGACTTACAGCGTTAAGAGCACTGTTTTCCTGGGGAAATTCCCGGGGAAAAGTTTGGTTTCACCTCTAGGGACACGTCATGATGGATCACATGATTGCAGCCTTCCCATATATGTGGGTTATGGACAAGTTACCAGCTCATGATTATGCAGAATATGTACAAATTTTGGTGCAATATTTTTCTTAGAAAAACACATCAACAGTGCACCAGGACACCTAGAATAATAACTCATAAAAACTGACACTGGACACCTAATTAAAACATGATCCTCCATTGCTGAGCAGTTCAACAGGTGCATGAGGTTTGTTTAAAACAAGTAATGATTTTGTGACAGCGACTGAGCTGTGAAATGAGAAGAAGCTGCAGCATCATTGGTATTGATCAATAAGTCCTGCAGATAAGTTCAGATCATCTTGTTCCATAGAGCCTTCAAATGACTCAGATAATACGCCTTAAAAGGAGGAGAGATTACAAGTCATCTTCTTTTTAACCACAGGCAGAAAAAAGGCTAAAATTCAAAAACTGAAAAGATAACGACGCTGTTCTGATCTTTTACTGCATCTCCAGGAAGATCAACTTTGACAGATAAGAGCGGCGTTAAGAAATCTGAGTCAGCGAGAAAAAGTGGAGATGAGCGCTAATCTGTCTCCTGCAGTGACAGTAATATTTCTGAGTCTAAGTGTGTGAATTTATGTGAATTTGCAGCTTCTCCTTCTCCCTTCTTCTGCGTCTGACTCCTCTCTTTTGTCACAGGGTCCCAGCGCATAAAATCTGGAGGAGTGATGAAAAGATGCAAACATGATACATATGTGTGCATGAAATTATGCTAATCGCTGCTGCATAATGTCAACGTGAATGCCCTGAGAGGTGCAAATACATGATATGGAAATAAATCTGCAGTCACAATTCACACAAAATTCACAATAAAACCTACTCTGCTTTCAAATGTGTTCCTTTGTGCTCTTATACAACACATAAACACACACACACACACACACACACACACACACACACACACACACACACACACATATATGCAAACACACACCTCAAATCTCCTCAGCTGTCAGACTTGCTCCCTGCAGTATAAAAAAACCACACAAGTTTGCACCCTCATAAAAAACACACACTTTGCTTGCTCCTCTGCACACATAAACACCCACAGCAACACACACAGTGACACACACAGTGACACACACAGTAACATTCACTCAAACACACATAAGCCAAACCATAAGGCAATCTAAAATGAGCGTTTCTAATCCTGCCGCAGAGAACAGTGCAGTGAGTTTCACCTCTCCTCATAAACTTGGCAGCGAAATCGTTCCTCTGACTTTTACAATATTCACGCAGCACACACACACACACATGGACGCACAAATAAAGACTGTTATACACAGCAAGGACAATCTAAAGCAGGGGTCGTCAACTTGTCAATGGCAATCACGCTGTCGCTTTGTCAAATTCCAAGTCTATCTACATTTTTTTTAACAGTTGATGTAGTCATTTTGTTGATTTTCATCGTCACAAATCAAAAGTAAAGATCTAGTTTGGGCTTGTTTTGTTGACTTGTTCATTCTCTCATTCTCAGATATCACAGTGTTCTGGAGATTTTGATGTAAATTGTTTAAATAAATTCTCTTAAAAAAAAAAGAGCATTAAAAATGCCTGCTCTCTGATTTCTCTCAAATTATCCAAAAGGCACAATCCAAACTGGTTTGGACTCATAAGGCCCTTCCAGAGAGAGCAATTATGTTTGTGTGTTTGTGTGTCTTTAGGCAGCAAAGCCAATATAGAGCAGAAAGTGACTAAAACACAGTGAGTCTATGTTAAACCGCTCTCTGCACAATATGAAGCTCCCATTAGCATTTTGTTAATTTAGTTTGGCATTAACACCGGAAACAGCTTGCAACTTTTTTTTGATGCCTTTGCACCAGTGATAGCTGAGGCTGGACACATTATATTTCCTGGTTGTCTGACTGCATGTCCAATTCTCGTGATCGCAATATCTCAAGAAGGCCTTGAGGGAGTGTCATCAAATTTGGCACAAATCTCCATTCGGACTTAAGAATAGATTAATAAGAATCTGGTGATCGAAGATCAAGGTCAAGGTCCTGGGGACCTCACGAAACATGTTTTTAGCCAGAATTTATACACTTATTATGACAAAATATCACACACATGTCTAAAAGGATAAAGGTGATTACATTTTATATGCAAAAGGTCAAAGGTCAACTGCTGTGCGACATCTGCTAAAAAACACTTTTCTTGTCAATACTCAACATGATATCTAAGAAACAGAAGGAGAGACATTTGGTCAGAAACTGAATTGGTAACTTTAATCTTCAAACTGCTCAGCGCATGGATCCTCTGTGCTGCTGGGGGGAGATATGTGTGAAGTATTCATGTTTTCACAGACATGGATGTAAAGAGAGAAACGTGGCTGGTGTGCAGAGGCATACAGCTGCACGGTGGTAATTCTAGGGTTTTTTATAGTTCAGTTTTTTGAATGTATTAAATCTGGCAGCAAAGGGCAGCAGATTGGAATCGAACGCGGGGCGCAGCACAGGACTTAAGTCTTCACGTGGCACACACTCGACCTGGTTAGACAGAGGTCACCCCAACTTTGTGTGAGTATGAGTTCTTATTCAGTTTTGGTCAAAGATAGACCTGCCCAGTTTGTTGCCAAGCACATAGACTACCGCCTAAATTTCCTCTGAGCTCCAGAGTCACTTTAGTAAGTGAGTTGACATTTGCATTAAAAGCCCAACCGCCCTGAAAGACTTGCAGGTTATGGACTTTTGTCAGTGGCTCCAAAAACTCTATCTCACCACACACACACACACGCACACGCACACGCACACGCACACACACACACACACACACACACACACACACACACACACACAAATATAGATCTTCTCTCCCTGGTCAAACAGTGATCTGCTCATTTAACAGCCAAACATAACCTCCATCCGTCTCATTTTTTCTCCCGGGAGGAAAATACCACGGCAACCAAATATCTTTCCAGTCATCTGCGCTGACCTGACATGTTGATGGAGGTTTTCTCTCTGCGATATGTACAGTTCGATAAGGAAACAGAAACCAAGAGCCAAAAAAAAAAGAAAAAGTGACAAACTCTGACTCCTACACAATGATTTGGATCACAGCTTATCTGGAGTTACAGAGAAAGAATGTCAGGTAGCACTTTAGCAGTTTCAGCCTAAAATGAGACATCTATCATTTGACACGATTTCCACGGAAATGTTTTTTTTTCTCTTAAGAAATAGCAGGTAATTTAAGTGTTTGCCAGGCAAAATGATACCACTCACACAGGCTGAATACGCGGTACTTTAGAGGCACTGAAGGGCAAATTTCACGTGTTTTTTTCCCCACACAAAATATATTTTAAAATAAAACAGAGCCTGAACACTGTAATGATCTGACTCACCATTTATCGACAAGATTTTTCAAAGCCCTGGGCTTCTGGTTCGCCTATTTTGTCTCCGATGCTGTGTGGGCTGGCAATTTGGGAATTAATCCTTGATTTTACCTCCTGATCAATATAAATAACATAACAATTTATTGTGTCTTCTGTTCTGTAAAAAGGCGAATAGATTCTTTGACAGATTTGACGTCGGAGCTGTTAAAGGGTGAGCTTTTTATTCTTCTTTTCATCCTGTAGTTTTTGCTCTCAAAAGGAGATGGAAGCTGGGCTGCTGTCCAACACAGCAGGGCTTTGCACTATAAAAAAAAACATCTGTCTTTATAAGTGTTGTAATCTTGTATTTGCTCATAAAGCCTGATTCTGATTGGAAGAAGACAGAAAAGTAACTCTGCCCGTCGGGGGAGATTGTTTCCACGCAGCTTCACTTGTTTAAAGAATTTTTAAATTTGCCTGAAATGAGTCACAGGGAGTCTAAACTGAGCAAATCATCCATCTTGTTTTGCCACGAAGCTGAGAAATCTGCTGAAATTATTGTGTGTCGCTTCGACAAAGAATCATTCGCCATTTAGTGAATTTTCCCCTTATTTTAAGAAAAAACAACATTTAATTGCAAAAACAGAAGACTCAATGCCTGACGGATGCGGAAAAAAATCAGGAGGTCTCACATGGAGAAGATAATATTTCCTCTGAGGTGGTCTGATAGATTCAAAGTGTGAACAATAATATGTCGCCGCTGTCAATACCAAGTAAAAATGTCAAGGTTCTGACACTTGACTCCAGATTTAACCGACTTTATACCGACTCTTAAGGACACAAATTTTCATGCAGTGTGCTCAGATGTGATATTTTTCTCTCTGAATTAGACACAATAGAAGCTCCGGTGTAAACAAACACAGGTGAAATCCTTTTTAAATCTCTGCTGCATGAAAACAAATCTATACCAGTAGGTGTTTTCAGGTTTTGGTGTTGATCCTTGGACAGAGAAGGGGAACAAAGCTGAGGCACTGGGTGGATACATTTATTTACAGAGTTGTATTGTGAAGGCCATTTATGTGTCAAAGAAATCTGAGAGGTTTTGTTGACTATTTTTCAAATCCAGACGCTTTCATGGACTTTCAAGGCCATACAAAGGTAGTCAAGTCAAGTCAATTTTGTTTCTACAGCTAAAAAATCCCAAGTTTCTCTCAGAGGGCTCTACAGGAGTGTTTCCTTTGATTTCACTTTTTCTTTTGCATTTTATACCAGCTGGCCCTAAACACGGCAGCCTGATCTTTTTTGCTACACTACGTCAAGAAATAAGAAGCAAACAGCCAAAACTAAGATTCCTCAATGCACTAACCCTTTGAAACCTGAACAAATTGGTTTGGCTTCTTGCAGAAATATGGGGAGTTGACTACGAGCTGCTTAACAAGGCATGCCCCAAAAAAGAATGGGAAAAAAAGGGAAATTCATTAAAAAAAAGCAAAAAAGAACTGCAAAACAAAAATGAACAAGAAAATAACCTTAAAAAGAGCTGGAAATTAAAAAGACATATAATATGTCATATTTTTATTGTACATTATATTTTTTGTAACATAACATAAAATAATTATCTATTATAATATCAATTTTATTTATTAATATAGATAAAGTTTTCTAGACATTTTCCACTATCTTTTGTGGAAAATTTTCTTATAATCCTTCCCTCTTATTGAAAAATAATTTTTAGGTAATTTTCTTATACACTAATTTCTTACAGTTTGTGTGACATTCTTGTCAAGCTGGCTATTGCTCCCATACAATTCTGTGTAAATTTACAAGACACAAATGTGAGTTGCCCTAAAAAGTAGGTCTGATTAAAAAAAAAACCTACAGATTTCAAAATGACCCCATAACGTGCACTGATCAGTAACTTCCATTCTCTCACCATGAACTTGGCAACACATTTAAGCTATAAAAGGGTTTATAAATCATTCAAAATGAATTAATGCGTCATTGACGTGAATAGTGTAGGTGCCACATGCACATTTAAAGAGGTTGTATGTAGGACACATGTCCCCACGTGTGCTGACTCAGCTGGGAAAACATTAAACGAGAAAAGTTGATCCATAGAAGAGAGAGCCTGAGAGTCTCACCGTCGACTGCCGCCTGAAGTTTGTGTTTTTCTTTACATAAAAACACTAAAGACATTTCCACCATGGTGCACAAAAAATACCTGAGTGCAGGAAGGTAAGTGTTTTAAGATCAAATTTCCTGGGGGACGACCCCTAGGCCACTGGCTTCATATTTGTCCCCCTGTCATATAGACTAAAATCACACATGTTGAAGACCCATATACCTCAACTATGAACACTACAATAGCAAAATATTTTTTATATTATATTATAAAAAATATTTATTTATTTAATCAAATTCCTTATATTATTATTATTATTATATTACTATATATTCTTAAAATTAATTGTATTGAAATTATTACATTTATTTTATTTTTCCCTCTCTTCAATATTTTATGTCTAACAGCGTTCCCATACAACAAACAGTAATTATGTTCATTTAAATGACAGTAAATGTTCACAGTAGTTAGTTTGCTGTGTTTTTGTTTTTCTACACACACACACACACACACACACACACACACACACACACACACACACACATATATATATACAGTTTATTTCCCTTTTCTTTCCTTGAGTGTGTTATTTTGATTTGTTTGTTTGCTTTGTACCTGTAAAGTCACTATTGTTTTAATTTTGTGCTAATAACAAAAATAATATCCCCTAGGCTACTAGTATTTAAATAATGAGGCTACACTGTTGCAGGTTTTCTTTCTTTCTTTTTAATAATGTTTTAATGAGAAATAATATAAACAGAAAAAAAAAATGTCCCCACCACTTTTCAAAACCAAATGCGCCCTTCACTAAATGTTATTTCTTCTTGCTGGGATCACGGTAGGTCTGCATTGCAAGTGAGTATTAAGTGTTAAATTATAGAATAGTCAAGTAAAAATGCTGCATAATAGATTATTTTGGGGAAGTAAAGCTACAACAGAGAGCAGTTGGATTCACAGTCAGTGCAAAGATTTGTTTCCGTCAAAAATTTGAGGATTGTCCAAGCAAGCACGCCAAATATTTACTGGTTCTGACGTCTTAAATGTGGGGATTTACTGATCATCAATATAATATATCACTTTAAACTGAAGATCTTTTAGTTTTTGAGTGTTGTTCAGGAAAATGAGGGCATCAAGTTGGCCATTTAGAACTTTTGAGACTCCAAGGTCACTATCTTTGGGCTTTTTATAGACTAAAACACAAAGTGATTAATGAAAAGAATATTTAACAGATTAATCAATAATTAAATCATCTTGAGTCGCAGCCGTACTTGGCACTGGACCTGAACTCGATCCAACAGACTTCAAAACAGCTGTGCTACTGAGGCAAACAAAAGCCATCGAAGCAAGGTTAAACAACAGAAGAGGGCAGAAAACAAATAAAATCAAACCATAACTCTGACAGTGTGACACTAACTGTGATAAAGTTAAAGGTTAGAGGAGATAGGAAGAATCTTAAAGGCGAATTTTATACATTTTACACATCAACCTCTGTTTACAGACCTTGGGGAGTACTAAGCTCTATGTGAAAGAAGTTGTATAAAGCCTTTTGTGGCTCCAGAGGGAGCTGTGTGGAGTCTGATAAATGGCCTGAAGTGATGTCACTTAATCAGCGATGGTTGGGTCTGAAGACGATAAGTTTGTAAAATAAAAAGAATCTGGGGATGGGAGTTAGAAAGGAGTGAGATTAACAGACCTCTGTAGCCTGTTCCTTATCTCATCTGTATGCTGACTGCTCAAGGCTAAATAAACTACTACTAGCATAGCACTAGCAACGTTTCTGCAAACCAGATATATTAATTTGTATTTTTCATATGTGGCAAATGTGTTGAAATATAATGTTTCTTTACGTTTCAAATACATGGTTTGGTTTAAGGACAAAGGCGTTAGAAAAGCGTATTCTTTCCTAGAAATATCTGGTTTTATTGCAAGAAACACAGCTTGAAATGTCTTGATTTGTTATTAAAGAAAGTACCCTGTTCTGTCACAATAAACACAGTTGGAAATGCACTGATGTGTCATCAAAAAACACTTGTTTTTGTTGCAGCAAGTATAGCTGGAAATGTCCTGGTTTGCCATTAAAAATGTCTGTTGTTGTAACAAACATGACTAGATTTTCTGTCACAGCAGTTTCTGTTGCAACAAACACAGCTGGTAATACTGTGTCATCAAACATCAACATCAACAACAAACATCTGGACATTTCCTGATGTGTCATTAAAGAAATATCAGTTTTTGGAGCATCAAACATGGGCTAGAATTGTCCTGATATGTTGTTAAAAAATATTATTTTTGTTGCAGAAAACACGGTTGGAAATGTCCTGATGTTTTGCTTAAAAATGGCAGTTTTTGTTGCAATAAAGCAGCTAGGAATACTCTGATGTGTCCTTAAAAAAAAACACGTGGCTAGAAATATCCAGATGCATCATTAAAAAATGCCTGTGTCTGTTGCAAGAAAACTTGTGGAAATTATCTGATGTGTCATTAAAAAATATTTGTTTTTGTCACAAGAAATACAGCTGGAAATGGCCTAATGTACCATCAAAAAAGCAACAAACACAGCTAGAAATGTTCTGATGTGTTGTCAAAAAATGCCTGTTTTTGTTCCATCAACCTGCTAGAAATGCCCTAATAAATATTCTTATGCTTCATTAAAATACCAAATTCTAGCAATAAACAAGGCAATAAGGCGTATTGTTGTTTGTTGGCCTCGAACAGTGGCCTGCTGCTGTCTGCTGCTTGGCTTCAGTCTCAGCTCAGCGTTACGGTGTCCGCCACACCAGGATGATCAAACAAGAGTAAAAACCGACAGAACGTACACACACTGTAGATCACAAGATGCAATTCAAAGCTTTTGTACTCATTTATGTTACATCTTTAGCATCACAGCATGATATGTGCTGCGTTCAGTTTGATCACATCATAATTCATGATGGAGTGGACGCTGCGGTTGGATTCGTTCAAAGTTAGCTCGCTCTGCCTTGTGCTGTTGCCAGCGTGCAGAATTTCCTGTTGTAGCTTTCAAAAACAAAGCAGCGCTCTGAGCTCTTCGAGGTCTCGTCCTGCGCTGTTTATTTCACATTTATTATCAAAGATCTAAAGTGACTTTAAGTTTCACAAGAGGTCGAAAGATACAATGCTTCTAAAACCAGTAAAACGATGCCAGGACGGGGGTGATGCTGTTTCTTCTGTTGCCGACACAAAAAATCACAACTGTTTCCTGCGTCCGAACATCAAATAGACTTTTGATTCAGAGAAGAATAAAGAGAGCTGGGGTCAGAAGGAAATAAAAGCCCGAGTGTCTCTCAACAAATAGATGAACGACAGAAAAAATTGGTTCATTGGTGAAATGAATAAAACAGGCCGACACAAGCCCCTTTGTCTGAACATCAACGTTAACCCTTTGAAACCTGGATCGACATCAGTTTTCTTGTTCTGCATTCAGATCCCCTTTCACAAGCTATATGACCCTTTGAAAACTGAGCAGACTGGTTTGGTGTTGTTTGAAAACACGGGGAGAAAAGGCAGTGACCAACTTGGAAAGAAATGTCCCACAAATTACAAGAAATTTTACCTTTTTTTTGTTTTAAAAAAGAGGTCTAAAACGTGAAAAATGACCAGAAAACATTATATTATTATATTATAATAATAATAATGTTATAATCAGGTTACATAAAATAAAATAAAATAAAATAAAATAAAATAAAATAAAATAAAATAAAATAAAATAAAATAAAATAAAAAAATATAATAGAATATAATATAATATAATATATATTATATTATAACATTATTATAGCATTTTTATAGGTCATTTTCTTGTTTTGATCTTTGGCTTATTTGGGGCTTATTTTCAGGTAATTTTCTTGTAACATTTAGTAGGTTATTGCCTGGCCCCTATGTTTTTGAGAAAAATCAAAGCAGCTTTCTTAGGTGTCAAAGGGCTGACAGTATTATGCCTGCTGATGTGGTGCCACATTAATTCTGAGGGCTCTGCTATCTGGGATTCCTGGTTTCATGGGCCAGAGACAACAGATATAAAAGACTCTTCAGATCCAGTCAGTAAAAGAAATGCTCCAGGATTGTTAAATGAGTGGAAATTTCATTTCTTTTGTTTGAAATGACCGAACAGAAGACAACTCTACCCTGATGAGAGGGAGGACAGCTGAGCACCACTCACACTGAAGAGCGGAGTGATCAAAGGTGACTGAATGTGGAAGAAGGTTGTGACAAGGACGAAGAAAAACAATCAGGGTTTTTTGACTTTGAAAGCTGAAAGTACTTGGGCTAAAATATAATAGTATATATATAAATTAATATATAATAATAATTTTAAAGAGACCAGCTGAACCTGTTCTTCTTCTACATGCTATTATTTGGTGTACCAGGACTTTTTCTCTGATACTGGCACTTCACGCAAGCTTCCAGTGCTCTTTTCTTCTGTCTCAATATCAGGTACTTTGGGCAATTCATAACTGCCCTTAATAAACTGCATTATCCATAACTGCCCTTAATAAACTGCATTATCCAGGGGGCACAGGGGGCCCTGAGTAGGCTACCTGTGAGGCGCTAGACTGCTTTCCCATTGTCAGTAGAGCAGAACTGTGTACACGGTTCTGCAGTAGAAGAGTATGCTTTTCTGTGCATTTTTTTTTTTTTGGGGGGGGGGGGTGTGTGACATTTGACAAATGACAAATTAAATGACAGTCAAAGCTCATTTAATTAATATGTTTTCCATTTTTCATGGAGGCATGAAAGCAAAACTGTTTTGTTTTTTCCCCACAAATTCAAAGTACCATGTTCTCGCTAACTGATACACAATTGGTCGTTTTGTTGCATTTTTCTTTTTTGGTCGGTAAAAGAGAGAAACTTGGATCTTGGATTGGTGTAGGAATGTTTTTTTCTGTTTAAAATGGAAAGTAGGTGTAAAAAAAGGCCAAAAAAAGTTCTCAAACTGGTAAAGGATGCACTTTACTGCCCTACTGATGTGCGTTGGTACCATACCAACAAACAACAAGTACCGTTTTCTTTTGAGCTCGTCAATCAACCAGCGGAAATGGTTCAATGTTCTTTTTTTCCACTTTCTTTCAGTTAAATAACATCCTGCTTCAGATTCATTTCAGGAGGCTACGAACTGCTGCTATAATGGGCTACAGCTAAAACGGCACAAATTGCAGCAATGGTGAGGAAAGGAGTTAAATAATAGCAGACACCAATTTGAAATGAACGGCCATTCATTTGAACATGCATACCCAAAACCTGAAATAACCTGAAACTGAAACAAAAAAATCCATGACGAATTGCATCCCTAAGTATAGCCCAGAACACTGCAGGAGCAGCACAGTGGGAGAAGAAGAAGAAGGTACCCTGAGAGGCAGGAAAGCAGGACAGCAGTGCCTTAAGAAATTGGTTACAGAGCACAATGAGACCTCTTCTAACCAGCGTTGGGAGGAGGAAACTTCATCCACATCTGCTGGAGTCTCAGCTGGCCTGGCAGAGTCTCGGCTTTAACTGGATTAACAACAAAAGCCTAGCTCAATAACTAATAGGCCTCTTCTTCCTCCTCTCTGTTCCTTCTCCCTCTTCACTCCGTTCCCCTCTATCCCCCTCTCTTTCTATCTCGCCGTCTTCCTCCTCCTTCAGAGTGAAGCGGAGAGATAATGCGGAACACTTTCATGCCTTCTGCTGAATTAAACATGGAGAGAACAGCTTGTACCGGGTGCTAAAGCCGGAGTAAAGAGAGAGGGAATATGAAAAAGAAGGATATATACAATTCCACCCTTGCACACGGGTCCCCGGAGTGCTGCTGAACACTTCTTTACAATTAAAAAGATCTGTCGCCGATAGGCTGCGCTGAGGAAAGCTAAACAGGACAGCCATTTTTTTACTAATTGGCCGGGTTGAAAAGGACTGTCAGTTGTCGTTGGGTGGAAGCGGCCAATCGCCACACGGAGGGGTGGCTCAGAAATACTCCTCCGAGGCTTCCACCTCCAGCTTTCATTGTTGAAGCTGTAAATCCCATCTTGCCAGTCTCTTATTCCTTTCACACACGCTCTCTGTCATCTTTACCCAATTGGGCCCCACAAGTAACAAATCTGCCCATCTCTAACTCTACTCCATGGTGAATAATTGACAGTGTTTCAAACGATCTTAGTCTCAGGTGGTTTACAAAAAAAAATAATAAAAAACGGTGACGTCTTCTCATCCCCTCAGCAGGGGCTGTGGTTTCAGTTTCTGTTCCGCCGCTAGTCTTTTTTAACTCTCGATTTCTCTGATCCGAGAAGAAAAAGTCTCCCTTTCTCTCCATTCTCTCCCAGCCTGTTTGGTATTCCCCAGACGGAGCGCAGAGCTACCACCCTCATCCTCCGTCCTCCGTCCTCCGTCCTCCCCTCCCTCTGTTCCACTCTCTTTCCCCCTGACAGAGCCAAGTGACCTGTTACAGCGTCCTCTGCTTAGCATGGGCGCCACACTCACGGCAGCAAGGACAAGACTTCACAGGGGCTGCGTTCAGGACTGCAGCCTCCCAAAGCACACGCCATGTGAGGCGGGGCAGCGGGCCAAAGATCAGAGAGGGACGCTTGTAACTAGCATGACCCCATTTTCAACTCACCGGACAGGCTGCTGCGACAGTCTGTTCCCCCTCGCTACCAAAAGGGAAAGTCTTATTTAAGGATGATTACATCTTATGTATTCCCATTGAAGATAAATAATCTTGTCGAGCACAATTTGAATTAGTCCATTGGATTTGTTTCAAGGCTGCATTTAAATTTTTCTTCTGAAGTTCCTCGACATAAAGAAAATGATCTCTCAGAAAGTCTTTTTAAAGTCTTTCCTGATAAATTCAGTGAATAGAAAGAACCGGGAAGCTATGTGTTGTTCCTGCTTCTATCAAGTCTTTACAAATTTTAAGCTCAGATATGTTTCATCGTGGCCTCGTTTCCATCTTATGAAGTCATTTTTGCTTACTCCACGCACAGATATCTGGTCTGACAGCACATTTCTCCAGATTACAGAATATGTTTTACTTGTTTGAAGAAATGGATGTTTTTGAATGAAGGCGCAAAACTTTCTGACCCCATTTTTGCATCTACAAGGCATAAAATGTGATATGCATGGATGTGTTATCTGAATGAGAGAAACACATGTTAATGCAAGGTGGAAATGACTTCTTACTGCTTTGTTGTCGGATATCACAAAAATGCAATCCGTAAACATGACCAAAGTCTGCAAAGCAAGTTCAAAAGCCATCGAACTCCACCTGCTCAAAGCAACAAATACCAACAAGTCCACCAGCCTCAGGTAACTAACTTGCATATAAAGATGTCATCGCAGTGCGGTCACAATTGAGATAACATGAGCGCTTATTCTGCATAAGTAAATGCAGATGTCATTATCCAGATAAGGTCGCCAGAAAAAAGGTCACATGTAATCGCAGTTGTAAATGGGGCCTTCAGCTGTGCTCCACGAATGGAACAGCCAGAAAAAAAACTGCTGGCATTGATCATTTCTGCAAACCATGGCTACGTTACATATGAATATTATTATGTAGCGGATATGCTGGAATTTTATGGTTATTTACCCAACACTGTTAGCGTTACGTTAAGCCACAATAAACATTTGGTTATGGTTGGAAAAAGATCTTTCTTAAAATACCTGAAACACAGCAATATATCATAACAAGCAACCACTTTTGTGACAATATCCCCGGTGTGAAAACAGTCATGGGTCCTCTTTCTGAAAAGTCGCTGGAAATACACAGACAAATTGCTAAAAAGCTGCTTGAAAAAGGCAACAGCTCACTGAAAAACACCCTTGTTTGATGTTGAAAAGCCACTGGAAAAACAATGTATTACAGTTGGCAAAACAGCAATGGTTCACCTAAAAACACCGATGTTTGGTGCCTAAAACAGCTGCATGTTGCAAAAAACACCCAAGTGTGATGCCTAAAATGCTGCTGAAAAAATGGTGATGGATAACAAGAAAATACTCACATTTGCTGCCTAAAAAGCTGCTGGGAAAAAAAACAGTGGGTAGCTAAAAATACCATCATTTGTTGCCTATAAATCCATTGGATAAACAGCAACAAATCACCAGACAACACCCACGTATGTAACCTAAAAGGAAAAAAAAGAGGGTCGCTACAAACACCACTGTTATTTGCCTAAAAAGCAGCTGGAAAAACAGCAATAGATTTCCAGAAAACAGCCACATTTGTTGCCTAAGAGGCCATTGGAAAAAAGTGTGGGTCACTGAAAACACCAACATTTATTGCTTAAAAAGCAGCAGGAAAAATGACGATGGATTACCGGAAAACGTCCCCGTGTTATGCCTAAAAGCCCCTGAAAAGTTCAAACTTCAAATCTCTAAGAAACAACCATGTTTGATGCATAAAATAGGCTGGAAACACAGCAATGGCTCATTAAAAAACACCCACATTGTTGCCTAAAAAGTCACTGGAAAAGCAGCAACAGGTCACTAAAACACAACTGGTTTAGGTGTTTGTTGGTCTCAAACGGTGGTCTGCACCCTGGCAGGCCCAGGTGTCTAGTTGTCTTGCCACTCATAAACTACAAATGTTGAAATGATACAGATGAATACACAAATGTATTTGTGGTTTGCAGACACAAATAATGCCATTATTGCCAGCTGCACAGTGGGCACAAGTATTATGCGATGTACAGCTTCCAGGTGTTTGGAAGTGTTAAAACTTAATGGGAGGTTGTCGTGACAGAGGGAGCGTAGTTATCCTTGAGTTAGCAAAACTTGAAACATGTCCTGTAGCAGTTCTGTTGAGGAGGCTAAATATCCCAGAGCAGGTGCACTACACGGCGCTGTGCTGTAAAATATGCTGAGGAGAGAAGGAAGTGTGGGAATCTGGTATTTATAGACTGATTACACAGCCCGGCTTAATTAATTACCACTTCTTCCACAGAGAATTGTTCCAGAATGATTTTTTTTATTGAAAATGGGTTGTGCAAAAACAAAAGTTATGACTGATGATGAGTTTTCTCACTACGGCTACATGCACGCTACAAGAATCCGCGACTAATTAGGCGCCAAAGTTGTGATCACAGTCGACTGTTGAGAATTATGCCGCTGTGAGAAACCCCCCAGAGGACAGATGTGCTGAGGCATACAATGGCCAAATAGAGGGCATACTCCAGCACACTTATAAGTATATACTTATATACAAAAGTCTGCTGGGGAGGGGTGAAACTCCAAAAAGTTGGGGATTTTATTTTTAGGGTGAAAATCATTAACATTTTAAAATCCAGTAAGGAAAGGAGATTTTCCTTTTGGGAAACACAGGGAGGTGTTTAAAACATAACATAAGTGTAATAAAATATCTTTAAATTGTAGGTTTGTATTGTAACCTAGAGACATTATATTATATATTTTTATTTAAATGATGAAACTGAAACAAAACTTTTTTTTTTTTGTTCTGCAGAGTTAAAACGTCTGGATCTTAGAGCATGCATGCACCCAGCGGAGTTGAAAACACACTTCAATACTTTAACCCAAACTGTACTGCAGTGATACAATAAACTACCACATGTGAGGCAACAGAAGTTACAGTATGGCTGTCTCTTACTTACTTTGAGATTAATTGGCAACCCGTTCAAACACACTGTTATGAAATGTCTCCACTGAAATGTACTGTAACATAGCAGATATAACTGTCTCATTTACAGAGTGACAGATTGCACAGTGTATAATGTTTGACAACAATTCAACAACAAGGAACCTGCTCAGAACTCGGTGGGAAGTGGAGCTGAAACTTCCCCAAAAAAAAACCCACAAAAAAACAAATCCACTGAGGTTTTGCATTTCAAATTTGAAACATCTCAGCTCTCAATTTATGACAAAAACCCCCGTCTGTGTTCAGATTTTAAACCCACAGAACAGCAGTTAGAATTTGAGTAATTGCATCTTATTATTGTCAGAATATTTTCTTTACATTGTAATGCGGCATGAGTGAACGAAATGGGACATGAACTTACAATACAAGTAGTATGAGATCATTATGGGTATACAAGCCTGTTTACCCACTCAAAATGTGACCTTCAGAGTGCTGAAGATCATCACATTCCTCAAAGATTCCCTTTTCAGATCCTTTCTCATAAATACCACTTGAACTAACTTTATGTAAAACTATAAGTATATACCACCCTGTTTTATTTTACTCGACTGCAAAGTGACTCCAGACGCCAAAGTTGCTCGATCAAACACTGGCTATAGTAAGTAAGCATGGCTGTGATGTGACATAGTGAGCTTGAAAGGCGAAGGGTGCGCTCAGTTCGGCTGCTGAAGCATACAGCACCAGTCGAGTTTGTTCTTCTTTCATTTCTCTGTCACTGTGGCCTCGCTCACATCTCCTTTTTATAACTCTAACAGGCTCTCCATACAATGCCAAGGAGGTTTGCCTCTGATTCTTTCTTAGTCTCAGAGTTTCTCTGTGTTATCTGGCAACCATCCTGACCTTAAAAAAACAACAATAAAAAGACAAGAAATATAATTCATCGGTTAATTGAGAAAATGCCAAATTGATGCCCTGAAAAAAACGATAAGAAGGTAGAAGTTGGGACTCTATAAGGCAAGTGTGTTCCAAAAACTTAAGAGCTGCGTCTCAGTTCTTAACTCTAAAAACAAATACCATTAATTAAAAATCATTCAGCTTCCAAATTGTCAAAATTAAAAATTGCAATTTTCCAATGCACAGGGTTCCCACACATTTTTACTAATGAATATTCAAAAACTTTTCCAAAATTTTTCAAAATATTGCACTCCATTTCCATGATTTTGCAACATAGAGATCCACTGTAAAACACGCAGTTCCCAGGAATTTGTGGAAATGCAAACTGCTGGCACTGACTTACTTTCCTCGTTTTTCAGACATTCCCACCATCAACTAGCGGCATTTGCCAATAGGTCAAACTGGCACATACAGGTGCTTTGCAAAAGTCAAGGCCACACCCGTTTTTGGGAGATTGAAAACCAAAGATCACACAGATTCAATGTAATTTGACACGTTTGGTCAATGTATCCTCATGAAATGGTTCGTATGATATTCTACAAATTAGTGGCCATCGACTGACGGTTCAGCCTTAAACATTAAGTTATATTTAATAATGTAAAGTAATAGAGTTTAAGTTTAGGCAAGTTACTGTGCTTAGGTTAAGGACTAGAAAGATGGTGAGGACGCAGCTTAAAATAAATCAAAATTCACTCAAAGTTAGCATGGTTATGAACACTGGTGTCCTGCTTTTTATGATTAATCCACCTCTCCAACCTGCCTCTTAACAAGATGCTCAGGAGGTATTTTGCAGACTTGCAAAATACATGCACAAATTACTGGCTCAACATTACTCAGGATATGTATCTATTTTGGTTCAATGCATTTCATAGGAAAACGTACAAACAGTGTAAGAAAACTGTCTGGTTTAGAATATAATTGTGAATGCATTCATTTTTGTTGTTTTGTAGTTTTGTGACCTTTTGTGACCTTTCCTTTACCTAAGCGTCCGTGATACTTTAAAAGGTTAATGCTGTCATGTCCCTTTAGTCTTCCACTGTCCAAGTGGATCAGTGACCCGATACAGTGGACGAATATTTCATGTACAGATTTCAAACGTTGTCTGTAAATAACTAAGCTGTTAGTAGCTAACTGTTTGATCTTGGCTGAGATTTCGTTGGACAGTTTGAAGCTGCTGTACTGTATGACTTTACTGCAGCTGTATGTTAGCTATCTTGTATTATTAGCGCTCACCAGCATCATTTAGACATTTACCACTCTAACAGTGACTATTCACATATTTTATGTGCCTCAGATCAGTGCAGAAGCCTTTGTTAACTCGCTACACAACAACATTTCAGCATTTTCCCGTTAATCGCCTAATGTCACAGCGAATTACTTTCCTCGTGGTGCGGCCTTGGTGATGACACATTGGCGGTCTGGTCTTTGTGTATCACATGATACAAGTGATGTTTCAAGGGTCACACAATGCAGCAATAGATTTTGAAAGTACGTTGCGCACTGTTAGACATGTTACAGGATTTTATGAACATATTTTCAACAACAGCTGAAACGATGTCGATGTTAAGCTTTTCCAAAACACAATGTTAATTTCAAACCATTCCCGACCTTCTGCAAATTTTTCAGGAAATTAATGACTGTGGGAACCCTGAATGCAATTTTGCACATTCAGTGAGAGATCTCATTAAAGAAAAAATCCCACTAATTTAAAGAAAAAAACTGCTGTGCCAACTGTAGTTTGTCAGTGTACAAGAAACAAAGGTTTGGGAGTTTGGGGTTTCATTTAGCCCGTTTCACTTCCTCCCTTGAAATGTGTCTCAGACCGTGCCTCTCTGTCCAATCAGAATAGAGAACATGGAATAATCTGGTACATAGCCTAAGAACATTCTGCAGGACATGGAAAATGAATACATGAAATAACAGCAGCCTCCGACAAAGCCGGTGAATATTTTGCCTCGTCGAATGCGACCCAGATAGGAATATAAATACGAGTTATCCCCTTCTCCCTGCACACAGCCATTGCGGCACTCGTCTAAGCCGCCCATTATGTAAATAAAGAAAGAGCAGAATGAGCGAGAGATGTAATGTGTGTGGGACAGAGCATCAGCATAACACACAAATGGTGCGTGTGGAACAGAAAGAAATGAGATGGAGAGAGAGAGAGAAAGGCAGGGGAAGGGAAATAAAGAAAGAGGAAATATAGGAAGTAATTTAAAGAGGAAAAGAGGAAAAAGGGGGAAAATACAGCTGGAAACAAAGAAAAGCACATCTTTTTATTTTTTTTTACCCATTAAATGAGTCATTACCGACCCAATGTGGTACTGTGTGAAACCCCCCAAGGCTCCCGGTGCGTCGTTTCCTTAGCGAGATCAACACCATTACACAACAGTAACAACAACAACAACAACAGCTACAACAAGAACAATAACAACAACTGTGCTATAGTGAGACGGCGCCCAATATATAGATGATGCACATCATTAACACCACAGCCAGCCACACATTAGCACGCACTGTTAAGTCTGTTATGTTACTCAGTTTAGTGGCCCCTCACTCTGGAAACCAGTTGGTGTCACAGGGTGGGGCGAGTCACTGTAACACCCCGCCAAAAAAAAAGTCCGATGTACAGAAACTCCATAACTGATGCCAAGGCGACGAGTTTTCAAGTTTAAAATTCGAGCAGAGTCTGTCCAAAGAGTGTGCAGCAACAGCGGCAACATCCACAGAAGCCGTTTGTAAAGTTTTACGCCGATGATGTTTTTCTTTACGTTGAAACAGGAAGGCGAGTTTTGAGTGGTGGTTATGGTGCTCCCGGCTTTGCAGATTATGTTTTCTAGTAAAAATACAACGTAGTCACTCAACACAATCACACACTAGCAAAGCTGAAGAAACAAGAACGTAGCAAGAAGCAGCGTTGCGTCAGAGTTGCTGTGGTTTTCGTTTGCAGTATTTTTTCTTTTTTGTTATATTCGGCTGGCACTGAATGAAATCTGTCTCCACGCTTAAACACAGTCACATATTCAGCCACAGTCCACTTTACTGCCATCACAAGGTTTCCTTCGTCAAAACCTTCATTTTCCTTTTTTTTTTAATAAATCATTTTTCTTTTCATCCTCCGGTGTCAAGCAGAGAGGATGTAATTGATGGCGTCTCTTTGATCGGGTTGAATGTGAAGCAGTTGATGGAGGCGAAAGCGAAGAAGGCTGGCTTGAACTCCCCCTCTTCCTCCCCCGCATCTCCTTCCACTAGTTTCAGACCTCACCTTTTCTCTCCTCTCCTGCGCCCTCAGACATAAATGGCAGTCCGGGAAATGACTGAGCCGTCTCTCTGAGACTCCATGTCGTCATCGAGGTACACGTCCATTTCTTCTTCGCCGCCGTGAGCTCTGTGGACGTGATAGGCTGGAGGAATCATGTTCCCGCCTCCAAACCGGTCGTATTCTTCCTCCATGCTGTCATCCAGGTCAAACTTCCTCCTCTCAGCTTCGTCACCACTAAGGAGGATGTCGTGGGCGGACGGGGGGTTGCCAATTGAAGCGTGGTGGAGGTGATGATGGTGGTAGTCGTTGGCCTTTTCCGTTAGAGTCCCTGTGGCGTCGCAGCCCTCACGATACGTGTAGATGGGCCCGTTGTTGTTGGCGCCCGTCCCGTTCTTATTGCTGCTGTTCCCGGTGCCACTGAAGAGCAGGCGAGCTTTGTTCCCATAGTCTCCGCCGTTGCTGCCACCACTGCCGGTTGCGATGGAGTCCCCGCTGCTGGGGTAACCGCGCCTCTGCTGCCGGCGACTCCGGGTCAGAAGAACGGCAACGAGCGCGACAACCAATAGTAGGGCCAGGAGGGAGCCGATGACGGCGCCCGCCACGACGCCGGCGCTGGACGGATCCTCCAGGGCTTCTGCAGAGGGGATGGAGGGGTTGGAAGGAGGGGTGGAAACATGGGTGGAGGAGAAGAAAAAGAGGGCAGGAATTGATGGAAGTCTTGCTCAGTTTTGGACGAGGTATTCACAGTCCTTCTTGTATTGTAAGTGTGCTGTGGTGATAGTGGTGGTGTCTTCCTCTACGTGTGTTACAATCCTCTTACAAGTGTGTAGTAATGTTCTTCTCAGTGTAATCCCTCGGTGAGGGTGCAGTCAGTCATTGCTGGGATCAGGCTGAATGGGACTCATTCACTCTCTCCCAGCGGCTTGTTGCGCTGCATTTCGCAGACAAATTTGCTCTAAACACATGTCTGTCCAGCTGCTGGCACTTCAGTTTTTGTCGCCCCGCCCCCCTCTGCCAGCTGGGGAAAAGCCTTTACTACTGTAATGGTCCTTTGTTCTATACGTCATGTTGGTGTGAGCCAAGTTTGCCTCTCCACTCTTGTTTCAGT
Source organism: Plectropomus leopardus (assembly GCF_026936395.1). Classification (NCBI taxonomy): domain Eukaryota; kingdom Metazoa; phylum Chordata; class Actinopteri; order Perciformes; family Serranidae; genus Plectropomus; species Plectropomus leopardus. The sequence goes on along the minus strand of NC_142192.1, from coordinate 27,897,199 downwards.
TGCAGATTGAAACAATAATGAGAGATGGGTCAGCAAAAAAAGCAGTTTGTTTAGTGCCTGTCTTTGCCACGCGTTAGAGATATCGGCCCGGCAAAGACACACAGACAGACAGAGAGACAGACACACAGAGACAGACAGGCAGAGGGGTTATTTGAAGAGGTTCAGTGGAAAAAGAGCACACCGAGTATGTTTCCATGCACAAAATAATCAAATTTTTGCTGTTATTCCAAAAAAAGACAATAATGCTACTAAGCTGTTCACATGTCTAATGAAAGTGAATATTCCACTAACACTCCTGTTTATATGCAGCCATGAATACTCCAATTAACATGCCCTAACTTGTCATTTAAATAACATGAAGAAAAAGAACAGCTGGAGCTGGTTGTCATTTTGCTTTTTTGCATCAAAAAAGGATTTTTTCAAATTTTCACACCAGTGGCCACTTTCCTTCCTTCGCCTCCTTGAAAAAGATGGTTCTGGGATATTTGTGCACATCCAAAAAACAAAGTCTTTCATAAAGTTTAAAAGCAGATGTGCTTCTTCTTCTGACCAGAAATGTGGGATTTTCTTTTGCATTGATCTCTGCCCTACTGCTTTGCAAACTGTTGGCTACTTGATTTGCATACAACGTATTCACGACAATGTACAGCGCTGATTGTAAACGTACAAGAGGACGTGTGCAACAAACAGCTGTAAAAACTGCAGTTTTTACTCCAAATTGGCAGTACATGTGCCCCAGAAAATACAAACATATCCAACATGTCTTAATCGGAAAATACTCAGTTAGTGAAATGTTCTGAATATTTAAACAGAATGTGTTATTTATATGACCCACAAATATTCCAAATTTGGAATATTGCCATATTCACAACAATAGGGTAATATTGGTGTGCATGTAACCGTAGCCACTGTTGCGCCTGTGAAGTGCCACAATGCTCAACATCCCTGGAGTCCTCCCATTTTTGCCCTCTGTTTCTCTCCCAACCTCCTAATTATCATAATCTATGTCTCCTTCCCTCTCATCCCCCCCATCCTCTGCTTCCACTGCTGCCTCCCCATGCCTCTCTTATCGGTCAGCTACTCAAACCGCAGGGCGGAGTGATCGCCCGCTGTCAACCCAGGACCGAGTCCAGATCTCACTGATCAGCGGCGCGCAAAGGTAAAAGGTTCACACTGTGGAGCAAGACTCATGCCAGGACATTTATAAGAGGATTCTCTGCAGGAATACGAGAGAGAAAAGAGGCCTGGCTCTGATAGCGTAGGATTTGTGCGAGTGGATTCACGCTGGGCTAAAAAGAGGAGAAAAGAAAGTATCAAACCGAGCAAGGAGAAGCGTTGAACCTATAGAGAGGCGCTGCGCCAGGCTGGCTAATTTTTTTTTTCTTTTGTGAAATCCATTCTGATTTTTCTTTGGGGTGCAGCGAGGGCAGCAGAACGCAGAACAGCAGGGAAATTTGAACCCCTTCCTGTTTTATGCAAATAACAGCGAGGTTCTGCCAGCACTCCTGGCAAACACAGCAGTGAATGCCAATCAAACAATCTGAGCTTGGCTGAAAAGAGCACTGTGCAAGGTTACGTGCCAGGGCAGCGTCAGTGAGGGAATGACTTTTTTTTCTTTCAATGAAATCGCGTCGGACATCAAATAATAATCTGTACGGTGCTGGCGAGTGGGAGTTATGTTAACAAAACCAGCAGGGGGATGTCACTATAAGCGAGCTTGGATTGAAAGCCTGTGATTCATACAAATTGTTCATTCTGAGGGTGAAGGAGAAAAAAGAGACGGAGATGAAAGAGGAGAGAAAACTAGGGAGAGGTTTCCGGTCGAGTTAAGAAGAGAGGTTTGATTTCAAACACTTCCTTGGTTTTGTCTCACATGGGGGATGCGGGAGGGTTATGCCAGGGTGAGACAGACGGGTTGGGTGTACAAGGCGGCGCTCTTGGGACAGGATATGATGTCTAAATTAGGGGACACTGTCTGGTGATATCCAATTGAAGTGACAGAAGGCATTAAGGATGATGAATCCAACTCTGCCTGTCCTAGTTTTCTCTCGCTCTCTCCACAAACTTACAGACTGGCATGGAAACACAACGCATTAGCCAAAATGTTATTTATATTTATTGTGTCATTTATATTTTAGGCATTAGTCGCATTTATCAAGAGCCTGAGAGCGAGGCAGCTGAATAATGGCCTTTTGTGGTGGGTCGTTGGTGGCTGTCTTTCTTCTGTTAATCAAGTGCTTAAAAATCTATCATTCTGTATGGGCTTTAAAGGACAGTACTCCTACAGAGGCCCATTAGAGCTGGTGTGTTCGTTTTTCAATAAATCATAGGTCACATGCAGGAGCAGCATGATTTCACTCCACAGCTCCGAAGTCCAACGCTCGGGGATGAAAACTGATATCTAAAGTCGGAAGGGGACAAGTTAGCTGCTTCACTGAAAGCAGTTAACGCCAAACAACAGATACAGAACTCGAAACATTCTCCATCACATAATAATGGAAATTCATCTTTCACATAGCTCATAAATAAGAAAAAACACACTACTAGCTGATTCTTTAGGAAAGATTTTATGTGACTACAGCAAAACAGAACTTCCACGTATCTTTAACCAAGTGGCACAGAGTGAAACGGTTTGTCATTTGATAAGTCGATTTGTAGTGCTAGAAGCCACTGATTTGCTTTCAGTCAAAATTTAGGGGATTAAATAAATACATATGCCTATAGAAAGGGCTGCCACGCATTTTCAGGAAAAAAAATTCAAAGCTTTTCAATGACTCATAATAAAAAATATTTCCTGTCGCCCTACTTATGGGTGTTTTTCAAATATTAGATTCAAACTGTCCAACATAACTCCAGATAGCTGGCATAGATGAAGGGAGAGAGAGAATTTGGGCAAAAATGAAGAAACGTACTTCAATAATTCTAAATTTATGTTGGCTCACTTGCAAAACAAACCCAGCAGCAATATTTGACAGATCGTTTTGGTCTCTAAAGCTAATTTCCTATTTCATGACAACTGTAATGGTTATGCACAACCAAGGGCGAAGCTACAAGGAGTCACCTTACTTAAATCAAGTCACTCAACCACCCTCGCTCCTCCGTAACACCCACCTCCTGTCCAAAAATGGTCACCTCAGGTCACTTCCAAAGTGTTGTATAGTGACAAATACGAAAAATGGAGCTATAGAGAGGATTTCCAACCGTTGTCTCTTTTCTCACCTCAGCACAGCTGACAGCTATAAAGTGGGTGGTGCAACAGGACAAAGCCCCTCTAATCTGATGATGGAAAGGCATGAAGGGAAAGGAGTTTCCAAAGGTATTCGACCAACTGAGAAGCAGTTCTTGACAGAGCACTGGCCCTTAAAGGAGAATGCTGCAGATTTTCAACCAGTTCTGCGTCATCGCTGTGTGTGAGTGTCTGCAGATGGTGCTTAGACTCCACCCGTGCAGCCAGCATCTGGAGCCCGGCCCTTTCAATGGCAAAAGTCATCCCAGTGATGGGAAACATGTCATCTATGACACAGTGATGACACAGATCTGGTTTAAAATTTGCAGCATTTTCATTCAGTTGGTTTGTATTTTAACCAGTCTGGCGCCTCAGTCACAAAAACTAAGGAACAGTTTGCCATTTTAGTGTGTTTATTCGCTTTTGTTGCAGATAGTTGTATAAAAAGAAGAGAAACAGCAAAGACCTCCCTGTAAAATCAAGGCTTGTTGTTTTTTGTATATATTGACCAAATGTTAAGATTCAAAATGTCAGTCAGTGAGCTTTAAAGGTGTTGGTGGGCATATTTTTGAACTTTGGACAGAGTCAGACTGTCTATGCTTCTATGCTTCCAGTCTTTTTTGTTGCAAAAACTAACCTTATTGCCTTGTGGCTCAAGCTCCATACTTAATGTACAGACATGAAATTGATATTGATTTTCTCCACTTATTCTCTGCAATAAAGCCAATAAGTGTCTTTTCCAAAATGTCTCAATATTCCTTCAAGATATGACTATTTTTTGACAGGCCAGTTTCTGGTAGGATATGTTTTAGATGTAGCATAAGTTTTAACTTTGACACAGATTTCATTTTTTGTTACTGTCTTCGATCAAATAGGAATGTTGGGTAGAGAACTGTAAACTGCTGCCAATGTCGATCAATGGGTGCACATGATGGCACTAGTTCATTATGACACTGTGATGTTTAATGCCTTTAGAAAATGCTAAAAATACACTCAAGTATAGTAGAAAATCATCTTTTATCAGATACAAGATTTCTGCAGGCGTTTTCTGACATCACTTATTAGAATCTAAAACACTAATGGATCACGGATTTGCTCGGACAAAAAATGTGCCAGATGCATGATCAACGTCAGTGTCAAATCCTTGTCAACCGCCCAAAGAGATGCTTTGGTAAACACTGTTCTATGAACATATTTGCTTGGGAAAAAAATGGAAAAAAAGGAAGAAAAAAAAAGCAGAGAGACTATCGTTAGCAAGAAAATAGGCCATGCTTGTCATCCTTATTTCTCATCAACAGCAGCAGCCTGCCTGCATTAAGAAGCACGGTGATAAATGTCAAAGAGAGAGGCAGGGGAGCTTATATCAGTCTCTGTATTAGTGTCATGTACATGGAGGAGATTAGGAAAGAGAGAGAGAGAGAGAGAGAGAGAGAGAGAGAGAGAGAGAGAGAGAGCCATGAAAACTATCCATTACTAGTCAGTTACATTCACTGTGGTAGGGATGATCTAAATGAGAAGATTTGGGATGTGAGGAGGCAAGGTGCAAAGAGTTAGAAGGGTAGAGTGAGATAGACAAACACGGAGAGAGATAATCTAAGTGGTATGAAAATAGCAAAATCTAAATAATCTTTTGTTGATCTCCTTCGCCACCTCTCTCCTTCCTCCTTCCGTGCATTGTTCTGAAAGCTGAAAAGCACAGAGAGCTGCTTCGACAGTCATATAATAAGCCAAAGGCAGTGACTCTAAAAGCTCCACAGTGGGGACTCTCATTAAACGCAGCTTTTGGTCAAGGACAAGAAATATAAAAATGCACCCATGAATATACTCCAAACTTCAAAACACTTTAGTTGAAGACAAAATACAAAGGGACGAGACATCTCTCCTTCACAAAGACCACCCACTTAGACAGAAGAGTTTCTGTGTAAAATAAAATATGCCTTCATTAGTTTCATTGTACGGGATACGACTTAGACAAGCACCTGAGACAGGAGGTATGTAAATGTTATTTTTTTTAAACAGCAATTGCACGCCGACCTTCCGAATCCCCCACTGGTCCCATAAAATTGCCTGAATAACTTGGTTATTACTAAGCATTGTATAGAACATATCAACAATATCATTTAAATGCTGGTTTGAGTTGATTTTTGACCTCTAGAGCAGCGTGCTTCTAGGGAATTCAAGCAACCTCTCCCACACACTGCTGAGCAGGTTCCCTTAAAAATGTAAGTAATTGCAATGTTGAGATAGAGGTCAGCAGGACCATGAGCTGGAGCATCTTCTTGAAGAATGCTTGCAGGTTCATCACTGATGGCGCACCATGATTAGAAAGCGTCTCCTGCATTATAGAATAACCTTTAACATTAATGTTGGCTATGAGAACCTTTTTCTTAAAAACGACCTGCTCCTGAGACGCATATAATGTAAATGTTTGAGTTCAACAAGAGTGGGAAGAGCCACGGTTATTAGTTCTACTTTGTAAGGTTACACAGGAGCCTAATATATAAAACTAAAGATACCGCCTCACAGCTGATGCCTTCATGTACCAGTCAAGTTGCAGTTACAGTCCAGACTCATCTGTAGCCGTAACAGTTAACGGTGTATCAGATATTGATGTTGCTGTAAAGAATCTACAAATTGTAAAATGTGGATGCTTCACACACATCTTCAACTCGGCAGCACAGAAGATTTAAACAATCAGTACAGTTTGAAGGTGGACACTCAACAGTAGTGTCACCAATTCAGTATCTGATGAAATGTCTCCTCTTCTGTTCCTGAATTATGTAATGGACAGAAAAGTGTTTTTAAAGAACATTATGGTGTCACAGTGAAGTTGACCTTTGACCTTTTGGATTAAAAAATGTCATCATTATATCCTATTAGACATTTGTCTTAAAATGTTGTCATAATTTGTATATGGATTCTTGAATTATGTCCAAAGTCATGTTTAGTGAGATCACAGTGACTTTTGAACACCAAATTCTAATCAGTTCATCCTTAAGTCCAAGTGGATGTTTGTGCCAAACTTTAGGAAACTTCTTCAAGGCTTTTCGGATACCTCATTTGCAAGAATGGGGCAGAAATAAGCTACAGTGACCTTTTCCACCAAAATCTAAGCAGTTCATCATTTAGTCCAAGTAGATGTTTGTGCCAAATTAAATGAAATTCTCTCAAAGTGATCTTGAGGTATCACAAGAATGACATAGATGAGGTCACCGTGACCATTTTCCTATGACCACCAAAATCTAATCAGGTCATTTGTGCCAAATCTGAAGAAATTCCCTCAAGGCGTTCTTGAGATATCACAACAGACAGACAACCAGGCCATAACTGTCGCTGCTGTGGAGGCAAAAAAATATTACAATGTCTTGTACTTTTAGTTCAAGTTTCTCAAATGGTGATAATCACTTTTATAGGTTTAATTGTACTTTAACTTGAGTTCATCATTGAGTAGAGGTGGACATTTGTGCCAAATTTAAAGGAAATTCTGTCATTGTGTTATTGAAATATCATGTTCACAAGAATGAGATGGAGATATCCTTTGACTTTTGACCACCAAAATCTGAACAGATCATCATTGAGTCGAAAATTACGTTTGCACCAAATTTGAGGAAATTGCCTCGCACTGAAATGAATGGGATGGACAAACAACCCAAAAACATAATGCCATCGGCCATGACTACTACTGAGGCATAAAATACTGTATTAACATGTAAAGTACATTGTACTTTGAGTGATTTCTTAACCAGGTACTTTTTTCACTTTGAGTAGGTAATGATCAATTTCATGGGAGTAAATGTACTTTAAGTTGAGTATAGATTTTCAGTACTCAACCCTCCACTGATTAGAATTCATTACTTCAGCTTGTTTCGAACTAGTCATCCTTACCGTCAGCTATTTGGGTTTGCTGTACTTAGCTGACCTGCTGACCTTCCAGGATTATGAAAGCTATGGTTCTGAAGAGTGAATAGACAGGGAATGGCTTGCACTCAGACAGTCAGTAAATACTTTTTTCTATCTGGCAAACAAAAAGTGCTCCATCATCATTACCCTATCATCAGTCTAAATTGACTTTTTTTTTTGTTGTTTCTGAGTGCAGGCTTCTCTGTCCTGAAAGTTGTGTCGACTCTATCTCTTTCCAAATTCAAACCAGTGCCACAGTGACAGATGGAGGATCTCCTCAGATTTTATGCAAATTAATGAAAAATGTCTGCCATTTGTTGTCTGTTTGCTGCTTATCTGTGCTTTAAACACATTTGACCTTTGGTTTATCTTTGCCTGCAGAAGAACTTTGCATCTGAACTGAACTCTATTCTGCTTCTTGGGTACAAATAACCCACATAAGCTTTGTACTATGTTTGTGTTACGTTTTCTAATAAAAAGCCATAAACAAACTACAGTAGAAAAAATGACGTCATGATTTATCCGCTCCATGTATAAGCAGTGTGTCTGGGAGGCAAAGGCTCATAATTCGAACAGATGTAAGCGGAGGTGGGGGAGGTGAGGCCGAGGCTAAATGTTATCACGGTGGGTTAATGGGACCCGGAGGCAACGCAGACTGGAAATCACAGTTGTACAGTAGAAAGAGGATTTGAAGGGAAACTGACACAGCAAGCCAAAGCTAAAGATTTATTGCTGACTTTGACATGGTGCATTTTTAAGGATTGATGTTAAGGAAATAACCTTGTGCTGTTTGCCTGAGCAGATGGATGCATACAAAGCACGATGAAAGAGATGCACAAGGTCCGATCTAAAGGACGTGTGTCAATAAAGATGATAATGGCTTACAATTTTCCAGTTGATGGCAGTGCACAGGACAGGTACTTGTGTATCATCTAGCACAGTGTGCTACGTCTGCAGCATCTGACTGAGTCAGATTAGGATTCATTCATGAATAACAAAGAACACCGACTGTGCCTAGTTCCAGGAACATGTATTGTTTTTCTCTACAACAAAGTACATCTCAGCCATTAAAGGTGTTTATTTACCGTTAATGTAAGGCAGAGTCAGTGGGCTCGCTCTGAATAAAAGCTCTTTTAGAAAGAAGGAGCAATTTAAACAGGTAAATAGGGTCACATGTACATTTTCCTCCAATGTAACTGCACATTAATGAGGCAAGGAAGTGTACTGCTGCAGGTTTTGCAGTATTAAAAATAAGACACTACAGATTTCTAACTTCTATTTACCTGCTTATTCTCCCGAATACACCCACACAATTATTCATGTACATACTTGTAAACACTTCAGACAACATCAAATACAAAACAAAGGTCTACATACACAACAATAACCCCAACGCTTGGGGAGTTGCTGTGACTGACGAGTGCTAGCATGTCCCAGCTGTAGCGTTTAGAAACTAGCCCTGCGCGTATAGTCACCGAATCACCAAGCTTCTAGCATCGAATATTTAGCAAAAACACACATCAAGCTGCTTCGCCGTTTTTTCTAAATTAATATTTCATGCACAAAGTACCAATAAGTGGTACTTTAAAATAAACATTAAAATCCTCCTCCACTCAAAAAAAGGAAATATATAAAGAGAAGTAACCACTTCAAAGTTTCCACAAACCTCTATTACTGCTGATTTCTACCGTTTACCTGTTCACTGACATTGCCCACGACATCACACGGACACACCAACAAAACAACACACACACACACACACACACACACACACACACACACACACACCTGCCGACAGAGAACAGAGAGGCAGGCTCCTGTGCTGCAGTGCTGTGTGCAGATATCTGCTACTGGCAGCGGGAATGCAGCCTACTGCCTATATTTAGTGGATTTACCTGTGTTTGAAAAACCTGCATACATTGGAGAAAGTGCGAGGCGACAACAACTACCACAAACAGTGATGATGGGAGAGGACAGAGGCCTTTTTCAGTGAGGGAGAAGAGTGAATTTGTTTACAAGCCCTTTTTTTTAAACCATTATTTGTGAAAACCATGCAAAAACCAACCAAACAGAATATTAATACTAGTATAAATATTTTAAAACATTTGCAGAGAGAGACAGTACACAGGCACAAAGTTGAAACTGTTAAAACTACTAACGTTGTCACAATGTATAAATCTGCTGTCCAGCAGAACAACTTATAAAGCAACCACAACAACCTGTAAGTGTAATGTATAGCCTACTGTTACTGTGACTTCACTTTCATTTTAAAGCATAACTTCTTTGATGCAAATAAGACACAAAATGAACTTGCAGGTCTGTGTGTGTCGGTTTGCAGTTCAGAATGATTCTTAAGTGTTTAAATAGGAAAGTATATCACACTAAAAAAGCAATGAAGCGACTTTTAATGGGGCTTCAAGTTAGTGTTTATGCTGTCGTTTGTGCACTAATTGTTGCACTACAATGACAAACATTGAGTACACACACACGCGCGCGCACACACACACACACGCACACACACAAAATGGGACATCAAAACATTATCAGTCACACTCACTTTACATACAGACACTCCGAAGCAAACACAAATACTGTATATATAAATGATTAATGCTCTAAATTTCTTTCCATTCACACACACTCACACACACACACACACACACACACAGATGAGCATTGTTACACACACAGACACACACACAGACACACACACAAATCCCACAAACATCTGTTAGCTAGTAGACACTAAAAGCCTTCAGTGTGTATCTGTGTCACATCTGTAACCCAGCCACAGCGGCTGTATATCACACGCGCACTCATGCACGCATGCGCACTCTGCTTAATTACCCCTGATGACACAGACAAACTTGCACACATGATGAACACACACACACACTCAGTCTATTCAATTAGCGCTGATTATCCCTGATCTTCACCCACACATCATTTGCCCCACAACCAAACTCTTACACAGTCCCCCCCGCATCCAACCACCGGTGTTTCCATGACGATCTCAATCATTTCCTCATGCAACCCCTCAGTGCCGCAGTGAGGGAGGAAATTTCCTGCTTAAATCATCTTCAATTCTGTCTCTTCATCACGGATTCTAGCCGGTGCTTTTCATCTCCGGCTCTCTCCCCTCGCTTTTCATCAGTGAGGAAATAATCAGAGGGTGGTATAAAAAAGAGAGAGAAAGAACTAAACTGTAAACCACACAAAAAAGAGACAGAGAAAGGGGGTGGAAAAAGTCAGAATGACTTTTTTAAGCATCTTGTTTTTGGCATTTTTCTTGGCCCATTTAGCCTCACTGTGCTTTCTCCTCTGGGACTCTCGGGATTTTAAATGGATGCTTTCTGACACAGAGCAAGCAGATGGGATGAAAACTAAAGAGCACAGACAGACGGGAAGGAGACAGAGAGAGAGAAAGACAGAGAGAAAGGGAGGGAGGGGATGCAGTGGGTAAAGGAATAGATAGATGGATAGATGGAAGTGGAGATAAATGGGTGGATTCATCGCTTTCAAGTTCATTACCCCTTTTCACCTTGAAAGCTCATCTGCGTTGCTTTTTTTCCCTGCAGAAAATACACATTCAAACTTACAAAAGGCACTCGCGGGAGTTGCATCTACATGCATGAGAACACACACATCAACACGATCCATGCACACACACACACGCTCTGACTAATTAAGTTTCTTCCCATTCCGTGGCACCCTGCAGGGGTTGCGAACTTCAGGAGGTTTCCCAAGTGCCTCCCGACCTTCCTCTCCGAGCTCTTCGCTCATTTAGCATCCAGCTGCTGCACACACAGTCGCTCATACAAACACTCAATAAATGACTCAAACACACACATGCGCGCATGCACACATACACACACACATCCCCGACGTTTTCCCCTACTCCTGGCCCCATTCACCTTAATAACTACCCTCAGCCTAAAGTGTAAATGCACAAAAATTACAGCCTGTACACACACATTTGTGCAAGACTGCGCTCCTATTTGCACACAGCACACCAGACAGTATGAACATACAAAAGCACCTTAACTCACTTTTGACAAACTTTTGACAGCAAATATATGTAAAAGCACACAACCAGTGTGCTGACCACTATCTTTGCATCTTTTTCCTTGCTAACACACTCTACAAAACCAGCTCTGACACAACACCACAGGAATGTAAGGCCTCGGAGGGAATTAACTCCAGCCAGGAGTTTTACCGAGCGCAGATTAACTGTACATGTACAACTGCAGTTGTAAAATGCAGCCATAAAAACACACTGCAAGGCAACAAAATGGAAAGAACGGGACTGGATATTGATTCTGAGTACATGTGCCTCCACTTACACCAGTCAGACGAATTCAGAGCCCAATATCAGCCGCCTGCGGTGTGTGCTACAGTGTACAAAGTGAGAGCATTAAAAGTTTTAGCTTTAGCTGTGCAGCAATGGGGACTAAGAAAAGACTGATGTTTGACTATGGCTACAGGGTGAGTAAATGTGCTGCAAAGTGGATCCTCGGCTCTAATTGAAGAATTGCGATCAATCTCAAACATAGTCAAGGTCAGTTCAAGCATGGATCAATTCACATCAATATCCTTACTTGAAGGCATTTGAAGCTTAGAGCTATAGTTGACAACTTTTACAAATAAAAGTTTTTGTCATTTTTGCTGAAACTGTCACTGCATCCAGACAGTAGTACATGAGACAGATAATCTGCATCTTACTTCTAATTCTGACGCTTCGAATGGCATTAACAAATATATTTGATTGAGAAGGTTTAAGTAACAGTAAAAACAGTGAGAGTAAACAGTAAACTAAAACATGTTATTGAAAATATTTGAGGCAAGAAATAGGCGATGCAGTAACAGAATCTTGATTTTGATTCGATCAGTGCTGTCTAGTTTAACTGTTTGACTGCAGTTCACAGAGTAACTGACATGACTGACAACTGCTTTATAAACTCCTCAGCTCTGTTTGGCTGTTTTTGTTCACATACACTGGATTCTTGTAAATGCCACTTGAAGCACTTAGAGAAAGAAGAGGAACATGTTTTTTTCCCACTGATCATCTGTCTCATGTCTGGATATAGACAAAAAGTTATTTTTATCTAAAGTTATAAACTACAGCTTCTATAGGACACTGCATTCAAGTAAATACTTCTGTTCATACTGCCAGCTGCATTAGAGACTCTTCAGCTCTGATTGGTTATTTTTGTTCACAGCAAATGCCATAAGCAGCCCTACATGCGGACAGAGGAACACGATGTTTTCACAAACTTTCTGTCTCATGTACTACTGTCTGGAATTAGTGACACTTTCAGCATAAATACCAAAAAGTTATTTTTTCATAAAGATACAACTACAGCCTCAAGAGGCTAATTCCTTCAGCTGAATACTTAAAAAAAATATAGCGCTATACAAATAGAATCAGATAGATAGATAGATAAATAGATAGATAGATAGATACATAGATAGATAGATGTACTACAGACAGTTATGTAGCAACTGTTTTAGCAAGTAACAAAAAGTTATTTTTTTATAGTTACTAAATTAGACTCTTTGGCTCTCTTTGACATGAGGTGGATTCTTGCAAATGCTGTTATTATCTATTATCTGTCTCATGGACTACTGTCTGAATGAAGCGAGGGTTTCAGCAAATAAAACAAAAAGTTATTTTCATAAGTGACCAACTACGAATTCAAGCAGCAGATTCTTTTCTTTGTATTCTGTCCTTTTACTTTCATACAAGGTCAGATTATAATAAAGAAAATGGCATTTTCCCTGCTGGTTTTGATTTTCTTGCCTGAGTTGAAACTCTGTGCAGTTTCTTGTGTTGAAAGACATTTTATTCTTTTACCATAATATAATCATACTGGGGGTTCACCAGGAAATGCTTTTATCGTATATTAAAATCTGCTATTACAAATGCATAGTTTTCATGTGTCAACAGGGCCACTGTAACACCCCTCGTTGAGCGCGCACACATAACCCAAGGTGTAATGGAAATGTCTTCTTAGCCAGCAGATCTTAAGATTTTTCTACCTTCTCCTGCATGATTAGGTGTGACACCCCTAAAGCAATAGATAATTAGGTCGTCTTGAAAATGTGTGTCCCGTGTAAGATCAGGGCAGTGACCTTAAAAAGGGGGTGAGAGCCTCCGTCTTGTAACCTGTCATACTGACCGCAGCTGTCTGTGAGGCACAATTCTACAATAAGCCTTTAAATCTTATTACAGGTAGAAGTCGACAGTCAAGTGGTACATGCATTTTGTAAGTCTGATTTAATCAAACTCAGATTGCTACTTGCAAAATGAGCACTTACTACCCACTGGGCCAGCAGGGTGGCCTGTGATTACAGATACAAACCCTGTAATATAAAAGATAAGAGGTTTGATTCCAGACCTTGGCCGAAGGATACGATCACACCTCCATCTTTTGGTTTTTCTTGGTACAAGCGAAGTTTATTTTCTCACTAATGACAGGGGAACCACAGCTTGTAAAAGCAAAGTCGCAAGACTCTCAACAAGCTTGTTTACTGGACAGTGTTTGGGAGCTGACATGTTGCCAGGTTGGAGAATTACTGGAAAAGATCTCAGTTCCAGTAACGTTTGTGTTGCTTGCCATAATTCTCCCTCTCTGTGAGGACACATGAAGAAACAGCTGAGCGTCGGCCCAGTTTCCCATGGGTTCAATTTGTTAATGCTCAGCTTTCCAGAGATGAGAAACTGCTCGGTGTCAGGTGTCAACATCAGTGTAAAAATACAAGTTTTGGGTGCAGTCCTGCAGTTGGAACACACTGTGTTCTCTTAACAAGCTGCATCACATGGCTCATGGATCGAGACTTATTTTGGAGGGTTTTGGGTGGAGCTTTAATGGCACTGTCTTCACCTATGTAGCCAAACCAATTGCACTAAAACAGTCAACATTTCGTTAAGTACGTTTACATGCACAATTTAGTCGAGCTACAGTCATAGCGCGATAAGGTCGTTTTATTGAACTTTTGTCCTTGTCACAGTATACAAGCACTGGGGGAGAATCGATTTATTGACGGGAGTATGTCCGGCTCTGCCACTGTAGGTGGAGATATGTTCCCTTTCAGCTAGTTGCAGTAAACCTATGCTATCTATAAAGTCTATGATATACACCATATCACAATCACAAATGTTTATTCACAGTAACTTTGGGTGACACTGCCCTTACTGACAGGGATTTGAAGCCTTTTATATAAAAAATTCCAGACTCTGTTGAGAAAACCAGTCATATTATTCCACTAAATGGTTGCTGCTCCACCGTTGCATCCATCAGCTTTTGTGGAAGGTAAAGAGGAGCAAATATTGAAATATAGTGTACACTTAAACTAATATTGATTATTTAATGGGCTAAAATATGTTTTGCTGCAGCCCCGTCCACAGCAGTACATTGCTTAGCTTCAGTGTCGGTGTTGTGGGACTGTACTTTATTTATCAGAGGAGGGGGATGGCTGGAGTGTGACTTTTTTTATTTAAAATAAATAAAAAACACTACCTTTTTATGTCCCTTACCTAAGCCAACATTAAACACACAAGTTCCTCCTCAGTGCTTAATGTTTTTAAAAATACCTTACCCATTTTACAGCACCCCTTTTCCCACATAAATAATGAACACTCCCAATCCCGAACCACTTATGGAGGCCAGAGCAGTAACTATGAGCATGCAGAGAACGCCTAGTCCAGTTAAAGTTCGACTAAGGTGTATACATGACAGAGAAATCAGCTTCCAATCGTATTATCGGGGTGTGCTGGTCTGACTTTGAGAGATTCGATTTAGTCCGATTTGAGTCGGGCTGACATGTTTACATGTGTTTTATAAGTCCAGTTTTAGTCGGATAACACAGTAATTCGACTTTCTAACATTATGTAAACATACTGACTGTATCAATAAAATGTTCCGACCGTGTGTGGTGTGAATTCACCCCGGACTGATTTTTGGAAAGAATCATATTACACTGCTGACTTAAACAGCCGCGACACTTGAGCTGTAAATGATCTGAATGATGCCAAGTTATGACTGAGATGATGGTTTGATTTTTTATCCTCGGCTCTCGCTCGAAACTTTGAACCAGCCGAGATGATAAAAAATAGCCTTTGTCAGCCAGGCGTGTCCACATAAAGAAGCGTTTAATGCAAATCTGCGGCCATCCATCATCCCATTGTGGTGCTTACTCACTGCTCGTGTGAGTCGCTTTCTCGCGCAAACACCAACCCACACACTCGTGCGCAGAGCCGTCAACTCGAGAGGGTTCAGTAGTTTAATGAACATTATTGATGGCGAGGCTACATCACTTCTGGTGTAATTAGTGTGATGTCTCACACCTACATGTCTGTGGCTTCATTAATTCAGTGCAGATTTGAGCTAATATTCATCGGCACATGCTCACACACACACTGACGTATGAGCGCAGGCACACTCATGTATCATAATCCAAACCCCTGGTAAGTGCTCTTGCTTCTGCACTCGGCCTGTGCTGCATTATGCGATGAATTTGCATTGCTGCTGTGCATGTGTTTGGGTATGTGTGTGTGCGCGCCTGAGTTGTGCACTGTCAAATATATTTTTAGTCTTATTCTGCTTGGCTGAATGCAGGGAGCTGATTGGATCCAGACCTTGGCTGTTGATACTGATCAACAAAACCAGCTGAGTGAAAAACAGCCATCAGCCTCCCTCTCCCCACTCTGTCTCCATCCCTCTCGCCCACTCTCACTCAATCCATCTCCCTCTCTAAGTCACCCTCCACTCCCCCACCACTCCCTCCCTCCCTCTTAAATGGGGCTGTTTGTGGTCGGGTGACTCATTTCTAAGCAAATCTGGACCGTGGAAGAGAGGAGAGCGAAAGGCGGGGGGGGAGTTGGGGGGGAGTGTGGGGTTAAAGGGGCCCATGAGAGTAGAAAGAAAGAGGAGGAAAGAGAGAGAGGGAAATTAATATGTGCTTGCGTGCCTTTGCTCATTTCAGATGGATCACTTCCATCTTTCAAAACAGTAAAAAAAAAGAGAGAGGGGAGAGAGGGAGACGATGGGGGTGCCAGTGAGGGAGGAAAACAGCAAACCGAGCGAGGGGGATTAAGTCCGCTCTCTAAAGCCACTGCTCTTTTTGCTCCTTTATCCACCTCTCCCTCTCCCCTCGCCTCTCCTCGTGCCCTGCTCATGAATACGATCAGGAGCCCGAAAATGAAAAGCAAACAACAAGGCGGCGATGATGCAGATGCACTTCACGCTTGTATCATGTGTTGTTATGAGAATTGTTGACGCGTCGGCACAATGACATCGGGTCGGCCATTAAGATGCCTGCTCTGTGTGTGGTATTGGCATTGCTGCGAGAAAGGTTCACAGTATATTTTCTCAAGTTTATGTGCTTTGCCGGCTTGGCGGATTGAGTGAAGTGTCTGGGGGGACCTTTGTGGTGCGCACTAGTATGAGTTAGACCAAATGGGATATAAAAATGAATTATTACTGCAGCCCGCACATATTTGCAAGAGTAAATATTAACATGGAATTGGACAAAAGTTTTGCTTAAACCCTTTGCTTAACCTGAGCAAATTGGTTTGATTTCTTGCAAAAGCAATGAGCAACTTACTGAGACAGGGCCCAAAAAAATGAGCTAGACATTGGTAAAAAAAAAAAAGATTAGATCACCCCAAAAAGTCCTCAAAAAAAAAAAAACCCAAACAAATTTATATTCCATATATGTGTGTGTGTGTGTGTGTGTGTGTGTGTGTGTGTGTGTTTGTGAAATTTGATTTATTTTTTATATTGCCAAGTTGCTCACTGTTTTTCCTCCCCATATTTTCAAAGGAAATTTAACGTTTCAGAAGGTTAAACAGCTTGTCAAAGGCGTCTGAAAAGGGACAAGAAAACTGATGTCCATCTAGGTTTCAAAGGGTAAACTTATCATTCTGGTGTAAATGTTGATTGCACAATGTATTGGCTATTGAATAATAATACCATTGGCATTTAGACTGCTTTCCTATAAGCCTTGCTTTCACTAGGCCATTCTGTCTGCCACAGGTAATAATCTTCAGGGAAAATGAAGCCTCAACTTATGGCACAAAGGACGCAACCAAAACAGGAAGAGGATAGTGTTTTTGTTTCCCCTGGAAGTGCGCGGGGCTTTAAAGCCAATATTCGTAGAGGCCCATCAGTGGAATTACGACTCCTGTGCCTGTCGCATAAACCACTGGCCTAAAAAGACCTTGACTTGCATTGAGAAAGAGACGTCTGTAAATTGGTAGATATGAAAAAAGAGCTTTTTTGGCTTCATGAGCCGCTGTGCATATTTCATAGGACCGAACAGGGCCCTGCTGCGAATGCTGTATCCAGGTCTCTTTACACTAAACATTTATTTTAGGGCGAATGTTACATAAAGATATTTATATGCCCCAGGAAGCATCAGGGATTTTTTGGAAACATGAAAAAATGGTAAGCGACAACGGTAATTAGCAATAATTACAGCAAATAAGCAAACACTTTACACTTTTGTGTCCGTTAGACAAACACTGAATTTCACTGCTGAATTCATACCACATCGTGCCAGAGTAAAAAATGGAAGAGTTTAATCCTTCAAACTCTGTGTGTTCTACGAATTGCAGGAAATTAGAAGATTAAAAATATATATATATATTTCAATAATTAAATATCCTTAAAAACTGTATTTATATTCATCATAATTATATATTTTAAATTAGTTTACAGATTTATTATTATTCCTAAAGATTTTTTTTCAGGTCATTTCCTTAGTTTTTTTTTACATTTATTTTTTGGTCAGTTTCTTGTCCTTTTCTTTTCCCTTCAAATTTTTGCGTCATTTCTCCATAAATTGCCTTCCTCCTATGTTTTTCAAAGAAATGAAGCCAATTTGCATATACAGATTTGACGACTGTTTCTTCAACTAATGGAAACTGCTGTCAATGGCCAAAACACCAGCCCTTCATAAACCACTGAACAAAGTGGAGATGTGGGCAGACACTCAGAGGTCTGGAACCAGACTGCTTTCGATCCTCTCCTGCCCTCTTAACTCTCTCGTCGATCCAGCCTTCATCTCCTGCTTCCTGTCTCCTTCTCTTACCTACCTTAAAGGTCTTCAAGCATCCGACCTTTCCACTCCATCTCCCTCGAACACACAACCTTACATTCCTCCTTCTCTCCCTCCTCCTGACCTCCCCCTCTCCTCCTCTCTGCATTGATCAGTGTGTAGTGGATTAGAGGCAGAGTGTGATAGCAGTCTGACCCCGGCCGACCCCGAACAAGCCTTGCTGGCTAATTGAAAGACAACGCACTGGTTTGCAGGATTAAAGACCGCTCTGTTTCAACACACATGCACACACACAAATAAACACACAAACATGGAGCGAGATAGGCGAGTTATTGAGGTTTTTTGGATGTGTCAGGCCAGAAGGGAATCGCTCGCAGTTGCAACACCGAGAGGAATGTGACTAAGCCCTCGACACAAATTGGATATTTGTGTGTGTTTGTGTGCAAGTTTGTCTCTATAGACTTCAATACTGTGTGTGTCTGCGTGCGTGCACTGTAGCTGCTTATATAAGTGGTTGTGTGAGTGTTCGTGTGCATACGAGGTGTGTGTTTGTGTGAGTGTACCTGTGTGTGGAGATGAAAAAAAGCAGAGAGAGAAGCGACTGAGCAGAAGCAGAAGCACAGAGGTAATCACAGACCGCTCCCTCGCCAAGCTTCAGCTGCAGGTAACACAACTAACATCTGACCCTGTGAGTCCAGTGAAGAATGAGCCTGTGCACGGGTCCACCACCGAATGTGCACATAACATATGTGTGCAGAAGCAAATATGAGCATAGTGTGCATCTGTGCATATAAATTGCAGCCCGGCGATTTGTGCATTATTACCACATAATAAAACCACAGATGTATGTGCAGAACAGTGCGCACAGACTATATTTGATGTATGTAATTTGCAGTACGTCTCTGTGTATTCAGCTATTACACGATATTCTCCCTGGAGCCAAGTTCAGACTTGGATGGCGAATATACTAAACCACAACTACTGAAAAAGAGAGAAACCCAAGAGCTGGAAAGCAGCCCAGAAGAGGTTTATACAGTGCATGACGAGTCTAAGTGTAAGCGCGTGCTCGTTCTCTGCATTCACGGGTCACCCACACGCTGCCTCTCCTTGATTGAAACCAGCAGTGCCTCTGTTCGGCTCAACTCTATCATTGAGCTCACCCTTCTCTTCTAACTGCAGCAGCAATAGGAAAGTCTTGAAATCTTGACTGCATCAACCTGCACAGGCCCTGAACGTGAAATATTTAGGCAAAGAACGTAGAGAAACAAGTACCTCTCTTTAAAATATTTAGACTATATACCACGCAACACTCAACCCCCTCAACCGCTGCGCTCTTATTCTAACTCTGCTGGCTGCGTATCAATAATGCATCCTGTTTCGACAAGATGGATAAATTTCAAAGTGGAGGCTTGGCTTGGCTGACGAGGAGGTGAATACGCCGCTGACCAGTTTGCTAAGTTTTTGGACTGGAACTCACAGCGGGTGAACTTTCCTTTAAATGAGATCACTGTGGTTAAATATGAGATCATGGGTGACATTTTAAAGCTCATTTCCAGATTCAACATGTTTGAACCAACAAAGGCCCCTCAGTGGTCAATTCACTACTGTAATGCCAAGAAAGCCCTAATCAATACCTCACACTGAGCCTCACAACTGCTCATTAGCTGCCAGCAGGGTCCAGCAGTATCAATTTAATCAAACAAAACAATATTAAAGATGCAGACGTCTTCTTTAAGACTGTCAGCCGTAAACAGAAACATCTTCGTCATGCAACAAGTGACATAATTTACATCAATAGTGCTGCACCCGGACATTCTCCCGTAGGCGTTGCCAGAAGGAAATTTACAGGTGAAACACCAAAACAAAAAGCCAATACCTGAATTTCAAGGCTCCTATTAAGCTGTTGAAGTGCACACTGATACTTTAGTTTTGTTCGTTTACAATTAAAATGACTAATGAGCAGAAGTGCATAGACTAACACTGGTATCCTGTTTTAATCTGATATGTATCTGTGTATGGATTTGTTAGGGTATTGATTGTTCGTAGCGTCTATTTGCACCCAAGAGAGAATAATCACATTGTAGCTGCTCGACTCACTCATCCGTGCGGCATGTTGTTATGAATCCCACTGCGCGCTGTGATTGGCTAGTACTTGACATGTTGACGCGTCAACGTTGAAAGTTGCTAAGATCAGGGCAAAGAGGTCGTGGTTAGGGCTAGAACCAGCCAGTCTTGGAAAATCTCTAAGATTGAAATGGTGCATTTATGAGAAAAAAAACTCACAAATGTACTGCCAGGAAGTACGACGATGTTGTTGAAAAGCAGCACAGTCCTAAGAGGGAGTAACGGCCTGTGTACACAGTGTCTTTTTTTTCCAGTGCTTTCTTCAGTTGTTCCCAATAAGGAGAGATAGTATGTGGCTGCATGCGGCCACCTAAAGAAAAAGTGCCATGCTCAGCATCTTTTTGTCAGAGTGCTCTGTCTTTTTTGTGAGGCTGCTTCAAGCGCTTCTGGTGCTCTTCTCCAGTTCTGAATTTCAGTACTTAACTGCTCAGATGAGAGGCAAAACGTCTTCAAGAAACTTAACGAAGTGCACTTGCCTCTGATATACCATCTAGGATTACAATGACCTGGATTACTGAGAATCTTTACCAACAACTCCAGATGATCAGTTCAGCACTCTGCAGCTCTGTAAAGTACGCCATCAGGCGGTGTTGGTAGGTTGGTAAAAAGTAGGCACGAGAGTGGTGCCCAGTGCCTGATCTAATGTGTTGTAGGCAGTTAGCGACACAGCACATGTCCTGTCCCTCAGGTTGTCTAGTTTCACAAGATAGAACTTCCCAGCTTATAAAACGAGTAACCCACAGTCTCTTCAGCCTCTTACAGACTGTGATGGGTTTTGCAAGCTACAAGCTACACTCTGCAACATGGCTAGGACCTACATCCATTGACGTCAATACACAACAACAAAACGTGACTGGGGAAAAGTGGCTAACGTCACCTAACATTTCATATTTAGCAGTGCGTCATACCGTGCTGCATTTCTATTGGTTTGTAGATGTAGGACGTAACAGCAGTCACACAGTGAGATGCTCCCAAGTTTTGGACACTGTCAGAATTTTATCCCAGACTGCCTTTGACTGCAAGGCTGTAACAGTGGCCATCCTGTTACCTCTCACTGTGCGACGTGGGACCCCCGTTTTAGAGCCACAACTAAAAAGATCGCCATGTTTCTATCACAATGGTTATCTTTTATCTGGGACAGCCCAAAATTGCACAGTGTATAGTGGGCTTTAAAAACTGCAACGTCTGCCTCTGATCATTTTCGCCAGGGGGGACCAGTTGAGGGAGCAGCAATTCTATCAGCCCCCCAACTGCACTGTTATTTATGTGTCTTATATTAAAAAGATGTTATATTTACCTTAACCGGCTTTCTAAGATGGACATTCTTTTCTTTTATTTGATCTCAGCTGGAGTTTGGTTTTGCCTGCCTCCTCTTTAGTAAGAGAAAAATTGTCCTTGATGAACAAAACGGCACCTGCAAATTGTTCAAGAGAGGAGGTGTTGCTGCTGCGTCTGCCTGTGAAAGAGCCCCTCTGTTCTCACAGTCTCGCTGTGTTTCAGTTGAATTCACTGTCTCTGGTAGTGTCTTGAAGGACAAAAAAGGGACCGCCACCGGCTGAGTATGTAACATCAACTTTTGGCTCGCTTCCCAGAAAATAATCTTGCAATGAGACTTGGTAAGAAATAACCAGACTCTTATTCTGTGGAGCCAGCACCCTCCGTATTCCTCCGTTCTCACCTCTTGAACCCTATTTTTGTTCATTTTCAGTTAATCAAAGGCCTAATCCCCTCTGTTAATTCTGCTAATTTGTTCCTGTACCACACAGCCACTTTTCCAAATTTACAGCCATTATGCTCTATGGAAGTATTCTGTATTATAAGCCAATTACAGGCCTAGTCCTAATTAGGTGTCGTTTATGTACACACAGAACAGGAAATTCCCCCAAATGCACCTACTTCACCCAATTCGCTTTCCTTTATTAACAGTTTGCCTCAAATTACATGATTCTTTTGATTAGACCTTGGAATACATTTCCTGGCACATATTTACATGCAGCTTTAACAGTTTCTGTTGCCTGATAAAACAGGTATTGACACTGTATTGGCTGCATGCATCTGGTGTGTGTCGTGCAGAATATTGTATCAAACTATCCATTCTCTTACAGCCTGTTCTCATTCCCAAGTCGTCAAATATTGCCAGTTTGTCAGTGATTTCAACGTCAGACACCAACCCCAAAAGTCACCACTTGTGGTGGTAAGACACAACATTAAGCAGTGTAAGTTTATAAGGCACAACCTTTCCTGGCCATATGATATGCCATCAGCTGGCCAGAGAGCACCTGTCGTAGTGGTATAATATAATGCCAGGTGGCGTCAATCTATAATGCGGTTGAACAGAACCATTCGTGGATGTATGACATGCTGCCAGCCTGCCAGAAGACACGTGTGGCAGTATGAAATGATGTTGGGTGCTTTCAGTTTATAACGTGGCTGGACGGAACCTTTCATGGCTGTATGATACGCCGTCAGTCAGCTAGATGACACCTGTCATGACGGTAGGATATGACGCCGGGCAGCGTCAGTGGATAACACGGCCAGAAGGAACCTTTCACTGCTAAATCATACACCACCAGTTGGCCAGATAGCACCTGGCTTTATGGTATGATGCCGGGTGGCGTCAGTTTACAAATGTGGTTGGAGAGAACCTTTCGCGATCGTGTGATATACCGCCAGACGGCCTCAGTTTGAAACGCTTCTGGTAATGATGTAATATAAGAAGCTGGGAAGTCCCTTTAGAGGAGACGGGAGGTGCGGTGAACAAGTCCAACCAACCATGGACTTTCAGCCCGGTGTTCACTTCCCCTAGGAATGTTGAAACCATGAAACATGATGTTATTCTCTAAACCTAGCCACATGCTTTTGTTGCCCAAACCTAAACACGTGCTTGTGTTGCACAGGGAAATAAACTAATGCAGTGTTTTACCAATGTTCTACGTTTATTGTGAAATACGATTATGCATCTTTCATGTAGAAACTGTACTTTTCCCATAAAAACAAAGTATATTTTGAAAAGACAGAATGTATATAACAGGCATAAATTTGGACATGCCGTCCATGAACGTCAACACAGTGGCAGGAGAATACCTAAATGTCATAAGTAGAGATAAACGGCACTGACCAAGCAGCTATATTTGGCAGTTTGGGATGAAAATGTGTTGTCTCCTATGACACCCTAACATGCAGCAGTGACTCTAACATGGAAAACCTTTGAGATCATATTTGACATTTCAGCGCTGATTACAGAATACTGAGGGAGTGGAGCCGCAGTGTTTGCGGCTGTGTTTTTGATGCACTCATACAGGCTGATGTTGGGACTGAACTGCTGACCTTTCAATAATGAGACCCTCTCTCTCCCCACCAGGCCACAAGAACGCCCCAAACAAACGGCTATTGTTCCCCTGAAAGTGTCTCGCAGCTCATATCGAAGGACAGGGTTCTTGAACAGTGCGCTGCAGATCACAAAGACATACCAAACACAGCGAGTTTACTCACCGAGGACAAATCTGATACAGTTACACTTCCACATTCATCATCAGTATTGTTAAAGCAGACTGACAATAATTGGTGATTATATGGCAACAACAGAGAATTACATTCACAGCTGGAGGGCAACTACTTTCAGCTGGTACTAGGGTCTAGCTTCTACTTGTTGGGGCTGTTAAGTATTGTTTATGTTCATTTTGATTCAGTATACAAAAGGTTTGCATTTAAAGAGCATGCTGCCCCAAAATGAGAGTAAACATCACTTACACTTGAATTACTTGCATGTGTAATAGATCCGCTCCCACCTGTTTGTTTAAACACAAACACCCTGTTGAACCAAAGCAGTCTCTGCTTTGCAATCGGGGGTAATTAGTCTCTGTGTTGTTATTATTGCTAACTGATAACTGTACCGGACTGAGCGGATGATTGCTTACTGAAGTGTTGTAATTTACCAATTCTCTCATAATATTCTCTCTTGTCTCGATCTGTCTGCAGACACAGGAAATTAACTTACTGCTTTCGGCATTGTGTTCTACACATACGTTAAAGAGAGTATAACAATACAATAATTAGAGCAAAAAAAAGTGACTATTTAAATATGAGAAAGACACAGTCCAATACTCAAAATCAAACATGCTCTGTTGTTACAGTACTATTTCTCCTACTGTTATCTGGGCTGTTGCTTATTAAATGTTCAAAAATGAAAGATGAAAGAAGCACTAGATGTTTAATTCTGAGGAATTGACTCCTTTTGGTGGGTTTCCTTGAACACTGAATGTTTGGTCCATTATCCATAATTAATAACACTGTGTAATTATGCTTCAATTGTAGTTATCATGCTCTGTAATGAAATACTGTGTTGACATATTAAATCAAAAAAAGTTGAATATAATCAAAGCATTAGGGTTAACACAATATGTAACCAAGCTGTGAGTTGAACAGATATACATTTTCATCAGTCCCACTATCAACCAAACTAACAGTAGGCGATTAAGTTTGTGTGAATGTGGGTGTAAGGGAAGGGGGATATGAAATATTTTGGTGTTGTGAATCTGTCCAATAATTTGATGAAGGACATTTGCTATGACGTGGGGCATCTGTGCAAATATGTGTAGAATATTTCTGTAATTACTATGAGAAGGACACTAAGAGCATACTCAGGAGGCTTGGTCCAGTTAGAGTCCGACTAAGGTAAGCACATTTACAATCGCATTATCTGGGTGTGCTAGTCAGTCTTTGAGAAATTCGATTTAGTCCAATATCAGTGGGACTGACATGTTTACATGTATTTTAAAAGTCCAGTTTAGTCAAACTAACACAACAACTTGACTTTTTCTAGCATCATGTACACATACTGTTTGTTTTAAACATCAAAACTTACAAGGCATGACTCGATGCTGCCTGAAAAAGTTGCTGACACAACAAAACACCTGGAATTTTACCAATAACGCAACCAGCCTTTGAGGTTTGCTTCGTCCTACAGAAAAAACTCTCATCATCGACCACCAAAAATCACACAACTCGAGATGGGATGATTAATTTCCACCACTGCTTGATTAATACAAACACCACAGATTGCCTCAGGCCAGTGTCTTTCAGGAAAAGCTCTAATCATAAACCTCAACCATGAGTCAGTGGAAATGACACATACAGACAGCTTTCCGTCTTTCTTTCTGAGCCCGACACCGGTGGCGGTAATCTGTTGACTGGCCGCTCGTCCTGCTGTGAGACAGATAGAGAAATAGACTGAAGTTACAGCTGCCGGGCAGCTGCTGATGCTGAGGTTAGATATAAGCCTCCCCCACCTCAAATCTCTCTACGTGGAAGGCTTCACACACACCCACCCTGTACACACTTGTGTGTATGTGTGTGTTTGTGCATTCCCTCCAGGTCTGTGCGTGTGATAAGCCGTAGCCTGGAGGCTCTCTCCTCAGCTCTTATCTCCCTGACAGACGTTACCCCTGCGTGGCCGCAGCCCCAACAGTCACACCGAGGGGGCAACAACGGAGCTTTTTCTCCGATTTCTGGAAGTTTCTATCAGATTTCCTCAGCTTTGTCTCTGATTGTCAGAGAAATAGTTTTTTATGCACAGACAGAGCCCCTTCCCCAGTTTCTCGTTTATCACTTTCAGCGGATAAACTTCATTGGGAAATCACGTCGCTGTGGAAATAAAACTCATCTGGATGAAATCACTCCCAGTGTTTCTGCCAAGATTTGGATACAGCCGAGCTGTCTGAATAACACAACTGATAGCAGATCAGTAATTATGCAGACTGAAATCACAATAAAATTTAAAAGGATTTACACACTATGGGAATTATTTTTGTTATTATTACAAGTACTTAACATTCAACACCTCAACTCAACACATTTCTGCTTTTTATTAAAATAATTTTTATTAAGTGTATGAATAGAGAGAGATAAAAGTCACAGCTGTAGTCAGACTTTTCAAACTGCCACTCAACCACTTCAGTCATCTAAACTTTTAAATGTAGTGACTTTCACTGCGACAAAATGAACTTTTAATACCCATACAACAGCGTTTAATTCCCCTTATGCCCCAGCTGCAGAGGTGTAGATTTCAGGAGGAACAAAGGGGACAAGAGGTCACGTTAACCAAATATGTCCCATCATTGACTGAAATTTTTTCAACATTAAAAGGAAAATCTGAATGCCGTCTGTCTTTTTGAAATATAAGAACACTGAGAATGAGCTACACTGAAACTTTAAGTAGTTCGCAGCCCTGTCTTGTTGGTGTGTGCATATTAATTAGCTCTTGTGTAGTCTTGTTGTTGAGCTCACGCACATGATGGACTGGTAGGCTTTATCACTAAATACCACTGAAAAATGTTGAGGCTGCTGAGTTAAGGGAGTTGCCTTAAAAAGACCAATAATTTTGATGGCGTTGATGATTAAAGAGGTGTATAAAGTGGGGCTGTTCAGCTCAGTGTCTGCCCAGTTTGCACGGGCAGACGCTGCAACGGCTAACTTCCAAATCGGAGCCCTAACAAACTTTTCCTGAACAAAAAATCTGTTAAAAACCATTCGGTAACATTAGCCGTGTGATTCAGTTAGCACTGTCGCAGTTAGCCCTTTCACCATGTTTTGAACAAATGTCCAAATCTTGCTGAAACTCTTATGAGCTATGAAAGTCCAGGGGTTTAGAAATAAATAAAAATGAATAAATTTATCAATAATGTAGGTGCCACACACACATTTAAAGAGATTACTTTCAAACAAAAGACACAAAGGAGGATGGAGGAGATAATGCGTCAGTTTTGCTCTGTTATCAATTTTAGGCACGTCTTATATGTCGCAACACGTTTGTGAATAACCACACAGACACAAAGTGCTGCTGTAGAGAAGCTCGGACAACACTGTTTGTTTTAGCAGCTTCGCAGGAACCAGCCTCCGTTTAAAGCTTTGATAAATCACAGCCGAATGTGTGCGAGCAGCCAGCCGCACTGAGCAAAGGTAGTAATAATAATAATAAGGTAAAAACAAGGCTTCAGAATTTCACCAAATTATTTGAATAAATAAATATTACACTGCTTAATGATCCTTCAAGGATCTCCAGATAAAACACACAGTTTTGGGGATACCACCACTATTTGTCCTCTCAGTGGATTTTACAATTTTTGTTAATAAACAGAGGTTTTATATTTTGGTTAGACGTCTGCGTAGCTGTATTTTGGCAGAGTGAAGGTATTAATATCCAACCCCATCAAACTGAGCCAAGAATAAAACAGGACCACACTTAACATCCACACCTCCCACATCCACGAGATCAGCAGGAGGGCACGCTGCTCTTTTTCATACATTTCACTCAATCAGATGTTACAGTTTCGTGGCCTGCGGCCCAGACCAAAGGGAAACTAAATCAGCTCCATCAAGACGTCGAGATTAGATGGGATTTGACTGGTAGTCTAAACAGGCCGCCTTTTCCTGTCCGTTACTGTAGCAACACATCGTATATACAGGAAGCCCCGAAAGCTGCAGAGACATGGTTGTTAGCTATGGGCTTATGTCTGTGTTCATTTGTATGTTTATGTGT
The DNA here is from genome assembly GCF_026936395.1 of Plectropomus leopardus. Lineage (NCBI taxonomy): Eukaryota > Metazoa > Chordata > Actinopteri > Perciformes > Serranidae > Plectropomus > Plectropomus leopardus. The sequence goes on along the minus strand of NC_142192.1, from coordinate 27,869,351 downwards.
GTGAATGTGTGTGTGTGTGAGAGAGAGAGAGATTGAAAGAGAGAGAGAGAGAGAGAGAGAAATAATTTCACATAGTTGGTTGAACCTGCATGTTTTGGCAGAGTTGCGCAGGTTCCTGTGAAACGTTATCTCTGATACATGTAAACTTCATACATTCAGCTGTGAATTGCATTGGCTTTGGATATTTGAGGTGTAGAAGTGAGCAAAGTGGAAAAAAATCATATTGAACTTGTAGCACAATTTGTGCTAATATATTTTATGTGTGCAAAAACACGAAAAGCTGTCATGTTCAATAAAGATGGATGGAATGACAGCTCTCCCAAAGTGAAGCTAAAACACCTCCATGCGTCCTTCTGCTGGCTCTATTTTAGGCCATAACCCCAACACTCCCATGCTAGCTGACAGGACAGTGGCCAACTAAAACCCTTTTACCCAGAGATCATGCTATAGAGCCACGATAAAGTCCTTTACTTAGGCCACCTTTGCATTTTTACACAGAACCAAACAACATCAGCATCATGCCAGCACAGTGTAACTTTGGACAGCACTTTGGCATCAAAAAAGCAAAAGAGGCATCACTGGTGTGAAGTGTAACACAACAGCGTTGGTCTCTAGTGTGACTTATACCATACGTATTGGCAGCTCTTTCTAAAAATTAAAAAAATTATTTCATGATTTCAAAAATTATTCATGATATCGTTTACTGCCAGTGTTTTATGGTGACTGATCTCGTCCTCTGTTCAGAGGGTAAGGAGCTGCTGGACCTAATTGTCTCCCCATTTTGTGGACATTTACGGCCACTGTTCTTCTTTTTGAGTTAGATGCTAACTGCTTTGTAAATCTTCAACATGAAACGTCACAGAGACATCACAACCGTCCTGTCCACGGTCTCATCCTGCCGGCTGTCTGATTCACACAGACGCTGCTATTCAGTGCTGTTACTACCATTACAGAAAGCCTAAACGCCAGATATCTCTGCCCCCCTAATCTTTGATAACACCTTTTGCAAAGACCAGCAATGCAGAATAGTGGCATGACATTCCCGCCTTGAAGAGCTGTGTAAAAGGGGGATTAAAAATAAAAGTACATAGCAAATGAATTATTCCCTGATCTTGATCCAAGATGCTTTTGTCATTTAAGGTAGTTCTCTTCTAGCTGATGTTCTTCCAAGTGTTTTCCTAATAGGTTTGGCTTTAACTACTTGTGAGATGCTAAATAAAAAGGGTGTGATGTCATAACTGACATCTGTGATTGACTCGCAAGTAGGTGTGAGCTCGATACTGCACGTCCATTTTTGGATCGCCACTGCGCAGACTCTGGCACCAAATGACGTCACTAATGCAAGATGGCTGAGGCCGTATCCTGGACGTCTTTGCTTAATATAAAGTAAATGGGGGTAAATGGGCTTTGAAAAGGATTAGGTGAAAGCCATTTTAAGGCAGACCCTAAGATAAAGGCTTATAAAAGGTTTATAAAACAAACTAGAAAAAAAGCTCTGATGACTGAAAGCTCAGAATTAAAATGGAACACTGCAGAGATGTAAGTGAGCAGAAATATTTTCCACAAGTACATCAATAACTGTGCACTCAGCATCAAGTTTGAAGTGCTGTTGTTATGGTAATGTGCAATTTAATATTCAGCACCCTGCACACTGATTTAAAACGTTGGCTGAACTGTTGGACGGATCTTTGTTTGAGGTCATATTACTTTTAAGGACTTGTGCCAGCCAATCAGAAACAAGCATCGAATAAATCAAAATGTTGTGGAGTAATGTATTAACATCTGCTTGGCTAATATTTGGAATATATTATACTGTTGCAACTACTCCACTATCGCTCAGGCCCTTCTGTGAGTATCTGCATACAGTATGTGTGTTTCATTAAGCCTGTGCAGAGGTTGGCCCAGAGTTTATGTCAGAGAGAGTCAGCGCCAGCATTTTCCCCCAATGACGATCATCTGATTATTTTATGCACAGAGCTGCATGGTCCAATTTGTCCGTGTGTGCATGTGTGAAATAGTGTGTGTATATCTGTGTGTGTGTATCTGCAAAGTGAGTATGTGCCTTTCCGGTGGACAGCTATCTCGCTTGCCGCAGGCAATCCAGGAAATGCTTCTCCACTGGTCCCCTTAGATGTGACTGTGTGTATATGTGTATGCGTGTGTGTGTGTGTGTGTTTGGTCGGCAACAACAGCCCCCAGCCCAGTGCCAGCTGGACTCCCCATGAAAGGGCTGGATGTATGGGAGGGGGATGGAGCGATGGGCGGAAGGGTAGAGGACAGAGGGGGTCACAGCCTCCTGCCAGTTTGCTCTTTTAAACTGGACCTGAAGTCATGAGAGTTTTTAGAGGACTTTCCTGCCCCTCTTCTCCTGCTGCTACCTCTGTTTGCCCCTCTCCGTCGATTTTTCCATCCTCTCCACCCCCGACCCTTGCCTTTATCTTGGTTTTCAGCCCTTCTGCAATCTCGTCGTCTTTTTTTCTGCTGCCCACCCCACCTCATATCCACTCCCATCCTCCACTCTGATGGTTTTTTTCTGCCAACATCCTCTCCCTCTCTCTCTGTGCACGGTGTGCTGTGCAGATCCAGCTGGCGAAGTGGCAACCAAGCAAGCCATGCGTAGTTGGCATCATGTGCATGTGAACGGATGGGAGTTAAGGGTGGGGCAAGTGTGCGTGCGCCGTGTGTGTATGTGCAGAGGTTAAGTTGGCTGCTGTACACATTTCACTTCCGTCAGCAAAACGCTTACGAAAAAAATCTCTAGCTGTCTTAACGTTTACTCTTGAGAGCTCGGGATACATGAGAGAGAAATGGACTGTGTGTGTGTGTTTCCAAAAATGCCTGCAAGGGCCATCCAAGCTCCTCCTTCAACTCTTCTTCATCCCTCTTCCACCCTCCCCACATCCTTCCTCATCCTCTTCCTATTTCTTCCTCTCCACGTCTTCCTCCTCCTGCCTCACCTCTCTCCCTCTCAATTTAGTTTTTTTCTACTCCTAGTGAAACCCCACATCTTCTCCTCCTTCAAGTTGTGGCCCTGGTAGAAGCTGAGGAGAAAATCATGACGCGCGACGGCTGCTTGACAGCGGCAGAAAAGCCAGACAGCGCTGCGCTTTCATCTACCATTTAACAGAACAGAGAGGAGCTGTTAACGGTTCTCAGCAGGGAAATTAGCGGGGTGTGTTGGGCCCGTGTACACAAAGTGCCGGGGTATTAACTGTTACATTATTGAGAGCCGGGGCCTTCCATGCCTGACAGGTTAGATCTCGTACTTAGAGCTAGATTTTTATCAGTAGTGGTAAGTCGTTTACTCGCGATGGTTTCTTTTAGGAAACACAGATGTTAAGTGAACAAAAGCACGATCACTGTGATCCATACACATGGTATGTTTTACTGAAGGCACTGTGTTAAACTGATGTCTTATTATTTTCCTTACTGTCTGTCATATAATGTTGCAATGTTGTATGTTTACATTAAAGTGGCCAAAGTTTCAAAAAATGATGTATACATTTTGTAAAAGTAATCCCTCAGAGGGTGAACACAGGTGTTCCAGCACAGACAGTATGAGGAAAATAATTTGTTTTTTGAACAGTAAAACAAGCAAGTAAACATGTGCTACTAGCAAGCCAAAATACAAGTACAAACCTCAAAATGAGCATAATATTTCCCCTTTAAGGTAAGATGGCAAGCTGCTTTTGTGTCAATGAAACCTTTAGAAAACAGCTTTCTTTAATAATGGCAACGTCTGTGCTGCTCCTTCAAACAATGCCGTAATCAACAGTCACAACAAACGAATCCCCAAATTCTCAGCATAGCATGGTTCAGCTGCACCATGGCATACGGAGCCATGATTATGTGTATTTCGACTGAAACCTCACAGCAGAAGATAACCGTGAGGATATCGTCAGCCTGCTTGGTAGAAAGGTCAGCTGAGGCCAACTCGTAATGGTCTTCTTCCTCAACCAAAGCTGTGTCTTGTGCTGAACTAATTGGCTCAATACATGCATGGTGCTGTCGGTGAGAACAGAGAAAGCACCACTTCAGAATGTCTTGCTGTGTTCAGCTCTCAGTGCTGGCTCAGTACTAGGAGTTTTACAACTGATGAACTGCCAGGAGGCTTTTATTGTGAACCAGCTGTAGGAAATGCAATGCACCAAGGTTAATCAAGGTTAGTGGTGCTTTGCTGGTGGTGATACTGCTTTTAAAATTAGATCTGCATAACAAGATATGACAGTATCAGTGCTATTTTCCCAGCAGATTCTGTTCAAACATTGCAGGGAGGAATGGCCACACAGAGCCGGTTCGTTGAAAAGAGGAAGAAAAGGAGCACTTGTCGCTGTTTGTGCAAATCAGCACTCCTGCAACATGTCCTCAAGGTAAACAGCTTTTACTGTGTGCTGCTGTCTGATGTCAAATCATATGAGCGGTGTACACGTTAATCATTATAATATTAAAATGGCACGAGCACAATATGTCAAGACAGTTCAGCAATTTGTTTGCTAAGTTTAGAAGCTCATTTGCTGAACTCACTTGGTTTCTCTTATATGATAAAACATTCATTTTCTGTGACAGTATTACAGACTTACAGAGAGACAGCATGAGATATAGGATTTATTACTCGAGTGGGTTTGAAGATTTAATTGCTAGTGGGCTCTTTAATTAGTAACTAACATGTTGCAGAATGAGTCATTCAGCCATGGATATAATCGCTTTTAGAAAGGTGAGTCTAATGGTGTCGTCTTTTTGTGATTCACTACCAGTGGCAGACTGGCCATCTGGAGTTTTGGGAGTTTTTCCTGGTAGGATGCCTTCAGATTTGGGCTGATGCAAAGGAAAGAGACTCTAAATAGTCATCGGGCTGTGGTTGTGATGACTCGCCCAGGGGAGTGGGCTGGTGGCCCAAGTCATTTTGATGATAATGTTTTGATTATTCTGCCACCACAAATAGGAGTTTATTTTATGCACGTCTGGGTTGTTAGTAGGTATAAACATGGTGTTGGCAGGACAAGTGAGGCCACTAAATACTTTATATGAGTGTATAGTGTGATGGTAAAGTCATTTTTCTTGTGTTTATATTTATGGGGACAACATAAGCTTGCCTTGTAATTTCAGCATGCAGAGCATTTAAGGACTGTGCAGTGGTTTAAAGGGACCTATTATGCTTTTACTAATTTTCTAAAATTATATGTATGAAGTTGTAATGTTTGATATTCATAATCAACAAGGCCAAAAAGTCAAGTAACTAGCTAAACGCATGATTTAGTAATCCTAAATCCAAATCCAAAAACCTCAGACTTCAGACTCTGTTTCTGTGTTTTTCCTATTTCAGCTACACGTCAGCTTGTGATGGATTTCTTTTATTTATTTATTTCTGCCACATGTAGCTTTGTGCTAACGTTGGTGAAACACGTATTCTTGTTTGCCAGGGTTGTCAGTTTCCTCCCAAGCTTTTATTGGTGATTTTTTTTTACAAGAAGAAGTGCTCATGTTATCAATTTCTCCCCAGTTCCAAATAATATTCCTGCTTGAACATGCCCTGTTGTGTTAAGGAGTGTTTGTTGATTTTTAATAAAGAGAATATGCCATTACACAAGCTCAATTCACGCCTGCAAGTACACTGCTACCTGGAGCTACATGCTAACATTAGGAAAACATGTTATCTTGATATCTGATGCTTTGATGTTGCTTCAACGTGTCCAGTTGTGTTTGAAAGCTTTAACTGGTGATTTTTCAAAATAAAAAGTACTGCTGTTCTCCGTTACAGTCATTCACACCTGTGAAGATGGTGCAGAGTCGCTAAGCTACAGAAGACCCGGAAACAGCTTTTGACCGGTGGATGGGTTTAAAGTGCAAATCACACCTGTGGACACATACAAATACATATTCCTCAAATTCAATTATCAGTTAGCCTTAATCAAAATCTCAGCCATTTTTAACTGTCCAACAGCCTAAAAGAATAATCTTCCAACTTTGACACTGAGTCAAACAAATTCAACAAAAAAAAAATCTAGGATTTGTCAAGCTGATATTTTGAAGAATCAAGTAATGCTGAAATAATACAATTTGCATTTGTAAACTGCAGCACAGACACAAAGTGAGGATTTCTACAACAAAGACCAAAAGACCAGGTGGTAGAACTGATGAAAAGAGCGCCATGTACAAATGCAGGCCAGAGCAATTGCTCCCACAATAGCCAAACTCTCATGAGTCAAAGTGTGTCAGAGTGTCCTTGAGCAATACACCGACTCCCCGTGCACTTGTGCGAAGTCACTTTGGATGAGTGCGTCACCTGAAGCACCGAACAAAACACTAAAGAAAAGCTGCCCTATTTGTTTGTTCACTCCACAAAGCGCTCTGTCATCCCACACCTCTCCGGTTTAGAGCTCTGGCACTCACCTTCTATAAGTAAACGTGTTAAACTAAGAGATTAAGTCACTACGTTACTTTATACCCATCCAGTCATTTCACCGTGGCAGAACACAAGCAAACCGTGAAACACCAAGGACACATTTAGCACAGAGGAGGATGGATCACAAAGTCTGGGCTTGATCTCAGGTACTTGGAAAGATTAAAAAAAAATGTGTGAGTCCTCAAAGTGCTCAAAGTATGTGTGTGTACTTTGTGAGTAACGTGTGGAGATTGTACATGTGTCTGTGAAGGATTTCATTGTGCTGAGCTTATGTGTGTGCGCACTAGAAGGGGAAAGTGTACCCTCCCTGATACTTTGAGTCAGTCACATTGCTCAGCTTCCAGCAAGAACAGTAGCAGCTTAGCCACTTCTGAACCTCCCACACATCCCTCCCAACACACTGCCTGGCTACAAAGCATCTTTGTTCTCAGAGGAGACAATTCAAAATCTCCAGCTTCGATTTCCCACGGATTTTCTAAATGTAGCTTTTCTCTCTATCTTTTGGCAAAAGAGTAGAAGTTTGTTTTTTTTTTGTTGTAAGCTCAGCATGGTGATTATTCCAATTAATTCCTCAAAAAAGATTTGTAGAAGAAGGAAGGAAAACATTTTGACCAGTCAAGCAGGCAACACTGTGGGAACACACACACAGTGATAAAAAAAAAAAAAGACACTCTAACAGGTTTCGAGGCCTGCCTGCTGATGTGCAGTGAGGCATTTCAGCATGCGGACATGTTTCTGGGATTGTGAGTGTCTGTCTGTGTGTGTGTGTGTGTGTGTGTGTGTGTGTGTGTGTGTGTGTGTGTGTGTGTGTGTATATGTCGGATCAATGTGTGAAAGCGTCAGAGGGCAGAAGGAAAGGGAAAATAACCCCAGACGAACACCGTGGCAACAGCAGCCGAATCACCGGACTTGCAAACGTCAAAAGTCAAGACCCAGCAGAAAGATCAAGAGTGCATGCAGACATTTTATACCCTTACCAGACAGAAGGGGAGAATCAAAGGTACTTAAAAGGAGAAAAATAGAGCAATTGTGCTTAGGAGGTGTTAGTTATTGCGAAGAAAAACAAAATGGATGCAGAGAAGGTAGAAAAAAACAAGAACGAAGAGAAAGAAAAACAAACCTGGGCGAACTGGCTCACACCAACTTGAACCTCTTGGAAGAAATTTTCCAACAATCTCAACACCATCGTGACCACCGCAGGGCCAAAACGCTGCAACAAGGGCCTCGTAAAACACCATTCACATTTAATTTACGTCCAGCAGAGCTACAGTTTCCCGGTCGCAGCGTGGCCGCATAGATCCTGGTCTCAAGTGAGTGGTTTCGATCTGAAGTTATAAACATTTCGAGTTGGCCCTTGTCCTGCAATTTGGCCCTGCTGTGGGGAAAGGGTCAATCAAAAGACTCTGCCAAGCTTTGCTGAAAGACAGCTAGCAAGGAGGTTGGAAAAAAGTACCCAATGTGATGATTGAGAGAGACCGGCATCCTTGCATCTCTCTGATCAGCCCTGATCCCAGCATATGTGTGTGTGAGAGAGATTTATGTTTCTGTGCATGCATGTGTGCAAGTGTATCTATGTATGTGCATGCAAATGTCTATTTGAGTGTATGAGCTGCAGCCGTTGAGTCACACATAACAGACTATACAGCATATATGCACATACACTTGTGCACAAGATTATGTTTGGAGTAGAATCAGCTGTGATTTTCAGTGTGTGTGTGTGTCTGTGTGTGTGTGTGTGTGTGTGTGTGTGTGTGTGTGTGTGTGTGTGTGTGTGTGTGTGTGTGCATGCTGTTTAAGAAAATCATCCATTTGTCTTTGATGGGATGTTGTGTCACCTGCATTTGCAGGTACATGCATCTCAACTGTTGTGTGTATCTGTACACAATTCGCACATGTACAGCAAGTATATGAGTGTGCACGTGTCGTTTGATGGACTCACCGATGACGAAGGTGGTGATCTGGTGACTGCTGGCCCCGTGCTTGTTCTTGACCTCACAGGTGAAAGTGGTGTTGACGGCGTCGTCCACCTTCCTCACTGTCAGCTTGTTGCCGCTCACCACCACCGTGTCTGGCAGCGCACCGGACGCCCTGCAGAGAAAGGAGCAGGAGGGAAAGAAAGACAGAAGGATGGATGGAAGGAATAAAGGATGAGAGAAATGAGACGAGAGAGGACAGAAGGAGGGAGGGAGGAGGAAAATGTAAGATAAAAGCAGTGAGGAGACCATATGTTTTGAGATATTGGATGAAATAAGATGAAGCAAGAGAAAATCAAGAAGACAAATCAATGAGAAAGAGAGGCAGAGAAAATAAGGAAGGCAAAACGATGGGAAAAGACAGAGAAACAAAAAACAAGAAAAAAGATATGCAAAGGCGGCATTAATGTGAGCAAAATCACAGACGTGAACAGCCGTTGTGTCTCCCCGCTCAATATTCATAGAAAAAAAACACACACACACACAGCATGCCATCTGTCCATCAGGCTGAGATGTTAAGAGCATTTGTGTTTATCAAAAAATTACTAAGAATCATCATTAAAGAAAGAAGAGTGTCGTGAGCGCTGCTGTCATGATTATAGCAACAATTAGAAACTCTGTCACTCTCAGGGAGATGCATCAACATGCACAGATGGCCGGAGTGGGATTCTTACGTGGTCCAGGTGACGGTAGTGGGTGTGGGGTTGCCGGTGGCGAGGCAGAGCAGCACGGCGTCTGAACGGCCAACGTACCAGTTGTTGTCGTAGCCTTCTATGGATACAGAGGGAGGGTCTGAAAGAGAGAAAGACAGAGATATTTTATTTTATTTCTCATTAAAGAAACTGAGCTTTATAAACATGGGCTGAAAATGTGATAATGGGTCCCTGGGCAGAGACATGAAGAAGGCCCCACCACCTTTTCGAGATAGGAGCAAGACACACAGACTTTGTGAAGGCATTTATGGGCCTAGCAGAGTCCAAGACAAAATTCCCTATGGGGACAATAAAGTATATCGTATGGTTGTTTTGTCTCTTTTTTGTGTATGTTTGAGGAATTTTGTGTATCTTTTGGTTGTTTTGTGTGTCTTTGTGGTTGTCTTGTGTCTTTGAGGTAATTTTGTGTATTTTTTGTTGTTTTGTTGTATGTGTTTTGGTTATTTTGTGTCTCTTTGGGGTTGTTTTGCATCCTGTTGACATTGTTTTGTATCTTGTTGTCATTGTTTATTTCACTCTGAGGTAATTATGCCCTTTTAATATATGTGGTGTATTTTTGTGATTTTGCGTCTCTTAGAGGTAATTTTGTGTATTTTTTGTGATTTCATATCTCTAAGAGGTTGGTTGGTTGTTTAGTTGGTTGTTCAGTGTCTCTTTGTGGTTATCTTGTGTCTTTTTGAAGTAATGTTGTGTATTTGTTGATGTGTCTGTATAGTTGTCTTTTGAATCCTCAGAGCTGCTCCACAACACAGTGCACTGTGTCCGATGTCAGTCTCCTCTTGTGAGTTACTTACTACATGAAACTGCTCACAACAAGGTCTATGGATTTTCGTGAGTGATCCCACAGTGAGTGGATCATGATTTCTGGAAGAAGACATTGTTGTTGACTTTATCAAATATATATTTTTGGTGCTTTGAGCACCACAAGCCAAATGCCCTATAGTTCCATATTTTGGAGAGAAAGCAGACATCTCTACGGCCGATATCTCCAACACTCTGTTACTCACACAAAACAATCTAGATTGATATATAGCACCACAGGTAAGAGGAATAAAACAGATTTTGATTTTTGGGTTGAACTGTCCCTAATAAAAGATCTTTTGCAACTCTACAGTGCCTCCTAGCAAGCAAGCTAACTAGCTAGTACTACTTTGGACAGGGGCTGAGAGCACAGTACACTGAAGGATGGCTTTAGAGGATTAATTGCAAACAGTATCAGGCAGTCTTTGTCAGTCTCTTTTTTATCTTTCTGTGTCAAAATGTTGCATCACAAACAAAACCTCAACCCAAGACAAAAAAGGGATGCTATGCCCTCTGTGTGTAGTGATGTGTGTAAGCTGTATCCTGAGTGAAAAAACCTCACTACCTTAAAGGAGCTTTTCTCCCTGAAATCAAGGCACTGTGATACCGGCAGGATGAGAAAATCAGTTAGTGTCACTCTCGTAAGAGTCTTATTTTACAGTGAAGGCAAACCACAGCGATGTGTGTAGGAAGTTAAAACAGGCAGAACAGAAAAGCTTAGCTCTTTTTCCCTTCACAGAGAGAGACATTGAGAAAGAGAGTCTGAGAGCGGAGTGTGGGGAGAGGACAGTGTGTGGGAGGGGAAGTGTGTGGCTTGTGTGGTGTGAGGTGTGCGTGTGTGTTCCTCCTGGAAAGCGTTGACCTATAAAAGCTGATCTGACTTACACAGCAGACAGGAGACATGATCCCTCACACCGTCACTAAACTAACACACAGCGAGGAGGAAGTCGCAGTATGGAGGTGTGTGCGCTCAGGTACTTCTATCTCTGTGAGGGCCAATTTTTAGGCTGAGGAATTTTTTTGCTGGTCGTCACCTCGATTAAAGGTTGGCTTTAGGGTTAAAGTTACAATTATAGGGTTATGGGTCAATTACTCACCCTGTGTTACATTTAATTTATCGTATTTGTGTGTATGCACTTGTATTTACAGCATGTTCACGCAATATATACACTCAAAAGTGAGAAACAAGGCTGGTGGATCTCACCTGTCAAGCTGTCAGTGTGTATGATGTGGGCTGGAGGACCAACACAGACGTATGTATACTTTTGGGGACCCATTCCATCATCTCTAACACTTGTTTAAAGGAATATTTCAGCCCCCAAATGACCATTTTTACATCAATTGCTCACCCTACGTCACTTTGAATTTTTTAGAGAATACTTTTCATGCATGCCTGCAGTGAATGAAGAAACTGAGAAAATTCTTGATGAATTGCAGTCATAAGTGACTGCGTTTAACAACAGCAAATTTATATCATAACATCTGTTTACAAACTCGTGCAGTATAATTCAAGTCTCATTTATCCACTTTTTTAAAAGGACAAATCCGATAAATCCGGACTAAAACTTGAACTTCCTTCTATTAGTCTGTCATCTCGTGCATGACAGATCTGGAGGAGCAGGCTGCACCTTGGTGCATCTAGTATGCACGGCGATCCATGGCGATGCAGCACGCAGATGATGATTACCTCTCTGCTGCAGGTTATGCACATCTCTACCACTGCTGGGCAGGCCGAAGCAAACACTGCCAACCACGTCGTCGTACAGCTGTCTTTTCCCTCTCGTTTCCTCTCTCTCTTGCACTCACTCTCTCTCTCCCAACTGGTTCTCAACATACTCCACTTTCCCTCTCTTCCCAGGCTTTCTTTCTTTCCCTCTTGATTCAGTCCATTGAAACTCCTGCCAAAATGCCATTTAAGCACGGACAGTTCACGACAGTATCATAAAGAAAATACAACTAATAAACGTTAAATCGGCCTGAGCATGAGGAAATCGTGAGAAATTACAGCACTGACCTAAACTTGTCACACTGCCACTTACAGAAGAAAATAAGCTATTTTTTCTCAACTCCACGTCACCCAAAATACCTTCAATCTCAGAAAAGTATTTCTTTCTCTCTCTCTTTCTGTGTTTGCGGAATGTATCTATCCACACCAATTTTCACTTCTTAATATTGTGATTAATAGCTATTCATAGGCCGGGAAGTATGCTAATGGCTGACTATGATTGACTGATGTTCATGAACATACACGCATGCCTTTGATAAAATCCAATGTTCCCGTGGCTTTCATGGATCTGATGTAGATTTTTAAGTACCAAGATCGTTTATGTGTTAATCTATTCAAAGATGTACTAACATTTCATGAATGAGACTCAATGTACATAACGCAGGGTGAGCGATTGATATACAAATGGATATTTTGGGGATGAAGTTTTCCTTTAAGTAACAGTTACAGAGTAAGGAGAGTCTCAATAGGTACGTCAGTAGAAACATGTTTGTGTTTGTCTTCCAGCCCTCATCATACACACTGACAGCTTGACAGATGAGATCCTACAGCCCCTTGCTTGTCACATTTCACTGTATATGTCATGTAAACATATTGTAAATTCATGTGCATATATGCCCCCACACATAAATACAGAAAAAGACATATGCTATATCTGATTGCATACATGCTGTAATGCACAATTTCTGTATGTGATCATTGACAGCTTGATGTGAAGGCATGACCAGATGCTTGTGAGTGTGTGTGTGTGTAGCCACGGCTCCAGAGTTCAAGTGGAAAACTTTTTTTACATGTATTGCTTGTTATTGCTCGTGGCAGTTTGACAGGAAGTGTGATTATACGTGTATGTTGTCCATGTTTGCGTGTGTGTGTTTATGCAGTCTAAAAATTGCAGATTAAAAAAAGAGGCTGAACAAAGACAATCTGTTCCATCTTTGCAGTGAACGGCAGTGAGGTCACACAGTTGAGACAATGCTGTCAGCATCCCTAAATCTCTGTAAAGCCACGCTGAACCTGTCTAATATTTTAATCCCATGGAAATTAATGGATTAGATGAAAGTAATGTGTGTGTGCGCGCATTTGTGTCTAAACATGAGCCCTCTTGATTGTCTATATTCCTGAAAGTAAAAACATGAAAATGCTCAAGTGCCAACATTTTGTGCAAATTACTTTTTAAGAGCTGTTCTTAAAGTCTGGGCTTAGATGTGGGATGGGGCGTCACTAAAGGCATCTGTTTTGTCTTTCCTCATATTATATGTAATGACAGAAATCTGGATTCATTTGTCACAATCTGCAGAAAAATTAACAACTAAAGAGAAATTATGGCCAACACAAAGACCTTAAAGGATGCTACAATTAATGCAGTGCAAGCTGCCCTGTTGTTGCTGATCTGCAGAAGATCATAGTTACAAAAAAAATGTAGATGGGATGTCATAATGGTAGGCTTACTGTATTGTATGTATGCCTGGGCATTTTTGCTATCACTTAAGGTGGTAACAAAAAAATCCAGGTACCAGAATTACCAGTACTCTGGATACTCTATTTCCAACATTTTTTCTACTTTTGAGACTAACTGACATCAGCTATCGATGGGTTTCTTTATATGGTCATCTGCACGTGGCACGCTACTGTAAGTGATTACTTTTTGCAGCCAGCGGTGCTACATGTAGCTACATGCTTGTATAAGGGAAACATGTAAACTTGGTTGCTGTTGTTATTTTTTTCCACATTTGGCATCATATTCCTGCTGGAACATGTCCAGTTGTGTTGAGAAGCTTTTATTGGTGGTTTTCGACTCAAGTGCTGCTATACACTGTCAGTCCTGGGCTGCCAGTACATTGCTACATGTAGCAACATACCAATATCAGGGAAAATGTAATCTTGGTTGCCAGTGTTGTCAATTTCCCTCTAATTGTGGCTCATATTCCTACTGGAACATGTCAGGTGGTGTTTGAAAGCTTTTACTAGAGATTTTTTATGACAGAAAGTGCTGCTATCCTGTCATTCTCTGGCTGCCTGTACACTGCTATATGTAGCTATTAGCTTACATTAGAGAAAAAGAAATCTTAGTTGCTGATGTTGTTAATTGTTTCCTGATTTTGGATCATTTGATGGCACTTGTCCTGTTGTGTTAAAAAGCTTTTATTGGTGATTTTTAAGCAGTGACACTGCCGCTGTAATTCCCAGACTGGAATTAGGAAGACTGCTGCATGAAGCTACATGCCAACGAAAGGGAAATGTCTTATTTTGATTGTTGTTAATTTCTCCCTGATTGCAGATGATATTTTTGCTAGAGCATGTCTGGTTATGTTTGAGGTTTTCATTAGGATTTTTAAGAAAAGATTGCATACACAGTCATTCCTAGGCTGCTAGTACACTGCTACATGTAGCTACATACTAACATCAGTGAAAATAAAGTTTTTAGTTGTTGTGTTCAGATGGTTTTAGTGGTGTCTCAGTAGAAAGTGCAGCTATGCTACATTACAGTCATTCCACGACTGTGATGACAGTATACAGACACAGATATGAAAAGACCTGGAAATGCTGACCACTTAGAGCAGACAGGGCTTTTTAGGGAGATGGGCCTAAAGAGACAGGCACTAAAACAGAGCCCTCGCAGACAGATGATGAATACAGGTGTTCCAGTACAGACAATAAGAGAAAAATGAAGTGGTTTTAGACCATCTCAGCATGAAAACATGTATTTAAGGTTTCTAGTAAAACAAGTATGAACCTAGATATATGCAAAATACTGAGATCCTCATTAATGAGATCATATTGGAACAAGAAACAGTTGGTTTTAAGCTCTAGCTCCCTCCCAAAAAAAATCCCAGTAGCTGTTTTCGTAATGATCTGCCCCCCATAATAAATCAAATGCAAAGTACGCTACGACTGGGAGCAAAAATGTGTCCTCCATTATCACATAAATTCATATGGCAATCAGTCTCTTTGCACTTATTGTTTACATTATGTTGGAGACCGTCTGCAGACGGGCCTTTACACAGCCATGCATTATAGAAACACTGACTTTTACAACAAATGAACAATATGGTTTATTTGTATTCCTCTGTAACACCCACAGTGTTTAAGCTATGCAAAACTGAAAATGTGTTCTCAGATGTTACAGCAAATGGACCAGATGTTGTTTTTGTTATTTAGATCATTAGAGAAGTCACTTGGAAGTGCTTCAGAGGGTGTGTGTGTGTGAATAAAGTGCTTCAAACTAACATCTCCTCATCATTGCTGTCTCACAGCGAGGTTATAAATGCAGACTGATCGTTTTTATATTTGGCAGTCTGTGTATTGTCTAAAGATAAGTGGAAAAGGGTCTGCAGGTGACTGCCAAAGTATAGGCCTAAAGGCTCTGGCAAGCTACTGATCTGTGTCTGAAGTTGTTAACAGTTGGCTCTTTTGGAGCCAGACAAGTTATTTGTATCCTTAGGACTCATGACACATGGTGGTAAAACAAATGAATAAAAAAGTACCCCCGGGACCATTCATGTTCAAGGAGAAATTGTGTGAATACAAGTAAAAGTGTTAAAGTGTGTAAGTGGGTCTTTCTTACATTCCACCGAGAGCTTGACTTGAGAAACCCACGGACGTTCCTGTGTCCTTTGGTCGACCATGCAGGTCACCTCCCTGCCATTATCTGCCGGCGTGGGAACCAGTCGATACTCGCTGCGCACTGTCACCGTGCCGTCCGGCCCATTTGTGGTGCTGGTTGAGTGGTTGCCTCCAACCGACGCCAACCACTTGATGGTAGCTGCTGGTTTGCCTTCGGCCGCCTCGCACTGCGCCACCACCACTGAATTGGGCCCAGCCTGGACGGTCACAACGTTGGCTGAGTTCTTGGGCTTAGCTAGGGGCAGAGAATGATGGGAAAGAATCAAAAATCAGTCAAAAAGGTGAAGCATAGAGATAAAAGAAAAATGGCAGCAGGAGGCAAGAAACTTAACTAAAACTACTGCCTCAAAATTGTATGCCTCTGCAAACCAGTCTATTTGCAGTTACAGTTTGCATCCATGTCTATGAAAACATGGATGCTTTACACACATTCTCCCCACGGCAGCACAGAAGATCTCTACAAACAGCACAGTTTTAAGGTGGATACACAAGATTAGTGTCACCAATTCAACCTCCCCTATTGTTCCTGAAATGTAATGTTGGGTAATGTCCAGGTTTTTGCAGAACATTATGATGTAACAGTGAAGTCGATCTTTGACTTTTTGTGTATAAGATTTCAGCACTTCAACATTTTATCATTATATACATTTTTGTGAAATTTTGTCATAATTGGCATATCAGTTCTTGAGGCAAGGCCAAAAATATATTTTGTAAGGCAACAGTGACCTTTGACCACCAAATTCTAATCACTTCATTCTTGTGTCCAAGTGAACATGTGTGCAGAATATGAGGAAATTCCCTTAAGGCCTTCTTCACATATCACAGTCAGGAGAATGAGACTAACACAAAGACACAGTGACCTATGACAACCAAATTTGAATCAGTTCATCTTTGATTCCAAGTGGACATTTGTGCCAAATTTGAGGAAATTCACTCAAGACCTTTTTGAGATAACAAAGATAACAAAGTGACCTTGACCTGTGTCCACCAAACTTAAATCAGTCTACTGTTGAGTCCAAGTGGAGGTTTGGAGGTGGAGTGGAGGTGCCAAATTTAAGGAAATTCCCTCAAGGCATTCTTTAAATATCACAGTCAGGAGAATGAGAATGACCCAGGGTCACAGTGACCTGTGACCACTAAATTTGAATTATTTCATTGTTGAGTCCAAATTTTGTTGTTTTGAGTCCAAAGTTTGTGCCAGTAGACAAGGTCACAGTGATCTTGAGCTTTGGCCACACTGTAATCGGGTAATCATTTACTCAAAGTGGATGTTTGTGCCAAATTTGTCTTTGCCAAGAAATTCTCTCAAGGCGGTGGAGATATTGCATTCACAAGAATGGGACACACGTATGTATGAATGTAAGGACAAACAGATGGACAACCAGAAAACACGATGGCTCTTGCCAAGGATATTGCTGGTGCGAAGGCATAAAAAATAAAAAAGTGTTAACGGAAAGAAACATCAGACCTGAGGAAGAGGAGGAAAAGAGGGAGGAGGGCAGATAGAGAGCAAAGGAGGAGGAGGAGGTTCAATCAGTTTGTTGTGCATATACTGTACCCCATGGCATCCTACTGTGACTGTAATGAAACTCTGAGAGGGGGTAGGCCCTCTGGTGTGACCCTAGGCCACTCGACATCAATGTGACAGAAAGCAGAAAGTACAGCTAGATCCTTAAAAAGAGTTACAACATCTAAATTTAAGACATCATAAAGTAGTCAAACTTTAAAATCCAGTTAATATATGCTTTTTATGTTTTAATGACAGCTGGTGCACCTAAAGACTAATTCAGACACAGCTCATCCCCTGTAAAATGTGAAAATCTTGTAAGTAGTTAAAATAAAAAAAACACAACTGCAGCTTCGGCCCAGTTATAATAATAATACAATTTTTTTTTTTTTTTACATCAACCAATAGGTTCTGAGTGAGCTTCATCATCACAGGCTTTTTTGCAGGTGGTTGCCCAGTTAAAGGAAAACATCAAACGCACCAACAGTTACGAGGCTTTTCACATTACAGCAGCAATATGCAAAACATTGCTTCTCCTACCGTCACATTAGCTTTGTTAAATCGAACTGGACTCGTTCTGTAAAGTGGCAATGTTCCATGAAAATGTCCTTCTCTTCTTAAAGGAAAAACCAGACTTCTGTCACACTATCAATCAATCTGTAAATGTCAGTGAATTCCATTATTTTGTGATGTCAAGTGTTGCAATTGTTATACCCACTCTTCTTTAACATGCATCATGTTTTACTGCAGGGTGGGATTTAGTAAATTTCCCTAAATGCCTTTCAATCTGTTGAAAGCAGCTGTATGTGGACAGTTATGGACATAATGGTACTGAGAGACATTACTTTAAGGAAAAAGTCAGGCAATTATTGAAAACACTTTTTTTCTTGGTCAGTACATTGCCTGCTGGTTTTTTGAGGCAGAAAAAAGTAAAAGAAGTCCTCGTTCTTTCATTCTTAAGGACTAACACCAAAGTTTATACTTCAATTCATTTTTTAAATGATTCCTGCAGTCAAACTCTTTTACAGCTGCACTGCAAATATCTCAAAATAGTGCCATGCTGGTATAATTTAGACAATTATTCATGGTAATATGAAAATATACCAGCAACTGAAAAAACAGACATAAATCTGCTGTGTATATAATTAGTAGGGGGGTACTGGAACCCAAAAATTCATGGTTCACTAAATGTGAGATTTGTGCAGTGGGAAAAAACAAATGCATGAGAATACTTTTCATATATTTTGAACAGACAGTAGAGCAAGTGTCAAAGACAGACAGAATGCTGCTGCTTGAGGCTGAGATTATTTACCCACTGGCAACTCTGGTAAACTATTTTCATAGTAAAATAAAGAACATTTCAAAAACTTCTGTGTTACACTGTATGAACACGAAACAAACACTTTCCCAAAAGGCAACAGGTCACAACAGGCTATAAAACTGAAAAGAAACTGTCATGCTGTAAAATTGAAAACACTAAATAAAGGTTCCTATACATTTTTACCAACGTTATTTCAAATTTTTTCCGTATTTTTTTCCATAATATTCCACACCATTTCCATGCATCATTAACACATAAGCCATGTTGGCTTTTTGCTTGTGAAGCTCGCGTATTTGCAGTGGCAAGTGAACTCGACACCGCTGTCTGTCTCCCCTCTGAGCAGGGTGGAGAAACAACCTGCACTGTAGTTGAAGGCAAAACACTAGGCTTTCACACTGTGCTGAATTGAAACAAGTGCTCATAAATATACAGTCTCACACTGTGTTTTTGTTTATGGTGTGTAGTGTTCAGCAGCGGGTGGTGCTCAGTTAAACAAACACATGGAGCTTAACAGAGGGGCGACATAGACCACTGAGTGGAGGGGAGATGACTAAGGTTGCGCTCCGTGTTGCTGTGTGAGAGCTGACAAAAAGCAAAAGATCGTATCACTCTACAAGCTAAATATTCCTAAAACTGATTAGTTAAAAAAATGCCTTAATTGGCCCCAATCCAATGTTTGAGATTGGATTTGCATTCCTAATACTAAGCTTTTAAGCATTAACCTCAACAGTGTCACATTTTTTTCCATTAAGATGCACCATGTGCCCCTGCCCTTAGTTAACTCATATGGACTTTATTTCTAAATAAGAAACCCTGTCTTCCTTTGTTTCTGCATCATTATTATACAATTTATAGTCCATAGATGACAAAGTCAGCTTTTAAAATATATCACATTATCCATTAAATCCAGGCAGCACTGAAAGTCTTACATGTTGTCTACCTGAATCCGTTAGATATGATCAGACAAGTGATGAAACAAAGAGCAGGAAAAGTCTTGGAGAGGTGAGACAAAGCGAGACAAGAGAGGTGAGAGTTCAGACAAGACGAAGATAAGCAAAAGAGGAGACACAAACAGAGAGGACGAGAGAGTAGAAACAGACACAAACAGAGAGACAGACTGGCCATGCAGAAAGGAGAAGAGACTAAAGCGCAGTGGCAGAAATGGGTTTGGATTGATCTGCGGGCTTTAACAAGTCGGGAGTATCCATCCTTGATGTGTTTCGTGACATTGCATCCAATTGAGCCTGCTGCTATTCCTCACATCAGTCTGAGGCGCGCACAGTAATTAGAAGGCGAGCAGGAAGCTATGCTAACGGAGCTGAGTAAACACTGCACCCCCCCACTCACACTCACTCACACACACACACACACACACACACACATACACACACACACACACACACACACACACACACACACACACACATACACACCCACTCCCACTACCCCTGTCATACTATCAATAGGCTAAAAGCCAGAGACTGACAGGGAGACAGGAAAACTGCTTTACAGTGATGTGTCCAAACACTGTTAACTGCATGAGGTGTGTTTGGTTTATAAAACCAAACACTTAAAAAGCTTCAAAAGGTGGACACTTTCTGTAAAAGTCGTATTCACCACATGTTTTCATTTTAGGCATTCAAATTGCTTTTGCTGAGTGTTTATCCAATTATTGGGTTTTATAACGGAACTGTTGCAGTTATAAACTTTCGAAACTCCCACTGACATTCCCTTCAGGGTGACATTTGCTGTAAAACACCGCCCCAGTGGCTGGCAGGGATTCTCTTGACCCTTTTGCAGGGTAGATGCTCGCTCTAACTTGAACCTGAGACTTCCCGAAGACTGTCTTTTTCCTTACTGCCTTGGCAGCAGTTACGGATCAAGGTCTGTGAATGGAAGATTGCCAGTTTGAACCATAAACAAGTCGGGACTATCTGCCAAGCGCAAAGATTTGTACCTGAGTGTGAAGCCGGCTGTTGCTGCATTAAGGTGGCGCTCACACAGGACAGCTGACATCTGTCACAGTCACAGAGTTAGCATTGAAATCAACCAGACACCAAGAAAGCTAATTAGTGAAGCCCAGTACTGACCCATATTATCGCTTACATTTGGCCCACATTGTACCATGTAATGACTGTGATGAAGCCATTGCAATCTGGCAACATCGACACCAACTAACCCTGGATATTGTGCAGAAATGGGCCAGACCCAGCAGCACTGCAGACTTCTGAAGATCCAGCTCTACACCAGATTACAGGTGGCTGGTGCACTTGGCCCAGTATGCAAATGCTGTGCATGCAGTCGCACGTGTCTGGTTAGAGACGAGCCATTTTTGGACCTCACCATTGCCTAATGATTAGGCAACTCAGATTATCAGATTATTATTTAACATTCATGGTTCCCAGAGGATAAAGTCTACTGACTCTGGTGATCCACTAACTTTTCCTCTTACATCACCATGAAGTTGACATTTTTGTTTGTTAGTGAATATTATTGTCCAGCTGTGCCTCTCCCTCTTTCCTCGTATTTTCTGCTCACTTGTGTTTCTTCCGTCTGTTACCGTCTGTTCTCTCTCAATCTATGAGTTTATCTGGGCGTTGTACTCTGTTCTACTCCTGCTGTTACTTTAGTGTATTTGTTTCACACACTTAAATACATATTACATGAAATTAGAAAAATAAAATACACAAGGGTGTAGAAGAAACCTTTCATGACTAACAAATAAAAAACACACCGAAAGGACATATGAGGGGTTAAATGTAAACAAACAAAATCACCAGTACCCTTTAAATGTGCATATGGGCACTGACGGAGCATTTGGTCTCAAGGTTTACTTTCACTACTCTCCTTTTCAGCAGACTAGGGTTGTGTACCGAAACTCATCGCCGACATGATATAGGTTCCCTTACAACCAGTGCCAACCGGACCAAATCATAGCGCCGATTTCGGTGCCTTATTTTGGTTTCTCATGTCCGTGACAGATAATGAGACAGAGAGCGGTCGCAAGTGGGAAAAATAGAGAGAGCGAGCGTGCGCCTGCTGATGACAGTGAGGCTGCAGCGTCCGGAGCAGAGAGTATGAAGTTCAGTATCGGTGCAGTGTGTAAACAGTTGAGGCTGTTTGTCAGGCAATAAACACTACAACTCCTTAACACCCGAGCCAGCGTCCCATGTCTTTCTCGTCACCTGCAGGCAGTTAACACCTATATTAACATCTAAGTTAGCCTCCCAGGCTCCCATAAGGTGCACTGTTAAGGCGGACCAGCTGTTCTCATTGTAGTGACCGTTTCAGACATGCAGTGTTTACTGGGATTAAAGGTGATTTTGAGGTATGTCTTTCGCAAATATGAGACAAAGGTCAAGATCACAGTGACCTTGAGCTTTGACCATGAAAATCTACTTAGTTCATCCTTAAGTCCACCGGAACATTAATGCCAGATGAATAAAACGAACACAACTACAATAATTTAACACTAGAAAGAAACTAGAAAGGTGCTATAAAAATGCAATGCCATCCATACATTTAAATCCATCAACTACAATTGGCACCACCAGTGATCAGCTGCATTTTTAACATGAAGTAAAATCACCGAACAATGTGTGGTAACACTGAAAATGAGCCTGACATATTGGGATTTATCACCACCGGCTGGTGGCACATATCAATGTTTCCTCCTCTCACTCCCTAAACATGGATTTATTCACTGCTGTATCCTGATGAAGGCAGCCAAGTGATGTATTTTTTTTTAAAATATATTTTCTACTTGCTGCATACATTAGCCAAAAATCAATAAAGGCTTCTGGATCTTGTTAAATTTTTTGGAATCCATGTCCCGCCAGCTGCCCAGGTTTGTAAACATCTTCTCTCAGCTTGACATACTGCTGCTGAATATTTCCAGACATTGTTGTGGAAAACATCTGTTTGGCTCTCTACGTCTCCTCAACTGCTACCAATACATGAATATTCAAGGAAACACAGGAATAGTTTATACTGCAATTACTGTGCTGTGTGTGTTGTTTTGACAACTCATTATTGGCTGCTGGAAATGTTGACAAAATGCATTAATTTAAGCTTGAGACTAATTTAACTAATTCAAGCTTGAGAGCACTAGCTAAGTGCCTGAAATGTAGAAAGAAAAAAAAAGATAATTTCCAATGTCACTATTGTTATGCAAAAACTAAAAGGTGAAAACACATCACTTTGACTTCTAAACCTTGCTCAGACTCGCCTCTGAACACGGTTACAAAAAGCCTTGAGGCCTCGCATTTCAAGCCCCTTTGTGCTGCTGCATTTAACTGCACTTTGACTGATTCAGTCAAACTTGAGGGCAAATGTAAACTCAAAGGCATTTTTATTCTTATTTTCTACCTTCTCCCGTCTCTTATCAACAACTAAACAATATAAAGGATGGAGGATGCTGTTCCAATTCACCAAGGTTGTTTCTACATGGCGGCATTTGTTATTGTAGTTTCGGTGTATCTGCTGACTGACACATTTTCAGTGTACGAGGAATGTCTCTTTATACTTGTTTTGTTTAGGTTATCTCTCCTTAGCTGAGGATGCCAGTGACTCTGCAAGTCAAGATATTTCTATTTAATTAAGATATGGTTTTGGAAAAACACCAATAAATATGCTGAACAAATAGTGGCTGTGGTGTGTTTTCAGCCCTGGAACCTAAAATGCATGGAGCGCTGTCCTGGCAGGCCAGAAGGGATTAGTTCTATTTAACTTTCTCTTTAACCTTTATTCACCGAGGGGAGGTTTGCTTCGCACACATGATTTCTTCAGAGTGAGACCCTGATCCTCATTCTAGCACATTTTTTCACCTGGGAGCTGACCGGCAGGCTAAGAAACACATTCTCACTGCTGTTGGCCGATGAGCAGCTGACTGAAGCTATTAGGGTCATAATGCTTTACTAAGTACAGACGGCAGATGTGGAGGAAGAGGAGATCACTACTGGATCAACTACAGGAATATATGGAAAAAGCAGGTTTTAGTCATAGAAACAGCTCTCAGATGCAGAGCTTTCCCACATGCAGAAACTAGAAATACCACCACGAGGTTGTATGTCACCGCACACCACACAAGTTGCACTTACAGTTTACATCCATGTCTGCAAAAACATGGAGGCTTCACACACATCTTCACTACGACAGCACAGAAGATCTCTACAATCAGCACCGTTTCAAAGATATTATCATCAGGTCAGCATGTCTCAAATGTCTCCTGGCTGAGTGATGGCCAGAAAAGGTTTTTTTGCAGAACATTATATCACAAAATCATATCAAATGGCAAACATTGCAATATCAGAAAATATTGTATCATTGTCCATCGACATTGATATGATATCGTTTCATGACAAAACCAGTGATATACACCCTAATATACTATCAAACATTTCACACGATTCCTAGCAGGACTACCTCCTCCATCACTGTAACAAAGTAGTGACATTGTGGGACATAAAATCTCTTCAACTTCATACTTGCATAATTTAGTATAACTGTTGGCATTTTTTAGTACTTTTTATAATTGTAATATACATTCTTTAACATGGTGGTTCATGTACATAATAAATAGATAAACACTGCTAACTTGTGTAAGTGACACAACATTGTCATTTTTCTAGACTGAGCATTAGAAATGCTTGGAAAAAGAACAAGGACACAATCAGGACATGGCTTGTGGATAATCTGCATTTCAATGTGGTGTTTTTCTCCGTTGGGCTTCAGTGATGTTACTTTGCCAGAAAAACAAAAATCTGTTTGGCTCCACCCATTACATTCATCTCCACCCTTGAGTTGTTTCTGTTGGTGAGAAATGTTTGCAGAAGCCTCACTCCAATCTGCCACTTATCCACTCTGTTGATCCGTGGACTCCAGCCAGTGACCCTCCAGTCTGCCGTCCACTCGTCCAACCTCTGGACTCCCACCGTCTCCCTCTGGACTCCCACCATCTCCCTCTCCAAACCCAAAACAATGAGGACAATTTTTCACTCTGAGGGCTATACAACACTTATGACAGGCTACCGATCTACTAGACTCTCCCTCACCTGCAATTGTATTTCCGTCCGGCTGGCTGCACTATATCCAATATGATGCAGTATAATTGGCTACCATCCACTTTGTATGGTCCCCATCCAGGAAAATATTGTATCAGTCACTGCCAAGTGAGTGATTCTTTATTCACACCCCAATAAGTGGTAATAAGATTGGCTGGCGGTGGTGCTGTATCCAATAAGTTATAATACGATTGGCTGTCAGGATTATGTATTCATACTTAAATAAGTTGTGATATGATTGGGGTGCTCGTGGTTCTATATCCAATAAAATGTAATACGATTGGGTGCCAGCAGTTGGGGTTTCAATAAGGTCTAATGTGATTGGCTTGTATGGATTCTATATCCAATAAGGTAAAATATGACCGTCTTCCAGTGACTTTGAGACACTTAGTTTGCCAAGTACATTTACATGGACCAGAATCCGTCCCAGAGAGCTTGGCACAGCTGTAACTCCAGACAAAAGGCGAGTCAGTGAGCTTTCCAGCAGGTATTTCCCAGTCTACCTCTGCTTCGTGCCAGCAGCAGCAGTTTAGGAGGCTTAGCCCACATCCATCTGCCAGCCCGCCAGAATATCGCGCTGTGTTTTCTCTGCAAGAAAGCCAAGTTCTGCATCTCCTGTGTACTCTGTTCTCCGCAAGAGAAGCTTCCAGAGTGGATTCTGCATTGTTGTGTAAAGGTTTACTTTTAAAAACTACTGGGGGAAAATGTTACAGGCCCAGCTGTGGGAAAGACATAAAAAGGAATTGTAAAACATTTCTTTTCATGAACCATACTGGCTGCAACAACTGGGGTAATTAATTTATTTTAATTATTGCCTTTTTATAGTGTCAGTGACTTACAGAAGAGTCTATGTGTGTTGTTTAAATGTAGGAGATAAGAAATCCCCAGACACACATTTGAGCAACAAATTGAACATACACAGCGTCACCACACCTGTAAACATTCTTCCTTTCACAGTACAGCGACCAAAATGTTATGTAATTGCATCCAATTTGTGCAAGAAAAAAAGCACTCCCACATCTCAACCTGCTGAACAAAACTTACACGATAAAGAGGTAAAAAGCACCAGGCAGACTGCATTAAACTGCACAGAATATGAATTCAATAAATGCTCTGTTTCAGTTCAGAGTGCATTGTATTAGATCCTCCCCTGAGCACGCCAGTATGACAGGAGCTTTGAATGTATGAGGTCTTTATCATACAACCGCTGACGCTACGGGCCATATACTGTAAGCACAGCACTTCCATATAACAATCAAGGGAACTGTTGTTATTCACATTCAAGCATGAAGTCTCCTCAGTGCTGTAAACTGCGAGAGAGAGACACCAGGCGTCTGATTCCTTTGTAAGCGCAGTGCAAACGGGAGGACATGTGGGTGGATGAATAACACCAGCTGTCTGCGATTACAAACAGGATGTGTCCCCTGCTAACAGCAACTAAACCACTCAGTTCCAAAAATCAAGACACTGAGGTAACTTTAAGCAGTTCTCCAGATTCCACATGCTGGGCTGTGTTTGCTAAATGTTTGCAGTGGTTCAGCCTGTTGAGAAGTGGGAATGAAACTGTGCAGAGAAAGAAGTCAACAGGTGTGTATGCGTGTGGTACTTTTCCTAATGCTAATTACATATTATACAAGTTATTATTTAATTAGGGCATGAGTTTTAAAAGTGTGACGCTGTTGACCCCCCGCTCAGACAAAATCAAGACAAGTGCCGCAATTTTCGATGGCCTAGGTTCTTTGTCTACATGTCCACAGATTTTTAACACAGGGAAAATATCTTTGTATGTACTGATAAAAGAGAATATTTCAGGAATATAAGAACCACATGAAAGGGAATTTCTGAGGTATATTCACAGTATGTGAAAAAAATATTAAGAAATTAGAATTACTGTGACATGGCCTCCATGCAGCAGTCGAGTTGCACTGACAGTTTACATCCACCTAAACACATAAAAACATGGATGCTTCTCTTACATCTTCCTCCGGCAGCCCAGAAGATCAGCACAGTTCAACATTTGTGTCACCTAATTCGGTATCTGGACAAATGTCTCCTCCTGTTCCTGGGATGTGATGCTGAACAGCTGCCAGAAAAGTGTTTTTGCGTAACATTACGATGTCATAGTTGACTTCTTGAATATAAAATGTCAAAACTTGATTATTTCCTATTTGACATCTGTGGTAAATGTCATCACATGGATTCTTCAGTTATGGTCAAAAACATGTTTTATGAGGCCACAGTGACCTTTGACCTCCAAATTCTAAATATTAGATTCTTGAGTATAAGTGGAAGTTTGTGCAAAATTTAAAGGTGTTCCCTTGAAATATAGAAAAATATGGCATTCACAAGCGTAAGATGGATGCAAGGTCATAGCTGTTTGTGTCAAATTTGTAAAAGTGCCTCACGGTGTTCTGTAGATATTGTGTTGGACTTATGGACATCTTAAAAACACAGTGTCACTGACCATGGCTAACACTGGTGCAGAAGCATTATTATTATAATTCTTTTTAAGATTTTTTTTGAGGGGGGGGGCATTTTTCCTTTATTCATAGTACAGCTCGAGAGAGACGGGAAAGGAGGAAGATGGAGGCGGTATGACACACAGCAAAAGGCCGCAGGCCAGAATCGAACCCAAGTCGCTGCAGAAGCCTCAGCTATATGGTTCTGTGTAAGTTCTTTGTCTTAATTTTATTTAGTTAATAATTATAATGATTAAGTTTTAGAAGTGAATTCAAAGTGAAAAGTATAATGTTGCAATGGAGTCAGTGAGTCGGCTACCTTATTTCTTTACATTTTGACAGATTGGTACTTTTACTCAGGTGCCAACTATGCAGACTGACACTGGGACTACAATTAACACCTCGCAGTCGTATACATCCACCAGCTAGTAAAGTTCCAGTTTACATCTATGTGTTTTTTGGCAAAACATGAGTCCTTCACACACATTTTCGACTCAGCACAGAAGATCTATACAATCAGCACATTTTCAAGATTTTGTTATAATTAGTGTATGCATTCTTGAGTTATAGCCAAAAACGTGACCTTTGACCACACAATTTGAGTCAGTTCATCCTTGAGTGTGCCAAAACTGAAGAAATCGCTGCAGGCATTTCTGAAAAAACACATTCATGAGAATGGGGATGGACAACCCAAAAAAACATAATGGCTCTGGCCACAGCTGTCACTGGTCTGGGGACATTAAAAGAAGTCTGTTTTATGACAGCCTTGGTCTTTTTATGACCTGCAGCCTTGACTCCCTCATCTTTTTTAGCTTGTTTTAAATAAAAGTCAATGTAAGTCAAACTCTTCATGCTGAAATGCGTAACATTTTTTTTTTCATTTTTGTGTATATTCAGCCTTTTCTTTTGATGCATGGACATCAGTTTCTTACTCTGTTTATGATGCGTTATATTCTATTTTATCGTTTGTATGTAATCGACCGGGACCTGACATGCAGCTTTGCTGCCTTCTTAGCCAGGTATGCATTGAAAAAAAGATCTCAGTTGGTTTTTACCTAGTTAAATATTGATTTTAAAAAATAGCTGTCCCTGTTTTCAGTGTACCAATAGATGTAGACACAACTATCACTGGATTATTTCAATGCTGAAGAAAACTTCAATATGTGATGATTCTCAGGCGCATTCTGGAGATATAATCAGTGTCTTTTTTCTGATTTCTAAGCGGATTAGAACATAATGATCCTCAGGAAGTGTAATTCACACTGAATCTGAAAATATGTAGCACTGTTCTGTGTGTTCCCATTGTTGTCGGCACGTAAGCCATCACTTGTCTCTCCTCACGCTGAATCTTTGCCTCACATCTCTCCCTTTGCCCGCCCCCTTCAAATCTCCCCCAACCCCCTCAGGAGGGACAACTCTAGTTTGAAAACCGCTGAACTAAATTTAAATGCATTTAATTTTACTTTTCTCATCTTAAATTCCACCGATATGAGGGCTAGAAGCTTGATCCAAACATGCAGCACGAGTCCATCTTGACAACTGCGGATTTTAAGTCACAATAAAAGTCAGAATTTATGAGAGAGAAATACGATTGTATGCCGCTGCTATCAGCTACATTTACATGCACAGGAACAGTCTATGGCGAGATTATGTTAATCGCCTTCATCTGATTATCACAATAAGTGTCCTCAAAAGTAATTAATTCAGTCGTTTGGGCGAAACAGATCTAACTCTAATTAAAATGAAATTAAGTGTTCAGCTTTGTCGAGAAGGTCACATGAGAGGTTGACCCTGATGGTGCACTTGCGTGCAGAAGTGACAACATAATGGCAAGCTATGGTGGCAAAGGCCAACATCTATTCAGCTCCTTTTATGCTAAACCACTCAACAGGATAATTCAATGTACAACACAATGTTGTGTAAGGAAGTCAGCAAAGGCAGCGGAGGAAAAAAGACATAACAAGACACTGGTCTGGATCTCACTGTGCCAGAGAAGTCTCTCACTAAAGTAACCCAAATATCAAATGAATCCATATAACCTCCAGTTATTCCTTGACAATACATCGATACCAGTCAGTCATTTAACCCTCTAAAACCTGAGTAAACTGCTTTGATTTCATCTCAAGCTGTTGCATGAACTGCAGGCTGTTCTTTGCATTTTTGTATTGCTCATTCGTTATGCCACCACCGCTGACACAAAAAGCAAACAGCTGATCAAAAGACTAGCCTGCCCCAAACTCTGACCAACTCCATTAAAACATTAAAACTAGGCAGTGCTGATCAAATAGAAATCGAGACTATGTTAACGCACTGCCTATTTCTGATTGATTGAAATGATTCAGAAATACATATATATATATATATATATATATATATATATGTATAGATAGATAGATAGATATATAGGTGTGTATTCTTATTTTTTAATGGCCTGTTTAACTATAATAGCAGGAAATTATGAGCAAGAAGTAGGCTCCATACTGCTTTCTGCACATGGAGAATCGGGATCAAATGGTAAAACTAAGAAGCGCTGATGAAATATGATCCAAAATTCTGTTACTGAGTTGCATATTTCGCGCCTCAAATGTTTTAAGAAGCAAGTTTTAGCTTACCGTTTAACTCTAACACAAGATTGCTGGCTGCCATTGTTTCACATGGACCAGTCCACAAAATGCCACTAACCAGCTGGAGCGCTCTGGTGCGGCCCAGTGCATTCTGGGAGTTGTAGGTTTTCTATCTCTTGAGCAAAAGCGAATACCACAGTCTTGTTTCTCAGATTTTTTTCTGGTCACGTAGAACCAAATTTAAAAGTATTTGCATCTTTCTACTGCATAAACAACCTATTTTTATGTGAAGGCCTTTTGTATAACAGTGAAATCCTTCTCTATACACTGACCAGCCACAATATTAAACATCCATTACCTTAATGAGACTCAACATGAAAGTCTCATCAACAGAAGCACTTCATCTCTCCAATTCACTATCCATGCCTTTAAAGATATAAAAGACAAAAACTCTGGCTCAAGTATTTCCTCTAATGTGATTTTAATAATTACAATAATTTACTAAAACAAAGTTCGCCAATATCATGAGTAAAACAAGCTCAAAAACATGTTAGCTCCACCTGCACACAGACGTCCACTTTATCTTACATCGCAGACTGTCTGCTGATCAAATCCAGTGCGATACTTTGCATGTAGTGCCACGTCTGAATCTTTCTCACCTACGTCCTTTGTGCTTCACTCTGCATCTAACCAGGACATACCCCGAGAATACTCTGCAGTGCTTTAAATCGCTTCTTCTTAGGGTTTGGGTCTGATGGGAACCTCTTTTGTAGAAAGCTGTGATAAGCAGATGGCTGGGGAGGCGCCTGTCAAGGCCAATGTAGCAGAACAGCTTTTGAAAGGCGGTTTGAAGCACAGTCCTGTTTTCCAGGAAAGTGTAAGTACTGCTGACCTTTCGTTGCTCTAACCCTTTAAGGTCCTTGTTAGATAAAAACATGAGAAGTTCTCAGCTATATTGGAAATATACAGCAGCTTTTGTTTGTTTTCTCTTTTCTTTTGCGCTTTTCACCTTTGACAGAGGAAAGCATAGAAATATGGGAGAGTGAGAGGAGGAAGTGTTTAACATACAACAAGGTGGAACCCATGAACCCATGCGTAACAAAGTAACAAGGTTTATTTAATGTTACATGGACATCTAAGCTCTGTACTCACCAAGCATGATGAGGGTGGTGGTCCCTTGTTCGTTTCCAGAAGGGTAGGTGGCGTACTCGCAGGTATATCGGCCAGCGTCGGACATTTTTAGGTTAGAAATTCTAATGGACGGGTTCTCCAGAGTCCTGTAGAGGAAGACGACTCTGTCTTTGAAGGACAAGTTGGGGAAACTCTGTCCATAGATTGGGTGGAATACAGCAATGTTGTCCCTCTGACCATCAATGGGCTCCCATATCCAAGACACCTGGTGGGATTAGAGAAAACAAGTGGGAATGGTTTATCAGTTTTGTTATTTTTTTATGGTGGATTTTTTAAAAATGAAAGATTCAGGCGTGCAGAAGTCCAACTTTAAATTCAAAGGCAGAATTATGAGATTCATGAACATTAAGGAGCTCTTTCAACAACTATAAAGTAATGCTTCACCCTGCTAAAATTTCCATTTGGTTTGTGGTGTTCAAAGGGACAAAAAAAAAACAAAAACAAGACATTTGAAAAAATCAACAGTAATGTCTCTTTCCAGAAATCCTGACTCACTGAAAGGGAAACAGACAACTACTGCAAAAAACAAAAAAAGATTTGCATATTAAGCCTTTGAAACCTAGGCAGTTTGACTTGATTTCTGTCAAAAACATGGGAAGAAGGCAATGAGGAACTTTAAAAGAAATGAGCCAGATAATAACAAAAAATTGAGAAAGAAGTACAATAAAGCTTCCTGAAAATGAACAAAAAACAAACAACAACAACAAAAAATGGGAAAGTCAAAACAATAAGGAAATGACCTGGAAAAAAAGCTCAAATATCATAGTCATTCTAAAATAAATAAAAATAATTTTAAATAAGCCTATACAATTATTATACTTTAAATTTAGTCTCTAGATATTTTTCCATTGCACAAAAAAATTAAATCTACATATTTGTTAAAATTTGCCATAACACTTTGCTTATGATTTAAATGCTTAATTATCTATGAAAATCGTCTAAATACATCAAAAGAAAAGTGATGTCAATTTAGGTCTCAAAAGGTTAAATTGAGCCTAAAACAGGGCTTTATTAACTTTAGACATACCCTTTTATGGTGCAGACAAAAATAAGCTATTAAAAGAGAAATTATTGGCAGATTCATTTATTTATAAAGCCTGTGTTTTGAGGCGAACGGTATTTAATTCTGGTGCTGCATAGTGATTTAGTGTTAGCACACATGACTGTACAACGATTCAACGGTACAAATTAGGCTTCAATCAGCGCTGTGTAGTGAAAATGACATCTTTTAAATTTGTTATTATTTCATCTTCATCGTTGTAAGATTGATGTTAATGTGTATTTTGAGGTACATCTAAATTTTTGGAATGAAAAAAAATGCAATTATCAAACAATAATTTGTCAGACTCCCAGCAGCAACTCCAAGGAGCCCCAGTTAAAGACTCAGGATCTAGACTGATAAATATCCCTACAGGTAATAGAGAAAAAAATTAAAATTAAAAATTGAAAAAAAAAAAAGATTTTTCTTTGAGGGAGAGTGTATGAGTGTATGTATTTTCCTTTTAATAAACAGACACTTCAACTTCAAAATGAATAAATAAAAATCATATTCACAGAAAAAATTAAAATATACATGCATATTCATATATACTTGTATGTACACATCAGAATTTCAGACATTTCTTTGGACAGGTTTAAAAATCTGCGCTGCTCTTTCTTCCTTGATAACAGAAATAATTTCACTTAAAGTAGCAAAATGTCAAACTCAATTAAAGCTGTCTGACTAAGGAGCCAAGAAGCTATTGCAGGATGAAATTAAAGGTCGCAAACACTTTGGCAAGGATCCTGTTGCCATTTTAAAAACATTATTTGAGAGAGAGTTCTCTTACAGGCTTTTCTTCCTATCATTTCTGATACGTGGAAGATATTGATAGGAGACTATCACAAGGAAGAGTGCTGTGATGTTATAGCAGATTGATTTTCTTTTCTCTCGAGTTTCCAGAGTGACAGTGTTAAACACAAACTGCCGGCTAAAGTGGAAGGCGAGGAAGGAGGGGGAATAAAGTTCATCAATACACATTTAGCAAACATCTATTAAATTTATGACATCTGGAGGAACGGAGAGAGAAACTAGGGCTGAAGGTTGCAGAGAGGATGACGGGTTGTAACCCAGGTGTCAACACAAATTAGTACCTCCCTCGTTAGCTATGGATCACAGAGAAAATATCAATTTACCCGTCTGCAATTTCAGTTTTTGTATGTCAACAAATTGCTTATTGATTCCATCCACAACTCAGAGGGTGCAGACTACTCCAGGATCAAACTGAACCGGCATCTCATGGCGTTCTGCTTTAGTCTACTCGGTGTGTGATATCAGAACAGTTAAGGTGGTGTCAGATCAGTTGTCGTGTTGCGTTTGATAAAATAAATTCACTTCCAAGGAGTCGGAAGTTAAAATGAGACGATCTGTATGTGAACATGGAGCTGGCAATGACAAGGAGAAACACATTATATTTTTAATAGACCTTCTGCTCAGAAACTTTTGCACTTTTAAGAAGTTTGATATCAATTTAATCTGTTTTCTGTGCAGACAATGATACAGTGGTCCACGATGCGTTTAGCTTTACTTCAGAACAAAGACTGGAAGCAGGGGGGAACAAGATAACGTAAGCGATCCGACAGCATCTCATTAGTTGAGAAACTAACCACAAATACATCCAACAACCTTGTGTTTGTTTTTCAGAGTAACAAAAGTTTGTGAAGCTGGAAACTTGACCATAAGAGCAGGACTTCATGCTGGAACAAAGCCCAGCTGTTGGTGCACAGTTAATGTATAAAACTACAGTGTTTGAAATATATGTGTAACAAAACAGATAGTTATATAACACCTGAACTGGACAGCTAAGTTTGAAATTCATTTTCCCATGTTTCCACGTTTGTGCTAAGCTAAACTTGAACTTTCAGCAAATTGAGGCAATTCCTTTAAAAACATAAGAAAACAGGCAACTGGCAATTTAGGAAGAAATATTCCATGAAGTGCAAGAAATAAGTAGATTTTTTAAGGATTTTTTTTTTTTTTTTTTTTTAAAGGGAAAAAGCTATATTTATCATTTTTACAATTTTTACATTTTTACAATTTTTACAATATTTTTACAATAAAAATAATGTCACAGAATTACTATACAAATTAAGCACTTTTTCCACTTTTTTCCTACTATTTTTTTTAGATAATTAAGTACATTTTACTAATTTCATGCCAAGTTTTGGGCAATAATTTATTATTTTGTTGCTCATGGCCTTCTTCTCAAGTTTTTGAAAGAAATAAAGTCGATTTGATGAGGTTTCAAAATATTAACAGAGAACACCTAAACAACATTCATAGTGATCCACTGTGCTGAATTTTGGAAAGTTAACTGTGTCCCCCTGCTGATTATCTAACTTTCGGAAGGCTAAAAGGGTCAGTGTGCTCCAAACTAAGTTTTTATCAGATTGTCAACAGCAGCAGCAGCATCGGCTGCATCCCACTGTCCAGCTGTGCAGAGGTGAGAAAGTGTGCACGGTATGAAATTTTCTCTTAAGCTCTGTTTTAACTACCCTGTATGTACACACAAGTACAGCACAATAAATGCCATTCCCCCTGCTTCTACGCTTGAGCTAAGCTAAGCCAAACACTTCTGGAGCTTCTTCTGGTGTGTGCAGTCACCAAACACATATTGCTGGTCAATAATTAACTCTAATGTATATGTATTATCTATTTTGATCCTGTGCAAATAGTAGTAGTATTTCTTTAAAACACAAAGGAAAAAGGCAATTTTCAACTTGAAAAAAAGGAAACAAAATAGCAAGAAATTAGCAAAAACATAGTTTACAAAGTTACCCGAAAATTTACTTTAAAAAGTCTATCTAAGTTATAAAAAAGATTAAAAAAAAGGAAATAATAAAATATTAATAAAAAATTATGTAACACAAAACCCACTATTTTCTTGCAATTTGTAGACTTTTTCTTAGTAAGTTGCTTTTTGACTCTTTTTTTTAAAAGAAATCACAGGGTGCTCAGGGTCCAGATCTTAAAGTGATGTGAAAGCCAAGTTAAAAGCAGTATAAAAGTAATGCTGCTAGGTTTCAAATGGTTAAAAACTTGTTAAGCCACTCTGCAATAGTCTGATGACCTGTCCAGGTTTTACCCCGCCCCTTACCCAAAGACTGCACCCCCAACCCTTAAGAGGACAAGAGGTTACCAACAATTAATGAAAATCTGAACTTTTTAAGCCACAGTGGTCAAGTTTTTCATGCAGGCGAACAGAAACACACTTAATGACTTGCTTTCTGTTTCTAAAACTGGCACATATAAATGGCAGTTTAAAGGGATAGTTTGACTTATTATTTGACTTATGTGGGGTTGAATGAGGTTTTTATCCATAGACAGTAAATTATTTACAAGAAACAGGCAGCCGTATCGACACAGAAACTAAGAAAAAAGCTTTGCAAAACATATTTAGCTGCAAAAATTCAAATTCAGTTTAAATGTATGCTTTATTGAGAATATTTTTTTCTGCTTTACCTGTCAAAGCTGTTTCAGTTCTCCATCTATGCCCTTTTTAAAGTTACCAGACTCCACTGACATTTTAACTCGCTGAGTACAGGAGCTGCTGTCGACTGCTGCCTTGATCAGCTAGTTCAGCGTTTCCCAAACCTGTCCTCCAACACCACCTGTTCTGCATGTTTGAGATCTCTTTCTGCTGCAACACAGTCGAATTAAATGGTCACCATATCATCAAGCAGCTTCAGGGGTTAATAATGAGCTGATCATTTGAACCAGTGGGGAGCGATCTAAAACATGCAGGAAAGATCGCAGCAAAGTGGTGCTGGAGGAGAGGTATATAAGGGGATATAAAGTAAACATAAATTAGGATTAATAGTTCTATTTACTTTCCTTTTTCAAGGCAATTGGTTTCCAAAATGTTTTAGGTAACATCAACATGTCTGATTTTACAGTGTAGAATGGCTGTTTCCGCGTGCGTCAGAGTATTCCTCTAACAGAGCAAAATATGTGCCATTAATTTCTTGTTATGTCTGCACAGGAAAATGTCACACAAGAGAGCGTTACCTTTTCGACCTCCAAACAAACCGCTCGTCTCTGAAAATGACTTCACTCCATTACACACAACTACCTTGTCAATCTGAATTTGACATTCTGAGCTCTGGTGCATTCAAAGCAACTAGAAAAAAAACAGCATATTTTCCATATTCCTACCTGTGTGAGTTTGGTTCGGCCACCTCCATCGACGAATTCGCAGGTGAGATCAACAGACTTGTCGGGATACGCCTCCAGCTCTTCCTCGACTCGCACTTTCTGAGCCCCGATACCTGGAGGCAGGCGAGAAAGAGATGGAGAGGGAGATTATACATCATCCAGAAAAACCAATATTGTTTGAATAATTTAACATGTTTGTTTGTACGGAAACTAAAAGAGGGGCTTGAGCAAACAGAGAGTGAGAGGGAGAGGATTGAGAGAGAGAGAATAAGTGAGAGAGCATTCTGGTAACATTGAATTATTAGTACTTCATTATGAATCTGATATTATTTAAATTAAAGTGCTGTGATTAATGTTTTTCCCTCCCACTCTTTGTGTTTCTGTCAGAGGGATGCATCAACCCCCCTAGTTTGTCTCAACGATAAACAAGGTTATAGAGAGGCGTGAAGGAAACTGAAAGAAAATGAGGGGGAATTAAGAAAGAAACTGCGAGAGAGAACAGAAAAACTTCTTTCAAGAGACAGAAAAAGAGCGTTTGAATCATGAGCCTTTGATAACAAGCCTGAGGCGGCTTCTTAGCCAGCTTTCTTCAACTAGGCCCTCCTCATTACAATAAAGCTCGTCTACCAGGAGGCATCGCTAGGGGGCGAGCCTTT
This sequence comes from Plectropomus leopardus, assembly GCF_026936395.1. Lineage (NCBI taxonomy): Eukaryota > Metazoa > Chordata > Actinopteri > Perciformes > Serranidae > Plectropomus > Plectropomus leopardus. The sequence goes on along the minus strand of NC_142192.1, from coordinate 27,832,878 downwards.
AGGAACACCGCAGCAGCTGGAGTACAGCGTCTTTAATTTGTTCGCAATACTGTGGAAGGCACCTGTAAGTCTTTGCATGAGCATGAAAAACACAGCTGAGAGAGCTCGGCTGGTCAGCCGGGTAGCTGCCCCTTCCGTTCAAACGTAAAACAGAGATGAAAGGAGGCTGGTCCGAGTCGAGCGCTGTCTCCACTCTGTGCTCTACCTGCTGGCCTGCAGGCTGTTGCAGAAGTTTAAATTGGACGAGTGGAATGACTTTTCTCCACATCGGCCTCAGACTCTGCTGCCGAGGCCCAAATCATGTGTTTCAAGTCTTCTTTTGAGCATACACTTTCTCTTTTTACATTTTATAAGAGTGCAGCTATGATTTTTTCCCCCCAAACAAGAATCAGTGCTGCTACTGATCCTGTCAGGTCTCTTCACACAAATACATTCAGGAGAGCCGTGCTTCCATATAATCTCAGATGGATTTGACAAATAAAGGTGATGTAGCTAAAGATGCATTTGAGCTTTCAACAGAAACTTGGACTAGTTTGCATGTGAGAGCAGCAGAAACTCAAAGCATTCTGCCAAACTAGAAGTACTACTGCGTGGTTGTATGCCTCCGTGCACCAGTCCAGTCCAGTTTCTTTCAGAGTTTACATCCATGTTTGTTAAAACATTGATCACCAGGAGCCCAGATAAGAATAAAGTGCCAGTATAATGCACAATACACAATATAAACCACACTGTATATAGGTGTATAACAAGTACAGAGGATCTAAAAATCTGTCTGCCGAAGGAGTGAACAAACATTCAGCATCCATGCTGCTCATGGGTGAGCGCCTCCCATGAGAATGAGACAGACACAAGGTCATGGTGACCTTGACCTTTAGCCTTTAACCACAATCTAATCATCATTGCATCTAAGTAAACATTTGTGCCAAATATTTTTAAAAAATCCCTCAAAGTGTTTTCAAGATATTGTTTTCACGTGAATGAGACAGACAAGGTCACAGCGACCTTGACCTTTGATCACCAAAATCGAATCAGTCCATCCTTCAGTACAAGTAGAAATTTGTGCTAGATCTGAAGAAATTCCCATAAGGGTTTTTTGAGATTTTGTGTTCACGAGAATGGGACGGATGGTCGGACAACACAATATCATAATGCTTTCTACCACCGCTATCACGGGCGCAGAGACATGTAAATGAGATTACGAAAGCGCGGCTAGATACTTAAAACTGGATAAAAGTCTCATGTTGTGTTCATTAAAAGCTCTTCAGCAGCAAACTTGAATTGTCCTGCCTCTTAGCAGCGTCTCTCTTTTTGTGGATTAGTCATCAACAAGAAGCTCTCTACCAGTAAGACAAATCACAGCAGCTGTACCATGTTAAAAAAGGCATATATTTAAAACAAACAAATTTCATCTGCTGTATTAAATATGCTGCAATTAATGAACTCTAATGAACTTGTAATCTGTTTTATTAGAAGGAGGAGGAGAGAAAGTGACTGAAAGAGAATAAGTAATAAAAACAAAGGGGAAGGATCAGAGAACTTGTAATCCTCCGTTAATGCAATCAACTCCAAGTCCAGCTGCTCTGTGTGTTTGTCAGCTCCTATCAAGTGACATTTTTAAGAGTCTCTGATTGTTCGTGCCTTGGAATCGAGTCATTTCGCTACAATGAGCCTCATCATCAACCCTCTAGATGCTCACTCCAACACATAATGATGCTTTTTACTTTTCTCCTCTCAGTGGCTCCTGCTCCTTTAACCGCTCTCTGTTTGGCACTCATGCACTGATCCAGACCCCTGCCACGAAACCCCCACCGACCCGGGATCAAATCCCACCAAGGTCTTTTCTCCACCGCCTCCCCTCTGCCCTCTCAGCCAGCCTCTGCGCCTATAAAGATAAAATTCTTGCAGGGAGCCGGCCTCTCGCTCTCCACACAAAAAAAGGGGATAAGCATTCGCAAACTGCGAGCTAGCCTCGGGTGGTTCCACAGAAAAAGCCTCTTAGTGTGTGAGGGATTGATTAGGACAATATGCGACATGCCACAGCGTGGAGGTGAATGGGGCTGGCTGGGGTTTAGCCTGCAAATCAGCTGTAAAACACAGTCACAAAGAATGTGAAGTGTGAGTTGCAGGGGGAGTTGTTTTGGATTTACAGCGTGTATGCACCCACGTGTTCACCCATGTGGGCAGGCATGACTTCTGTGTGTGTGTGTGTGTGGGTGTGTGCGTGCGTGAATGATTACTGTTCATCTGAGTGTGTGCATGTGCATAAATCCAGAGTTCATACACATTTTTATCAATAATTGTCCCTGACTTTAAGGCAAATTTTAAAAAACATACATTCTCTGACCATCGACGCTTCTTTCCAGTTCTTTTTCATTACTATATTACAGCGTTTTTAAATATATATTGTTTAAAGAAAACAATGAAATAAGAGAAGCATCAGAACTGAATATTTACATATACCTAAGGGACCGATCATTATTTATGAGGTGAGAGGGGGTGGTGCAAAATGAGGAAGACACATTAAATCATTTTTGAAACACCCTGGGGGTGGAGTTATGTTTTTTTATTTGGTTTAGGGGAAGGGCATACAACTTTAATTGTATTTTGAATTTATTTTACCACCAATTTTCTGGTGATTTTTAATTTTTTTTTTTTTCTTCACGAAAACATTTTTGGCCATTTGTGGAGGCTTTTGAAGACAAAATGTGGTAATTTTCTTTCTTTCTTTCTTTCTTTCTTTCTTTCTTTCTTTTAAAATTTGGGGCAATTTTCTCTAAAAGATTTTGGCAATTTATTTTTTCCTTAAAACTTTTTTTTATTAATTTTTAAAAGAAAATATGCCTTACAAACCTATGGGCCCCTGGATTTGAAATTTTGAAAATTACAGTTTATCACAGCCAGAAACTGTAAAAACAGAAATTATTGTTTCAAATTTCAAATGTTCATTTAAGATGTGTTATTTTTACAGGTTTGAGAAAATAAATGTCATGACTTTTCCAAAATCTTCAGGGTATAGTTAGTTTTCATAAACCTTTCCAGGCATGAAAATTGCTATTTGCAAATTCTGTGACTTTTCCAGGTTTTTCATGACCATACAAACCCTGTAAACCAGAGAATCGTGTTGTGTGAGTGCATACGAGGCCAGCTCAGCCATTGAACCACATATTTTACCCTGGAGGACACAACGGGCTGTCAAACTAGTTTTCCATTCCCACTGTAACACACACACACACACACACACACACACACACACACACACACAAAACACATATAGCTAGAGTTCAGTAAGAGTAAACATGATTAACAGCAAAAAGCCAAAAGTTCATCTCTGTCTCCTTTATCTACTTCCTTTTTCACTTTCTTCTCCTCCTCCTCTATTTTTTTCTCTCTGCACAAACACACATTAATTCCCCTCAATTAAACACATCAACACACGACTCCCACTGTTCATAAAGAGGCAGAAATGCAAATACACATTCACACCAGACAGTCTCACCAAAGCTATGAATCGCATAAAGCTTTGGGATCTTTATAGTGGTCAATGAAATCTCGTCTTCTGGGATGCAGGAGGAAGATATGACAGTAGAGAGGAAGAGGTGGATGATGGAGAAAAGAAAAAAAGGTTAAAGTCTTAAAGCAGAAGAAAGAGTGAAAAGGAGCCTTAGAAAGGAGAGGAACGTGAAGAAGAATCTGTGGGGAAGGATAAATGCAACAGAATAAAAGAGGAACTCAGAAAGAAAGTCTGGTTTAAAAGAGTAAAGTGACAGAAGGAATGACTAAAGCAGAGAGAGACTGAAGGCGATGGAGCTGCAGGGGGAGGCCGGAGGAGGAAACGGAGAGAGATGATTTAAAACCAGAGAGAGCAGAGAAGAATGAAAGGAGGCCACAGAGTGGAGACACTGTATGAGATATGACCATAAAGAGATATAAGAAAGGAAAAAAGGGAAACACTGAAAGAGTGAAAAGGAAAGGGAGCAGAGAGCATGAGATCGCATCAGATATGATTCATTTCCTCAGAGTCTGGATCCAAAAAGCCCCGTGGAGACCGAGCCGACTCGCTCAAAGAGACGAGACGAGCAAAGTGAAGAAGATGAAGAAAGTTTTTCTTCTGACTGTTCCTGCAGACCTACTTGGCCAACGTGCTCACAAAAAAGTTGCCACTTGTGGGCGTTTTGTTGGGTGTTGCTTTTGGGTTTTTTTTGGTTCAAGCATCCAAGCTCATAGTTTGTTGTTGTTAAACATCGTACTCACATACTGGGTATGTTTTAAACTTTAGTGTTTGGGTTGTCAGAGTTTACACTATAGAAAACAATATGTATGTCTGGAGAACATCATCTGGCATTTCATGTTTTACTTGAGCTGAAAGGAACATGACTTTAGGCCACCTTAGCTAAAGTTAGCAGCTTAAATACTTGAAACAACCAAAGTTTGCAGATATGAAGTATTTTTTAAATTTATTTTACTGGGCTGCTTTCAATCCAAACTGGTAAAATAACACAGCAGAATGGCGGCAGATTTGAGATGCTGCCAGGAACATCGTAATATGAGGACTACGAGGGCAACTATAAGGTGGACAGGATGGGTCCAACAAACCCTGGACTTTCATGTGGGAGTCCGGTGTTTGCTTCCCGTCTGAATGTCATGTTTTTTTTCTACACCTCACCACGTGCCTCTTTTTACCAAAATGTAAAGTCATAGAAAGATGCCTAGAGCAAAATATGTAGACGCATAAGTTCACTGCAAAGTGGCAACATGTGATGACTTCGGATGAGCTGACATCCAACCAAACTGACATCCAACCCACAGCAGAGTGGATGGTATAATCCTGAGTTTAGATTAACCCTGAGTTAACAATGTGTGTGGGAAAACGGGGTGAGTTAGGCCAGGATTAACCTATAACCCAAGGCTACGGATAGCCCAAGCTAAGAGAATGTTTTAAGAACATTTGTAAGAAGAAAACTGTATTAGTAATTTGTACAAATACAGCAGAGTATAAATATAACATGGAACTTCATCTTTGTTAAGAATAAATCAAAGCTTTCGTGGATCATTAACCAAGCATGTAATATAACTGGTAAAACCCAAACTCCGCTGTCAGTACTTCATATCCAAGCAGCTGAAAGGACAACCAATCACATTATAAAAGATCCCACTTACCCTCTGCATAAGTCTTTCCACCTACTACCATCTGGCCGCAGCTATTTAGTCCCCTTGGCCAAGATAAACACTAGATAAACCCCATAATTCTCACTGTCATAAACATCATAAATAAATGGTAATGATCCACACATCTACATAAACACATTCTGAGTGCAAATTATTTGTATTAGGTATTTTTACTCTTTTTAGGAACACATGCTTTATGTTTATTGTCAAAGTTTGTTCTGCATTATATGTTGAGTCACATCTACGAGGATTTTCTGTCACGACTGTGCAGTCTCTGCAAATAAATACACCACCACACACTTTCTTGACAACTGAAAACAATTACTCTTGAATGAGTCAAGACATTGCTTTTTAGAAAAATCATGCAAAGTGTACCGTAACATAAAGCCTGCATTATAAACTGAAGGTGTGGGGTTTAAAAAAAGTCTGCATGTTGGTGGAAAAGAAGTCGAATAAAAGATACAATTGCATTATTATGGGAAATGTTGGATCCACTGAAGCTTGACCGACACTAGCGACAAAAAGTCAAGATATCTCTGCTTCTTCGATTCTGACTACATTTTTTTGTAAATCTATTGAACTTATTTAAATGCAGCACTAACTCACAGGAGCATCATTCTAAGACTCATCGTTTTTAACAATTTAAAGCACTGCTTAAAATGGATCCTTTTTTCTTCATTTTTATTCCCACACACCAAAAAAAACCCCTCTCTTTTCCTTCTTCAAGAGGAGGCCACTGTTCAAAGTTTTCAGTAATCAAGGCAGCTCAGAAATGGTTTTTGAATAGACCTTCTTAAGTGAGATATAAATGGGAGAAGGCTCAACAGAGCTGCTGAGTGTGCTTCAGATCAGGCAAACACCCTTGAAGAAACGAAAAGTAAAAGGAAACTAAAACCAAAGTTCAATGACGAGACGGCGTTAATACCTATATTTTTGCTCTGCCTCTTGATCCACAGTCGCGTCCAGTTATGTGTTTTTCCCCGACTTCACTGAAGCACACACTTTGAGGATTGTTACCGATAATTGCTGGAGGCAAACTTTCTGCCCTGTCAAATCACATGTAATTGATGACTGTGGTTATGCTTTGTATTTTTTAGTAGTCCTGCTATCAGTGAGATTGGTGTCACTATGATCCTTATCTTTCGGTCCTTTCAATTATTCACTCACAACCCCGACGATCCTACAATTTGCAGCTTATTCTGCCGCTGCGCTCAATGGAAGTCACTGTGGATTGGAGCATCGGCTGAACGTAAATGGAAAGTCAAAGAGGGGAGGCGGTTAAATGAACAGCCACACTGCATCCCTCCTGATGCACCACAGAGAGATGAATCACAGTTAATTGACATTTAGAGGCTTGTGGCATTTGCCTGTTTATGCGGAGCCTCCTTATGTAGACAGGCACGCAGCGTAAGCGTGAGGAATATGCTGATGGGTTGCACACTCACACGCATTAACATCCAAATCACATACTTATAGAGAACAGTGAACCAAAGCTGCTTTGTTTTAAAGTCATAAATTCAACAAAAACAACAAAATAACATCAGTATCAGTATTAGCTATGGGCCAAATCGTTATTTTAAACATCTGTATCAGCCCAGAATTTCACAATCAGCGCATCCCGAGAACTGTTGATTTTGGAAAGCAGGAGCTGCTGCATGGAGAATTATTGTGACATAACAGCAGAGAAGAATGAAGCTAATTGTTTTTCTTTTCTTCCTCTCTTCAGTATGCAGTTATCAAATTATTTCAGACACTGTATTTATTGTGAACAAATTAGACTAAAGACCAAATAATAGAAATTAAAGTATAAAACATGGGAATGCGATGTCAAATTGAATTGGTGTATCTATTATAGACTCGAGCAGCACACTGAAGCATTCACAGTCTGGAGTGTAAAAATGAGAAATCTTGTTCTAAAAATGACTCATCCATATATGGTTAACATTTCTGCTCAATTCTGTGTTCATCCACGAGTGAAACATCTGTCTCGGCAGAACCTGCGGGAACACGGGGTTAACTGTGTGATCACTTCACTTAATCATTTCTCTGTCCTGCAGCTTTTGTCACTCAGGTATGAACGCGGGGCTGAGGTGAGACGTAGCAGCTTCGGTGGAGAGACAGCTGTCGAAAGCGTTGAGCGATCGAGCATAAATTAGGCTTAAGGCCACTAATAAAACTGTGCTGCTAACAAGGGACGGAGGAGGTCTGAAAGATTCATGCAGCGAAAATTTTAATCACAGTTACTTGTCACTGTGTGGCTTTTGGCATTGTTGTAATTTTATGAGAAGAATATGAAGACAAAAGCATTTCCTCATTAAGTGGCAGTAGGAGGAGGAGGAGGAGGACGGTACAGAGGACAATTATAAGTCCACACAACTTTGTGAGACGCCAGAGATGAATGTTAGAAAACAACATTTCAATGATGAACGTAGGCAACAACAACATCATTCATGTTTTCTTCTCTCATTTGTTTCGTCTTTTAAATTGCGTGTACATTGCTGTGAAGATTTTAAGAGCACTTCAAAGCCTCCCTGCAATTCAGGCAGTCTTGAGATTGTTTGTCCCTGAATTTATTGTTGCTGAAGATTAAACTTTCAAAAAATTATTCTTTTCAAAGGTCCAAACTTCAGCAACACTTGTAGCATACAAAACAACTTTACTGTCAGACCGACATGTTTCGTCCTGTAGCCTTCATCAGGGTCATCCATGAATTCATAAACTATTTGCGAGCAGCAGAAACAAGCTGCTTACACAACACTGACACACTGTCTTATTTTAAGTTGATATGGCAAACCTAAGTAAAAAAGAAAAAGTTGCCTATTTTCACATCCAGCAGATACAGAGCAACTTAAGCATTCATTTGGAGTGTCGTAACAGGCCATCTGATGAATTTAACCCTTTTACTATGTTCACTTTTTGGACCCTTTGGAATTGTTGTCAAATTGACCCGGGACATTATTAGGGTTTTAAAAGCATTACAGAAAAGAAAACAAAAAACAAAACATAAAAATCCTTTAAATATATTGTCTTTATCTTAATTCCCATTCAAATTGACCCGACCTTCATATGAGGGACATAAATGTGTTCAACCTGAATCTCTATAGCATTAGCTTATTTTTTTTGTTAAGAAGAGTTCCACAATTTAACCACAACAATAGAAATACACCTCCTTTCAATCTCTTTTATAGCTTTTGGTAAGTTGTTATTGCTGTTGTTTTTTAATTCACTGGTTAAGTTAGAAAAAACATTATGGTCTCCAACGGGCTTGCCAAAAAGTGGCAAAGCAGCGTTCCAAGTAAGTCAGGCCATACTATGACACAAAGTCACCTCACACTGTCTCTCTCTGTGTTTCTCGCTCTCTCAAACACACACAAACACATACCTTAAAGAGTGCTGCAGTGGTCAGTTTTAAAATGTTTCTGTCCTTGTCTCAGTTTTGCAAAAAAGGTAGAAAATGTGCACATCCATGAGATGTTGAGGTGCTGGACCCACACAAAGTACGAGCAAAAAACAGAGAAAAGTCTGCACACTTCAGCTCCCCTTGCAGCTTTTATTGAGCTACTCACAAGTGACGTTTCCGGCTACATGCTCTTCTTCAGACTTGATAAACGGTATAAAGCCGCCGTATAATGTATGCCCAAGGCCTCGCTCACATGACCTCATCGCCTGATGCAACACCAAACACCACAAATAGTCTTTACATAGAAAATGCAGTCATCTACTTAAAAAATAACACCAGAAAGACTGTATATGTAGAAAAATACCAGCATAATCGACAAACATCAAGCAATAAACCATCATACATTCAATAATGCTGGATATAAAGTCTGAAGAAGAGCATGTAGCTCGACTCAGTAAAACCTGCAATGAAAGCTGAAGTGTGCAGACTTTTCTCTGTTTTTTGCTTGTCTCGGTTTTGACAATCATGTTACTGTTATGGATAAAGGTCGCAGTTTGCAGGTCAGGTCTGTCTTTGGTGGTTCATTAAGTAGTATCAGAGTGCAGAAATGCCACCAAACCTTAAAATGTATGGCTAAAGTAAACACCTGTGATGTCTGGTGGCATTTTACGTAACTGAATATTTACATTTACATCATGTGAAGTAGAAAAAAATGTATTGAGCTCAGTACTCTATTGATATGTGTATCGCTTAAAGATTACAGATATTGGTACAGGTGTTGTCATTTGTTAAACAATTCTCAGCTCTATGAATAATGTCAATCGCTATGGACGGATATATTTCACACACAGCACTGTCATTAAACAGATCAAAGCCCATTAAAATCTGACGGCCATGACATTCACACATGAAAAAAGAAAAACAGCTATAATTCTTCAAATGCGACGTGGAAGAGAAGGGAAGAGGCAGGGGAGAGCCGCCGCTGAGCTACTGTCTCATCCACCACACACTGGGGAGCTGAATTACCGGTAATTGGCATTTGACAGCTCATAATCATGGCATTTTGCGTTGGCTTTTCAGTAACAGGACACTGATCAACAATGTGGTGGAAGGAGAGGAAGGGGAGATTAGTTGTCACGAGGACGGCTTTGGTTACACACACACACACACAGTCACCGTTAGCTGGCGTGCGTGTGTGTGTGAGGGGATTTGTTACCACAAAGATGCTAATACAGCTGAAATTCTAAAATGAGATATCCATTGAAAGATTCAAGGTGGTTGATGGAAAGCATAAAAAATTGCAGAATCACTCTCTCTAATTTTGCTCTATGAACATTCAGTTCCTGAATACTGCATTATTCCCCTCCACTTCACATATTGGATCTCAATCCATCAGTGTCCACATTCACTGGCACCAAATTTATAATGATATTGTAGATGAAGGATAATAGATAATTCCTTCGTTGAGATTCTGAATGACACATTTAAGCAGAAAAGGATTTTGTGGGTTTTATTCAACAAATGTAACCTAAAAAAACAGTAATAAGCTGTGATTTAAGACCAGAGCTGGCACTGATATTTGTCCTGTACTGACACATTCACACTCTGAAGAAGACATGGCTTATCCTGATAGAAAATGATTGTCAGCATCAAATGGAAGAAAATAATCTGTAATTATTACAGGTATTAGATAGTTTAGGTCCTTAAATTTGAAAACTTCAGACACTGCAACACCCCTATGTATGAAATATTTACATAAGATTCAAACTAGAATTATCGCCTGGTGTTTGTTCCCTTCGTGAACCCATCTGTTTGCAGTTACGGTTTACATCCATGTCTGTTAAAACATGGATGTTTCAAACACATCTTCTCCCAGCAGCACAGAAGAGCTACACGATCAGCAGAGTTTCAAGGTGGACACAAGTTTTTTACGTTTGATTGCAGCCTACGAAGCAACCCGTCATCTCTCTGTCTTTGTCTCTGTGGCAGTGCCGGATAAAACTTGATGACAACAAAACGCAACACAGCGTTGTCACTGTTGGTCACTGCTAGTAGTAAAATCAGTGTGATACTTGGTGTAAAAGGACCCACATACAAAGAGGAACCTTTGTATTTAGTGCAGAAAAAAAACAAAAATTCTTCACATTACTGCAGGAAATATTGTCTTGCTGCACTTCAGTGACCTTGAATTAACTCTAATTGGTGCTGAAAGCTTGTGGCCTTTGCCTGATTAGATATAGCTCTTACAGCATATGTGATGAAAGTGCATGGCGTCTTTCGGAGAAATTTAAATGAGAAATTGGAAAAGTTTGTCGCAGCTGGAAGCATCCGCAACAATCTCTGCGAAAGTGTAACTGCAGCTTTGTTGATAAATGATCTGTGTGATTAGCTCCCTGATGTGACTTCAAACTGGCTTCTCTGCTTAACAGTGGAATGATAAATCAGACCACCAGGCACGTCCCGAGAGATAATGAAGGCCTCTGAAATATATTCATGAACACAAAAGTAACATTTTGACTTTCTTCACATGGTAAGATACTTACGAAAAGGGGAACAATGGAGGGAGTTCCGATTTCTGTAAAATAAATTGGACTCATAATTTTTCTGCCTCAAGTTCCCATAAAGTCACAATTAAACATTCATTTTTAAAATGTTTTTCTCCCTTAATGTGTTTCATTTCCTGAGGTGAGACAAAGCACAGCAAGGGATCACTCAAACATGTAAATTAATTTGATATGAGTTCACGAAGGAAAGGCAGCATGAGGAATGGAAGAAATCTTCCAGTCGGTAAAAGCAATAAAAAATTTAATTTTTTTTTTGGCATTCATTTTAGGATAGGTATGGGATGTGATAGACTGAGCTACAAAGGGGGGGAAAGTTTAATTTTAGAATAGCATTAACGGGCAGCCGACAGCTCAGATAATTGGCATGTTTACACTGTGGGTGGCTTTTCAGCGTTACTGTGTAGTCGGCTGACAACCCATTAACTCCAGTTATGGGGATTTCGTGTTATTGTTGGGTTTTTTTGAACTGAAATTGAATTGGGCACCATAATCCTCTGTGGGCTGAGAAATTGATATGACCTGTGGGTTTACAGCTTGAGACCTTTCATATTCCTTCTGCTTTTCCCCCAAAATTCTACACTATCTCATAGAAAGTCTGCTGTTATTTATTCCTGAAAAGTCGGCATTCATCACGTTCACTCATTCATTCACTCACCCGCATGATTAGGTCATTAATACAATTGCAGTGTGAGAGAGAGACCTAGAATTACTGTCAATGAGGGCGACAGACGACTCCCCAGTAATTGGTATTTGACACCAAACACTACATACAGTCATCCTTAATCGAGTTTTATTGTCCTTTGGATGATAGATGAAGCAAGATTTAGCATTCACATCAGCGTCTTTCTGCCATCAAGAGGCTGACAAGGTTCATGATACTCACCACAAAAAGCTATTGTTATCATAATGAATAGGTGGGAGATATGCAATTTCTTTACACTGTAGAAATTGTAGGGCTCCGTAGTGTAGATAGCTTTCAACTCCCACCTGTTCGGGTATGCCGTCCATTTATCCCTGATATGAAAGCTAAAAGTGACAGGTGGCAATCTGTCTACACGTACACAGATATTTTTGAAAATTGGTGTTTTTCTTTATGTTTTGGCCTCTAGTCAGAATGCAAACTGCGTTTAGGATCCAAAAACTGAGATTTTGGAAAATGCATTCAAAGGTGCAGATTTTCCAAAACTCTGGTTACAAAACAGAGCATTTGGAGAACAATGATGGCATCAGCTTTTTGTAATGACACCAGAAACAAACCATGCACCAAGACCAAAAACAAATCACTTTAGTCTCGACCTGGACTGCTTATTGGTTTACATTTTGTCAACACTGCTTGGTCGAAGAAATTCTTCACACTTTAACTTAGTACTGACACGCCACTTCACAGACAAACAAAGTTAAAAACAAAAACGCCAAAAATGACAATTTTGGATCATCAGACCCGGTCAAACGAGCAGATGGTGGGCCACTCTTGGGACTGGGATTGTTGTCGATGAGGAGTGGAAGGAAAACTTGAGCGTGCCCAGAGCATCACCCGCATGTTTGAGTGAGCTCCTCCATCCTCATATCACAAAGGAATCAGTGGTTATGAGATCTCAAGTAGGTGTAAAAAAAACCAAACCTCAGCCTGTAAGCTTTGCTACCTTTGTGACGAGGGCAGACTGTGGAACACCAAGCCATTGTCAGTGAGAGTTTGGAGTTATTTTCACGTTGTAGTTTGGATGGAAATATTTAGAAAAACTAGTTGAATCGACAGAATTTTTAAAACAATTTCAAAAAAGTCCAAAGATAAATGGATAGGGACGTGTCCTTTTTGCAAAAATCTTGTCCACGTGAATGTCAAGACTTAAAGGGTCAGATCTGCCGCCCCTGTTATTTGCAAAGGCCTGTGCAAATAACAGGACTGCCATCTCTATCCATAATTGCACATTCTGTATACTTCAAAATGCAAACTTTTGCATAATTCTGCACAAAACTGTATAGCCCTCACTTTTCAGAAGATATAATTTGCATATTTCATAATGCTTTTTTTCCATTTTTAAAGGTCTATTCTCCCTTTTAATTTACAGTATGTTTCTAGACTGCTGCTGTACTTGCTTTTATATTTTATTTTCTCTGATATGTTTATTGTTATGCATCACAGCTAATTCCTTGTACGTAAAAACCTACTCGGCAAGAAACCTAATTCAGATTCAGATACTTAACAGGCCATAGTTACTACTACTGCTCTATATCTCTGTGTTGAGCCCTGAAAAATGGAGTTTTCAAAAGGACAAATGCATTGTTATGGTCACAAAATAATTTCTACCACATTGAACCTTCTACAAGAACCACTCGTACAAACAGATATGTTCATAAGTGGCAACCACAAGTGATACCCATTTCATCTTATTTAATATTTCCTCTCCAGAAGTGTTCTAGACATGTCGTATGAGTAATGCACACAGGCTGTCTCTCTCCACAGAGGAAAAACAAAAAATCATATCTCATATTTAGTCATGGACCACTGCTTAAGAAATATGTTTGTGGCATCGGACTTCATGTCAGAAAACTGTCACAAAATTTTCTAATTGTTTGCGGTCCCCTGATTAGACTGTTGTATGAACACTGCTAAACTTGTCATGTTTTTGTCTGCTGATTTTTGACAGCAAGATTTGAATCTCCACATGGTGAAATTCATCTTTTGTGGATGAGACTCTCCAACATATGCAGCCACACAGGCAGCTTTTATACGGCAAATTTAAGGGCGTCGATAATGCCAATGAGGATGTGTCACTGATGTGCACACCCTCCTGAGCAAGTGGAATTTGTTTGAGTGGTTCAGAGGTTTCGGAGAAGTGAGAGATTAAGGGTACAAAAATGTTCTTGCATGACACCCATTATTCTATATTTATCACACATGTATTATATTTTTTCTCTACTCTCGTTGATATCTGTATTACTTTTACTTAATAAAAAATTCTTCCAATTGAGCCACTGTCACAACAAATCTAACGTGACAACACTTTCTGACAACTTCTGGTCTTACAGCCGACAGTACAGAGGCTGGAGGAGTGAGCCTCTGACTGAGGGGGCCTTTCTCACCGAGCAGGATTACAGAAGTTAAGTGAATATCTTTGATGAGCAAAACCCGGGACACCCTTCAAAGCTGAAACATGGTCTGAAGTAAAAAGGAGCTGTTCTGAGTGTTACAGGGTGTCCAGATAACTGTATAATCCTGCTCGGTGGGAAAGGCCCCTAGATGGGCTAGAAATGTCTGGGAAAAGTGAACAAGAGATTCACTCTACAAATACTGCAGTTGTGGCCTTGAGCAAGGTATTCAACCCTTTAAGCTGCTTTGTTGTGCACTGTGGCTATTGATCCCAGGTGTTGAATGTATGGGACTGCATGAATATTGATGGTGCTAGAAGAGAAGATTTAAACTCGGATTAAAGAGGAATTTCACTGCTGGAAAGATGGTCTTTTGATGAAGCTGGGCTGTCTATTGCAGAAGAAAGACACAAATACTTTTGAAATGGGTGCTACAAGGACTGTGGCATTCGCTTTTGCTCAAGAAGTAGAAAACCTAAAACTACCAGAATGCACTGCACCAAATCAATAAACGCTCCAGCTAGCACGGGTGATGCAATGTGAACTCATTCGTTCAACACAATGGTGGCTGCCAGGTAACTTTCTTTATACAGTTAACAGTAAGCCAAAATATGTCTGAAAACTTTTTACTGCGAGAAACAGGCAGCGCAGTAACAAAATCTTGGTCTAAATTTGAACAACGCTACTTAGTTTTAGTGTTTGACCTCCATTTCTTTAGCCTCTGTTGCAGGAAACAGTATGGAGCCCACTTTTTATTCACAAACTCTCACTATTAAAGCCCCAAAAAGGCAATGCAATACCAGAATATTGGTTCATACTCGATTTGGAAAACATTTCAGGTGAGAAATAGGCAAAGCAGTAATAAAATCTTGATTCATATTTGATCAGCACTGTTTAGTTTTACCCTTTGATCGGGGTCTGAGTTTTGGAGAGATGTAGGTTGGCAGATGTGTGTCTTGATCAAGCTCTCTACTCTTTGTGTCTGTGGTGGCGGCATATTTGGCGGGCAATTTAAAAATGCAGAAGCACAGCCTGTAGTTCGAACAACAGCCAGAGATACAGCAAAACTGTTCGCTGGGAGGGGAGCAGAGATATCTAGGCACTGGTTAGATGGAGGGGAGTTCAGCACAGTTCATCCACACATACTACCTACAGGGTAGGTAGTATGTGTGGATGGGTATAATACGAAGTTGGTTGAAAATCAGCATAGTTTCTCTTTAAGATTCCCTGGATGAACCAAAGTTAAAGACAAAGTTCAGCTCTGTGTGTTTTTCTCAGGAGTTCTTCGGGCATAATGCACCAAGAGACGTCTGAGTGTCTAATCTACAAATGAAAGCCTTCCCACTGCGGGCTACATTTACACATTAAATAACAAGATCACCAACGGCGACGTCGAGGTAAAGAACAGCGAGTTCAGTATCTCAGGTCTCTATTTTCAAAGGCCCACCATTGCCGCTCACGCTCTCAGCCTCTCTTGTACGGCATACAAACAAAAATAAATACATGCACTTTTGAAAGGCAATGTCATCCAGTATCAACAGGACGGGAGGAAAACAGCATATTCAAGAGCAAGCAAATGGAGCAATTATACAGAGTGTTCACTTTAAGGAGATCAGCTGTGCTCCTTTTCAGAGGAGGACAAAAGGTTGGAGACAGGAGAAAGCGAAGCGTGACACTGTCCATATGCCGACCTGCATTAAAAGATACATCTCTGTCATATCTCGACAAAACAAAGGATTCACGGCGCCCGTGTCGATGGCTTTTGTTCCATGCCTCCTTTCATGTGCAGGCGTTTTCTTTTCATGCCCCTGCCTTGTTGATCAAGGCTGCACGACGCTCCTCAGTTTCATTGAAGAGTTTGCCTTTCCCTATCTGATGTGCTTCCACTGCTCAATACACTCGCATTCTGCCGCTCAGATCAAAGGCCAGCGAGGAATTCATCAAAAGGAATTATTCAAAAAAAAAAAAAAAAGATTGAAAGAAAGAGGAGAAGAGGATCAAGATATAAGAGATGTAGCATGGAACAAATTAGATGGTTATCCAATATTGGTAGAAAGGACAAGCAAAGGCAAAGCGGGCACAACGAGCATGAAATTGGGAGAGAATATTCAGAATTCAAAGAAGGACTTGACGTAACTTTACCCCCTTTGTTATTTTTTGTTGAATCTTGGAACGCACAGCAGTGATACAATGGGACCGAAATGTATAAATACCACTCAAAAAACCATAATCTTTGCCATTAAACTTCCACTTTAGTTCCTGCAGACCATCACATCTTTTCTCCTGGTGCAATCTTGAAAATAGAGCGCACTGGCTGATTGATTGGATACGACAGCAACAATAACAAGTGTCCTTTTAAGGTTGAAGCAGACTGACATTGGAAACCAAAGTTCAAACGAAAAACTCTCCAAAAAAATTATCCAATTACATTCAGTCAATTCTGTTTTGTCCTTGTGGAACTTCTTTTTTATTTTTATCCCCAATTATCATGGAAACCAGAAAGTGTGCCCAGAAAAGCATCCTTAGAGACGATTTGCTTCACTACATGTTATCATTCATGTTTCTGTTCATTAATTTCAATCTGTGCAAAACAAACTTCCGGAATTTTTATCCCCTATTTGTCTTTGAAACGAAGGACACGAGTGCAGCAAACATTTTCAGCATTTTAGAGGGGTTTCTCAGAAAGATGAAAAGAGCTGCTCCCATTATTATCAGGATTTTTATTTCCAGGTTTTCATATAATACTCAAACTTTTCAGTAATGTTTCTTCCGCAATTAAATCTTAAAATGCAAATTTTCAATCAAAATGCTGTTTTTCCAAGCTCATTTAAAGACTTTGCCACATGGCGTGACAAAGGTTTCTGCATTATGATGTTGCAATATATACTGTAAATCCACATGGTGCTCAGGAAACCACATTAGTCTAGTTTCAAAAGTCACATAATAAAACAAATAAACAATATAACAATCAGATCAGCTGTAGACCAAAAACTCCTCTAAAGCTGAGTCTGGTGGCTCGGCACAGGGTGATATAACAGCTTTAGTTACCTAAGAAATGGTGCTGCTGTCTGGCAGAAAGCTCTAAAGGAAAACTTTTCCCAACAGCTCAGTGCTGTAACCAATGTCACTGCTGTTTGCTGACAGCTGAGTGAGAGTTTAAATGTGTATACAGAAAAGAAAGCAGATAAACCTGCCCTTTAACAACACTTTAACCTGTGATTAATCTGTTGTATTTTATTAGTAAATACATTTTTCAACATATAAAATGTGTAAAAATACCAATTTCAAGTTCCTAGATTGTCCTATTACTTGTGTTGCCTGACCACCACTGATTCAGTGGGACTGCTGGCACGCAGCCCCGCTCGTTTTTCATTCCCATTTTTTGCCAGGTGGCTCCTGGCACAGGGGTCCTCACACTTATCTACCGGCTATCACCAGAATCTATTTTCTGATGTCTATTTTTGTCCGGCCGGGTCTTTCTTCGGCCTGTGGCCCACCCTGGCTGTGAATCTGCTGTCCTCGTGCGTGCAGTGCCAGTCTCTCTGCTATTACATCCACCCACACTGCAATCAGGTGTGTTTAGCAGCACTGTTATAAGCCCATTAGCAATTACTTACATGCAAGTGCCTCCTCTCCTGCTGCATGATCTGCCTTTTAACTCTCGCCTGGCACAATAAAAGGGTTTATCACACAGAGGAGACAGGCTCATGGGTCTGCGTGCGTGGGTGCGTGCGTGCGTGCGTGCGTGCGTGTGTGTGACACCTGCCACTCTCATATTCTCACTATACAAGAGAGTGCATGTTACAAAACCTCCATTTATATGTCAAAAACAGTTAAATGCTACATTGCCATGCACACATCATAGGAAATAATTAAATACTTTCCCTATATCATTACCGGTCAGTTGTCGATCTGGTCTGTGCGTGATCCACCGACACATGTAAGCCTATATTCCGATATAAATTAAGAACTACAGCAGGTAAATTGATGAATTTAAAGTGATTTAAGCCTGTAAACTGCCAAAAAAATAGAGGCCATTTGACTGCCAACTGAAGCCACAAATCTGCAAAATGGTTAACAGCGGAGGAAATTTTAATTATCAATTACACAAAGAAGCCAAGAAGCTGGAAACATTTAACATTTTACAAGCAAAACAAATTTGTCAAAATGTCTGACCCATATTTCACCAGGTTTCACAGATTAGATTTGTTTTTAATCTATTTTGTTTCTAAAAATCAACTTGCGATTCATCACTCCTGGGTTGGCGCGCGCTGCGAAGCACTGAGATAGACGGGTGGATTCCAACAAAGGGGGTGGATTTGGCTCGTTTGATTTCAAAGACGACGCTGGTCCATTTTAACAAGCACTCTTCAGTAAAACACTAAGACGAGAGTAATGTGGCCAGCCAAGCACTGAGCCCTAATTACTGATATTTTCTGCCAGAACGAGAAGCAAGTGGCAAATAACTGGATTACAAAGCTGAACACAAATTAATAAGGGAAGATCAGGAGACGAACGTTAACGCTTTTGCCTGCGAACCATGGCGACGCAGAGCTGAGATGGGAGGGGGACCGGGGCTCCATGTGAACAAAAAACAACCAGAAAAGATGAACAGAAGAATTAAAAGAACATTAAATTAGGGGTTCAAACATGGGGCCTGGAGCTCACTGGAGGCCCTAAAAGAGTTTTTAGGAAATCCCCAACAACTGTTCTTCCAAATAAACCTAAAACTTAACACACAAAACAGCAGCAGCTGCCGCAATTGGAAAATCAGTAACTTGGCACGGTGAGCATTAACAAATCCCTGGAAGATCGAAAGGCAAATGTCAAAAATGAAAACTTTGGAGTTGAAAAAAAAATCATTAAAAACAATTTTTTTTGCATGTAAAAAGACAGAATTTGTGTTTTTTTTAATTCATTATTTATCTTATTTATTTATGAGTTATTTATCTGGTTAGTGCAGATGGTTAAGTTTTGGCATTACAAATTAAATGAGATATTATGCAGTTCTAAAATTTTGAAAAACTAAAGTTATTTTGATGAGATATCACTTTTTTGGCTAGTATTTGATCATCTTTCCTGACCGAGGCATTTGTTGCACATGATGTGTTTAAGGACCGTTGGATATTTGAAAATTTGTCTGTAATTTCTGTTTTTACAGTTTCAGGCTGTGATAAATTGTGTAATTTTGGCAGTCTTTTAATAAAAGACATGCCTTCTGCCAACAGGTTTTGGGGGCCAGAAGACATTTAAAATTAATAAAAAATACAACATTTTAAAGTTGCATGTCCCTTTCCTAAGTCTAAATAAATTTAATAAAACAACAAATCCCACCCCAGTTCTGATGTGCCTCCCTCATTTTACACAACCCCCTCCATGCTTATAAATAATAAACAGTCCTTTACTATTTAAATCTTCACAAGTGAACCCAAAATGCTTTGCATCTTTTAAATAACTAGTAAAATAATGCCCCTTTTTGGTCTCTGGAATAGGACAATGCGCTTCAAATCATCATGTATGTAAGTTTGGGAAAGTTTGAGAGCGTACTTTCACCGGTCAAAAACTGATAGCTGCATGATTCAAAATTATGTTTCCATTACAGTGATTATCAGGTATTTCGCTCAAAATGAATATTTCTGCCTTTCGGGCCTGCTCAATAATTAATCTTGTGCTAAAAGGTAAAAACCATTTGAAATCAAAATTCACCCTTCCGTGAATGAGCATCGAAAGATCATCACTCAGCGGCAGGAATCCTGATGAGTTGGAAGGCGCACTAATCACTAATAAAGCAGGTGATTCTGGTGAAAGCAGCACATTTGTCCTCACAGACCGGCCTCCTCTGATGAATCCTCATTACACCCTCAGCCGGTTGTCATAACAGTCAAACACGGCGCGTTCAGTTCACGCGCTGCAGCGATGAGCCGCCCTCTCTCTGAAGCCTCCCCCAGCAGGAACTGAAACAATTAGCCGACAACGAATAGATTTATTTCTCTTGTAATCGTCCTCAAAGTCTTCACAAACAGAACATGAGGCTGTCCCTTTGCCAAACATGACACACAATACTCTTCCACATGTAACATCCAGCCCACGATTTCCAGCAATCACAGCGAGACTTTTCCACCACACTCCCAAAAATGATGTCTACCTTTTGTAAATAGTTGCCAGAATCTTCTCCCTGAGCTTTATCATGCCTTAACCCTATCTTCACCCCACAAATGACCATTCGTATATCAATTACTAGAGTTTTTATCGGCAAATATCGGAGTCTACGCACCAATCTGTTACCACATAACGCAATAATAAAGTATTTCACGGCCAGATAAATAATTTTAGAATTATTTCTTTTATTCAACACAGCAAGTTTTGCTTTGCAGCCACTAGCAGCAACTGTTTTAGAGCGGTTCAAAGGAATATATTTCTGGGAAATAGTGGAAAAATATTTTACACTGGATAAAAGAGAGTTCTTCGGCATGTATTCTTTGTATATTTTTTGCTTATTTTACAAAAGAATATACCTGAGCCATACTATACAAAAATAAGAGCGATAATTTCACATCAGTTCAGGGTTTGCAGTGTGCAGCTGTTAACTTTTATTTATCTATTTATTTATTTTGACGCAGTGATATTGGAAGGTACTCAGTATCAGTATGTAAATATCAATATGTAAATTGAGGTATCTGAATCGGTTTTGGTAAGGAAGAAGATGGCGCCAGAACATCTCTATCAGTGACTGTGTTGCATTCAGCTCCTGAGGCTCAGGAGGGAGAGCAGTCGTCCACTAATCAGCGTTTCGATCCCTGACCCCGCTCATGCACTCTGCATGTCAATGTTTCCTTGGGCAACTCTGGTGTTTTTAAGGGTTAGTTTGAATTCACCAAAGTCAGACAATAACACAAACAAACCATCAATCAGGCATCGGTGGACCAGCAGCTCCTGTGTTTACTGATGAAAAAATACCGTTTTTGTCAATGGAGTCCGACTGAAAGGGAGCATAAATAACTTTTACGTCCCAATCAGTTCTGTTTGTCAAGTACTCCACAAACGACTGGATAACAGAGACTTGGATTTCACCGCATGAGTTCTGAGAAAGTTTAACTTAAACTTTTGTTGCGGTTTGGCCTTTCATTAACATGACAACAGCGTTTTGGGGGCCTGAAAACGTAAATTTTTGAAACTCAGTTTAATGTAATCTTTTTAAAACACAACCCCTTCTGTCACCGTGTAAACTGGAAATGTGCGGATCCTGTGAAAACGGTGATGTCATGGCTGCACTTGGTACATACTCGTGATGTTCTTTTCTGATGTGTCATCACAAAGTTACACAGCCAAATACTGGCCTGGCATGCATACCACACTGTTCTGAGATCTGTGTACTCTGTGATCGTTTTTCATAATGTTATCACATGACCGCAGGGTTTTTTAAAAACGCCAAAGAAAGACTTTTCCATTTGTAGTAGGGCCGTTTTCGTCTAAATGTAGCCTCAGTTTTGCCGCTATTAAACGTGGACCTCTATGACTTTAATTCATCAAGAATTTCTTTCATTTTTTGATCCGTCCTTCCCTTTTGAGACGTGAGAAAAGTTTTCTTTACAGCTTCATTATGACATGAGGTAAGTAACGGGTATACAAATGGTCACTTGGAGGGTGAAATATTCCTTTTAGCTGTCAAGGCCCTCTCTATATTAGCCAATATCTGTTTTCATGTTGCAAACAGCATAATTTAAAGTATAGAGAATTAATTACAAGTAGTTCCTGTTTGTATTGTACCAACAGATGTACAGACAACCACCACTGGATTACTTTGATATAGAATAAAACTTTTTCCTTAAAACATACTGGCCACACACAGATATTGTGCAAAAGCAGCTCTATGAAAAACAAACAAAAAGGTTGAAATCTGAAATCATACAACATCATCATCGAGCATAATACTGTCAGACAGAGGCTAAATCATATTTCCAATGTATTTGCAGGTGTTACACTTAATAACAATCATGAAGCACAGTGTTGTCTTTTTGTCTTCTTATTACTGGCTCAAATGCTAAATAACTAAGTCCCCTTGTGGTAAAATTATTGATTATGTTGGTAAAATCCTTTCTCGAGGTGGGGAAGCACTCTAATTTGGCCATGAAGAGAAAAAGTTTTTATTGGTTACTCGTGTTGAGCCCAGTTTCTCCTCGAAATGACAGCTTCTTCCAACCGGGTGAACCAGAACAGACAACATGAGCAGCAATTAAGAACACAGAAAAACGCTGTAAGTGAGGCTCAGCTACTGAATTAAAACATGCTTTGATATCTGGAGTGCTGCTGCATTCAGTTTTCTTTGGTGTTTGCTGTCTTAAAAAACTCAGAAGTTTCCGAAATGTACTAATTTACTGACTTATTATTGGCAAATCAGTTAGTTAAACATATTCAGGTATGAGTTTGTTGGGTGAGCTGTGACTTATCCGTGACTTTGAAGAAAACTATGACCACAAATTACATCACACTAAAGATGGGAAAGTTGCAGCTGTGCGATAATGTCATTGTTTTGCAAGTCACACGTAAGTTTCAAGTCTGGGAACTCAAGATGTCAAGATGCACAAGTTCCAGATCCAAGTCCTAAATTTTGATTTTTGAGTCTTAAACAAGTCATAATGCATTTTACCAAATGCAATACAATTAGACAACAGTAAGTCGTTGAGTAATAATGTATTAAATTTTGTACAAAAAAAAAAAAAATCAGGAACATTGTTTGAAATTTGTATTTATTTGTAAAAACATTTTTAGTGTTTTAATTGCAACTGAACTTAGGTTTATGCTGTCAGCACAATGCCAGCACTACTTTTTTATGATTATCAACAAGTACTACAACAAATTAATTGTGCATGTCTCTGTCCTGTCTTGTTGTGTTTATTATATCTCATATTGAAAAAATGTCGATTTTTTCATTCACAAATTTGTAAGGCATTTTCTTAAAACAATGGTTGAAGTGATATTGTATAATATTGCAGGTTTTGTGTCTAAGGCAAATAAAAAGTTTTAAGGTAATGTTAGCTGATGCAGGAAATGAGGTTTTGATAAAGTTTTGAAGAACAAACACTTTAATCTTTGGACTTAGGGGAAGGCATGAAGTATTTTCAAGCCAAAAGGCTCAAGTCCAAGTGCAGTCACAAGTCATTGGTGTTAGAGTCCATGTTGAATTGCCACTATTTTGTCAAGTCAAGTTTAAAGTAGCTTTCAAAACAAAAAACTAAAGCCCTCTTTCAAAAGCATAAACATACTTGTTGATCCATTACTTCATTAAATATAAAAATACAAAATACTCATACATGCAAATCACAGCCATTTCTCACAGGGCCAACCTGTTGACAAAATATTCCACAAGCTAATGAAGCAGCGTGAGACCCTCTTGGGAAACTTTTAGTGACCTCAAATAAACAAAAACCCAGACAGAAACATTTGCACAGGCAGAAAAAAAAGCTACAGTGCAGAACAAAACAGAACAACAAGCAGAACAGAGCTGAATAAAACACAAGCTGGAGGAAGAACGGGACAGAAAACGCCTCAACACAAGAGTGAGACAACGAAACGGCAATATAGAAACGGACGAGAGGGACACGGCAAAACAGAAGCAGTGTGAGCGTTGGAAATGCAAACGAGAGAGACACACAGACGGCAAGACAGGGCGAGTCGATGCTCTTTGTGTTCCGAAATGAAGAGAAATGAGGAGAAATGGATGCAGGCCTGCAGGGAGGGGAGGGCAGAACACTGTGTACCAGCACATTATAGTCTGAAATTACATAGGACACAATATCTCTATGCGCTCCCTGCTACAATTCAATTCATACCCAGGATTCCTATTTGTCTCTCGCTCGCCCTGCTACCACCAAAAATCATATCCAAGAACCCATTTCCTCCCCCTCTCCCCCTCTCCCCCTCTCCCTCTCTCCCTTGGTGCAGTGATGACAGCTCTACCATATTAACAGTGTGAGAACTGCTGCGACTGGGCATCTGCAGGTGGTGTGTGTGTGCGTGTGTGTGTGTGCGTGTGACCTCAGCAAATCTATTATCTCTGCAGGTATCGAGATCACATCCAACAGTCCTGCGGGCTGACCAATCACCGCCAACACAGGCTGCTTTCTGTGTGTGTGTGTGTGTGTGTGTGTGTGTGTGTGTGTGTGTCTTTGATCTCTGGCTGTCCTTGCCGTGCCCCCCATCTCTCTCTCTCTGTCTTTTCTCTTTCTCTCTCTCTCTTGTGTAAGCACACACACACACACACACACACACACACACACACACACACACACACACACACACACACACACCACACACAGGGCGGCCTGTGTTGGCAGTTGGCAGTAACGCACACACACACATGCAGCGAGAGCCCCCAGCTGTTTTCAGTCTCTCTCCTGTCGAACTGACAGACACTAAGCAGACCGATCTCCTCAACTCGAGCCGCCAGCCTCTCCTCCTCCCTCCTGCCCTCTGACTGACTCCCCCCCCCACCCTCTATCTCACTCTCATGTCGTCCACTGCTCTCCCGCTTCTGCTTTGTGTCTCTCTCTCCCTCTCCATCTTTCTCCTTCCACTCCCCCCTCTCTGAATCCAAATCTATCTCTCTCACCTCCTCCAAACCATCTGACGTTCTGACACGTCCGTAACGTTAAATTGAAAGAAAAGCTTCAAACATTTACATGAGACATGATATGGAATTGTTCCCAAGTTGCATCACAAATGATGAAACTACACAATCACCTTAGTGCAAGATAAATGCAAATCTATACAAATTAAATCTATGTAAATTACACATATACAAAAAAGGGGTCGACAGATTATCGGCCCGGCTGATTATCTATATCAGCGTTTTATTTTAATGAGTTAATTCATGAAAAAGTCATCACGCCAAACTGCGGTGAAAACGCTTTACAGCCTCGTAGTGATGATGATGCAACCATAGACTAGTTCATTTATAGCCTAATAATGGCTTTGACTTCTAGTGATTGCATTTAGGCTTTGAGATTACCTTGATGAACAAAACATGTAAATATCATAAACGTTTGTTTAACACAGAGCTTTTTTTTCTGCCATATTCAAAAAGCCATTGGAAAAATTCTATTGGCTTTTTGACGAGGAAACCAAGGTAACTTCCTGATCTGTCTACAGAAAACGTCATCACCGGACACTCTATTAGCACAAAATAGTAGAGCTGCAAACAATGTAACAGACGGATAGGAATTTTAACATGATGTTGGCCCTAAGGGTCATGTGAGTGCAAAAGTTATTCAGGTACTTTCTTTGGGCGACATGAATGCTTGTGGGAAATGCCATGGCAAACCAACAGTTATTGAGATATTTCAGGTGGATCAACACCATAGACCGACACACTGGCTAAAAAATCCATTATCTTAGAAGGTCAAAATTTTCTATATTTGGTGTGACAGTAGCTCAGGAAGACTCAAGTACGTTTACCTGAAAATCCAAGGTGATTTAGCAAAGATATTTTATATTAATAACCAATAAGCCCGGGATATTACATGTTTAATTAACTACTCTGAGCCTGGCACATTCCTAAATCTGAGGACCTTTTTGAATCACTGTTGAAGGCTAAGTATCAGTGAAGTGCTGTAACAAGTAAAGCTAATGATCTGCAAAACGAAGCTGCTTATAGACCTAAGATGACCGAGACAAAGACAAAAAAAGAACCAAAAAGTTATCCGTCTTGTTTGTTTGGTCCCCACTTCTTCTGTAACACTACATTTACTTTATAGTTACAACTTACTTTGCCCCTGCTCTCTCCGCCCTCACTTGCACAACGCATTACGCCTCTTATTATCTGTCTGCTGGCCTCTTGACTCCAACAATATGTCGCCGCATCCTGCTTCCAGTTTGACAGTCTTATCTGCCTCAGGGAAGACGAGCTAAATGGATGTAGTGGGGGGTGAAGTTGTTGCCCTATTTATGTTCTCCGTGGAAATGAGACTCCACATAAAAATGTTTTGTGACTACAACAGTAAGTGCACTGCCTGCAAGGGTAACGGGACAAATAAAGAGCAGATTATTGGAAATCTGAAGCACACATTCGATTTTTGTTTTGTTTCAATATTTTTAGTTTGGGACAAAACTTTGTCCACCCACTTAGAAGGTCAAGGAAAACATACTTTCTTACTTGTGTCTGGTGGTATCGAGCCATGCAGATATTGATACAGAGATTTGTACCTCCAACCCAATAGCACACTGCTGGTGAGTGGAATTTCTTATGTGGTGCTCACTGGGGGTGGAGGGGTCACTGCTTCTGGAAAAAGTTGTTGCTGTCGAATTTTTATTTGTTTTTCTACTGTTTATGTTCTTTTTTTGTGGTCTGGGCTAAGTTAGATCTTTCTCCACAGTGTGTCATATCACTGTGGAGTTAGTAAAATTTATTATTCTGCTATGGGGATTAAAATGTGCTGGCTTGTTTGTATTGTTTTTAACCCTTTGAAACCTGGATTGACATCACTTTTTGTAGTTCTGCGTTCAGAGGCTTTTCAAAAGTATTTAGACCTTTGAACCAGCAAAGCAAATTGGCTTGAGTCATTTCAAAAACATGGAAAAAAAGATAATTAGCAACTTGCCAAAAATGTTCTGCAAATTGCAAGAAAAAATGTGGCAAATCAATTCTGCTTACAAGTTAGGTACTCACAAGATGTCTTACTGTTCAAAATCTTTACAATAATTTACCAAGAGAATAGGGCAGACTTGCCATATTGCACAATCAAAATCTTTGTGAAAACTTGCCATTCTGGGCGTTAGGTCATGAGCTTGGAGGTTGTTGTTGTGGTTTCTTGTAGCAAAGGGGATTTTGAGAATGGTAACAGGGGAAGAATGGCAGCCTCAATAGCTGGCCAAGGCAGGTTTGCAGTCACAGTCTACATCCGTCAGATTACTCTGGGCATTGGTTCAAATTCTGCATTTCTTCAATGCCAGCAATGATATCTTAGACAACAGTGTACTTCCAACACAAACAAACACACAAAATATCAGGTCCATAAATAGATACTTTTCCCAGCTCGGCGAGAAAAATTTGACCGGTCTGCACAGAGTCCTGACCTTAACGCCATCACTTCAACACCTTCGGGATGAACTGGAACGCTGACTTCAAGTCAGACCTTAACCCTCTACATCAGTGCTGGACCTCACCATGCTCTTGTGGCTGAATGGGAGCAAATCCCTGCAGCACAGCTCCAAAATGTGGTGGAAAGCCTTTACAGAAGACAGCTAGAGCAACAGATTTTTCTCCAGGGTTTTGTGAACAGCACAAAAAGGAACCGTCAATAATACATTTGGGGGAGTTTGGGAGTTTTCAGCCATATTCTAAGAAAAAGGTGTCATTTTTTAGATTTAAATCATTATTTTTTTACAAAAACAATTCCTGATATCGACTCAGAACATTCATTGAACCTCAATAATAAAGAGTGCTGACCCCAGACAGTGCCAAACTGTAGCTAATTAAACTACTGAAGACACTCTATCTTGAAAATGCCACCTGTTTACAAGACAGTCGTTTGTCCTCACCTTCCCTCAGGCTCATCCAACTCTCTCGACTCTACCTCTTCTCTCCCGTATCCCTCTTCTCTCTATTTTTGTCTCCCTTTGTCTCAGTTGTCCCCTCGCTCGCCCACATGTTTTCCTCAAGGTCAGCCTCCCACTCTCCTCCACTCTCAAATACCCACTGTCCCCCCCTTTCCTCTTTCATCTCCATTATTTTGTGTGCTCCTCTTCATCTCTCGCCCTCCACGCCACTTTTCTCGGCTTTCATCTGCTCCCGCCGTTGAGTCGGCCGTCCTCACATCCAGTAGCCCCTTGCATCGCTCATTTTTCTCAAAGCCCTGCTCCTTGTGTCTCCTCTCTTTCAGTCTACACTTCTCTTCTCCATCACACCTTTTTTTCTTTTTCAAGTTTTCCAGAAGAGCAATCACCACATGCTCTCATGTCACTAAGAGATGGTACGACCTTAGTTCGGTCCTTCAAAAAAAGGTACTTGTCTGAAAAGCCTGAGGGCTGTGACCTGTGTGGGTAATCTCGTGACCCATAATTGCTAACTACTGCTTCAGGTTGTTGCTATTTTTATTGTTTCTTATTATTTAAATTTATTATTGTCAAAATCAAGTTTCTTCCAATATTTTAACTTCATCGTCTGCACAGTCTCTATGTTATTCTACAGTTCATCTCTCCTATCCTATAATGGACCCCTGGGCACAGATATGCAAAAGGCCCCACAACATCTCCTACACACAGACTCTGTAGTGGTTTTGCATTTTTATGTGGTCTTGTGTCTCCTCATGTCTCGTTTTGTGTCTTATTCTATCACTATAAGCCAATTTGGTGTCTTTTTTGTGTAATTTTGTGTCTTTGTCATTTGTGTTTCAGCAGCTACTTAGTATCTCCTTGTGATTATTTTCTGTCTGTTTGTAAGTATTTTCAGTGTCTCTTAGGGGTTCTTTGGTGGTTTTGTGTCTCTTTGCAGTTCTTTTGCATCTCTTGGTCTTTTTGAATCCCTGTCTGGTCAGTACCTGATTTGAATTTGAGTGACATTTTGCAGGTTAAGGCCGGGGAGCCCCTAACACTTTGGATCCGTGAGCCTCTGCCCGGTAGGCCTGTCCAGTAATCCATTCATGCTTCCAACCAAGTCTAAAACTAGTTTCAAACATGATCCTTGTTACATGAATGTGCTTGCAATTCAAGTGACTTCACATTAAAGTCATGATGGCAGTCAGACCCACAACGATTCCACAACACTTCTGATACACCACAAGGTTTTTAAAAACCAAACGAATGCTATTGTATTGAAGTTTATACAACAGTAGCGGAGAGAGAATAAATGGCTGTCTTGATCTGTTCATTAAGACCACTGTAAGATATTTATCACTCAATTTACAAATCTTGTGCACAAAGAAAATCAATTTAGTTAAATAAGCCACAAAACACTTTGAATGAGGAGATTCTTCTAGTGTCAGATCAGTCATAAACCTGATTTTTCTTTTTGTGGTACCTGGGGGAAAAAACATCATACAACTTAAATAATGATCAGAGCAGCTGTTCTGCTCTCTCTATCTGAATATTCAGCAAAACTGTGAGCACACCTGAATTACATCAGACTCCAAACTTAATGGCTTGTGCACTGTCGAATTTCATAAAACAGCCCGCAGAGTTTGCTCTCTAATAACATTCATTTGTGAAATTTATGAGAAAATGTATTAGTGGATTCACAGTGAGAAGTCGAGGCGACCCTCGTGCTCATGACAGTCGTTAATTAAGGCTAATTTAGTTCTAAAATTCATCAATGATGCAGACTTTGAGAGAACTGAGAACACTTCTTCATATCATTACTTCTGAAAGTCACTGCTGTTTTCCAGCAGCGCCGCTCCCCGTCGGACACCAGCTGCCCGATATGGCCGAGCCTTGTGGCTCTATAATGTGTTGTCATGTCTGGATACGTTAAAGTCACCTTTAGCTTGGATGACAAACAGTTTTCTCACTTTCACAGATAGATGAACACAGCAATGTGACATATTCCATGTGTAAACTAGAATTACCACCTTGCAGTTGTATACCACTGTGAACCCATAAAGTTGCAATTACAGCTGACATCCCTGTCTCAAACTCATCCATGACATCTTCAACTCAGCAGCACAGATCTATACAATCAGCATAGTTTTAAGGTGGATACCAATGGTCAGTGTCACCAGTTCAGTATTTGACCACATATCTCCCCTTCTGCTCCTAAATAATGATGCTAAATACTGTCCAGAAAAGTAGTTTTGCAGAACATTATGATGTCATGATGAAGCTGACCTTTGACATCACTTTATTATTTTATCCTATTAGACATTTGTGTGAAATTTTGTTAAAATCAACAATGAATTCTTCAGTTGTGGCCAAAACATTTTTGATTTCCAGTGGACATTTGTACCAAATTTGGGTTCTTAACAGCCCTCTTGAAAGATCGTAAGAATGAAACAGTTCTACAGTCTCAGTGACCTTGGATGCTTGTGCCAAATTTAAAAAAAGATCCCTCTAGGTGTGTTCACAAGGACTAGATGGTCAGACGGATAACCAAAAGAGGCATAAAAACAGCTCAGCAACGTGTTCATCAGGCTATCAACTTTTAAGGAGGTGATATGTGAAAATCAGAGA